>NC_047110.1:98803445-99403445 GCF_902500255.1 Thalassophryne amazonica
TAAAATGCTGAAACCGACTTCTTCTGAAACTTCTCTGTTCTCTCACGACGTCCTGGATCAATAGAGCCTGAAATGTGGAGGTTTTCAGCTTGAACAGGCTGATGACGCCGCCTGAGAGCGCTGCGCGACGTCTCGCACCGTGAAAAGTCCTTAAAGCGACAGAATCACCTCAAAATCTCTCATCAGCCGTTAAAATTTTCACTGAAAACCAGCTTAATTTTTCGAACCGTGTCCACTTTGATGTGTCTCACAGGTTTAGAAAAAATTTTGATTAAACAACGCGCCAGTCTCTCAGCAACTTCTCAGACAAAGGAATTCCGACGAGGGGCTGGATGACTCCTCCCACAAGGAGTGCTCACAGGCGAATGACGTCACCGACAGGCGTGGAAAAACTCACGCATGCGCACAAGGGTTCAAGCATGTCTGACATAAAAACATATGAATGAAATCCATATAGTTTTTGAAAAAAATAAAAAGGACCGTTACTTTGACAGCCCTCGTATATATATATATATATATATATATATATATATATTTGCCTGAAACTGCACCTATCAGCAACATTTGTTTTGGTAGTATGGCCAAAGCAGATGGTCACCTGGTTTGGTCTAGTAGAGGTTTCTTCCTGTAAGCAAAATGCCAACCCCTTAGCTTGGGGCAACTTATGCTGTGAGTTGGTGATGCATAAATATATTGAACTGAACTGAATAACTTTTGATTTGCTTTCTGACTGAAAAGTGATTTCTAGTGTCAACAGATGTTTTGATCCTTTATTTAACAAAAGAGCAGAACGACGTAGGAACGGGGAGGCAGTGGAGTCTTTCAGCCAGGAAAGCGAGGATAAACAGAGAAAGTGGTTGTGGTGCAGCTGACTGTAGCCAGCACACCGCCTGCTGTAAAATCCCTATTGTAGGGAGTGAACGGCTGCTTTCTTCCATTTGACATGTGTGATTAGGAAGCCTGTAATAAAAACCAGAGATGAATGAAATCAGCCTCAGGGAGCACTGAAGAGCATGTTTTTTGCACAAGAAAGAAAAGAAAACGTCATTACTAATTTGTGACAACTTCTGTTAAATATCAACAGGTGCGTTTAAGTGAGCGCTGTCCAAAGCTTTAAATATATTTAGTCAGGCATCTTGAAAGTGATACGTGCAAGACCACAAAGCTCGCATCGCTTTTTTATTAACATTCCTGGAAGCAGTGACATTTAAGAAGCAGCACTTAAGCTGTTATCCCTGGTCTCCCTCCATAACTGTAATTAATGCAAGACAAGAGGACGGATGACACTGTCATGATGGAAAGGACAGACAGGAGGGGTAAAGGTCAGGGACTAAAGGAATTACGAGTGGATTCAAGATGAATCTCCAGATAAACTGCTCAACCTTTACATGACTTCAAGTAATCCATCTGTGGAAGTTAATCGTTTCACGAATAAATGCTGGGACACTTTTCCCCACCTCAACCTGATCACGCAAAGCTTTTTGAGTGGACACCCCGACTGCAGCGTTTGAGTAGCTGAGTGAAGAGGTGGAGCATCTGGGTTTGCAATGGTCGTGGATTGAGACTGTACAGGACTTGTGGAGATCGGTGCGGACCAAGGTAGCTTAGCCGCCGTTAGTTCCCCTCTGGCAGATCCCAAGCAGCCGGGAAAGCAGGCTGACTGGGTGACTGTGAGGAGGAAGCGTAGCCCTAAACAGAAGCCCCGTGTACACCGCCAACCCGTTCACATTTCTAACCGTTTTTCCCCACTCGGCGACACACCCGCCGAGGAACAAACTCTGGTTATTGGTAACTCTGTTTTGAGAAATGTGAAGTTAGCGACACCAGCAACCATAGTCAATTGTCTTCCGGGGGCCAGAGCAGGCGACATTGAAGGAAATTTGAAACTGCTGGCTAAGGCTAAGCGTAAATTTGGTAAGATTGTAATTCACGTCGGCAGTAATGACACCCGGTTACGCCAATCGGAGGTCACTAAAATTAACATTGAATCGGTGTGTAACTTTGCAAAAACAATGTCTGACTCTGTAGTTTTCTCTGGGCCCCTCCCCAATCGGACCGGGAGTGACGTTTAGCCGCATGTTCTCCTTGAATTGCTGGCTGTCTGATTGGTGTCCAAAAAAATGAGGTGGGCTTCATAGATAATTGGCAAAGCTTCTGGGGAAAACCTGGTCTTGTCAGGAGAGACGGCATCCATCCCACTTTGGATGGAGCAGCTCTCATTTCTAGAAATCTGGCTAATTTTCTTAAATCCTCCAAACCGTGACTATCCAGGGTTGGGACCAGGAGGCAGAGTTGTAGTCTTACACACCTCTCTGCAGCTTCTCTCCCCCTGCCATCCCCTCATTACCCCATCCCCGTAGAGACGGTGTCTGCTCCCAGACCACCAATAACCAGCAAAAATCTATTTAAGCATAAAAATTCAAAAAGAAAAAATAATATAGCACCTTCAACTGCACCACAGACTAAAACAGTTAAATGTGGTCTATTAAACATTAGGTCTCTCTCTTCTAAGTCCATGTTGGTAAATGATATAATAATTGATCAACATATTGATTTATTCTGCCTTACAGAAACCTGGTTACAGCAGGATGAATATGTTAGTTTAAATGAGTCAACACCCCCGAGTCACACTAACTGTCAGAATGCTCGTAGCACAGGCCGAGGCGGAGGATTAGCAGCAATCTTCCATTCCAGCTTATTAATTAATCAAAAACCCAGACAGAGCTTTAATTCATTTGAAAGCTTGACTTAGTCTTGTCCATCCAAATTGGAAGTCCCAAAAAACAGTTTTATTTGTTATTATCTATCGTCCACCTGGTCGTTACTGTGAGTTTCTCTGTGAATTTTCAGACCTTTTGTCTGACTTAGTGCTTAGCTCAGATAAGATAATTATAGTGGGCGATTTTAACATCCACACAGATGCTGAGAATGACAGCCTCAACACTGCATTTAATCTATTATTAGACTCTATTGGCTTTGCTCAAAATGTAAATGAGTCCACCCACCACTTTAATCATATCTTAGATCTTGTTCTGACTTATGGTATGGAAATAGAAGACTTAACAGTATTCCCTGAAAACTCCCTTCTGTCTGATCATTTCTTAACATTTACATTTACTCTGATGGACTACCCAGCAGTGGGGAATAAGTTTCATTACACTAGAAGTCTTTCAGAAAGCGCTGTAACTAGGTTTAAGGATATGATTCCTTCTTTATGTTCTCTAATGCCATATACCAACACAGTGCAGAGTAGCTACCTAAACTCTGTAAGTGAGATAGAGTATCTCGTCAATAGTTTTACATCCTCATTGAAGACAACTTTGGATGCTGTAGCTCCTCTGAAAAAGAGAGCTTTAAATCAGAAGTGCCTGACTCCGTGGTATAACTCACAAACCCGTAGCTTAAAGCAGATAACCCGTACGTTGGAAAGGAAATGGTGTCTCACTAATTTAGAAGATCTTCACTTAGCCTGGAAAAAGAGTCTGTTGCTCTAAAAAAAAAAAAGCCCTCCGTAAAGCTAGGACATCTTTCTACTCATCACTAATTGAAGAAAATAAGAACAACCCCAGGTTTCTTTTCAGCACTGTAGCCAGGCTGACAAAGAGTCAGAGCTCTATTGAGCTGAGTATTCCATTAACTTTAACTAGTAATGACTTCATGACTTTCTTTGCTAACAAAATTTTAACTATTAGAGAAAAAATTACTCATAACCATCCCAAAGACGTATCGTTATCTTTGGCTGCTTTCAGTGATGCCGGTATTTGGTTAGACTCTTTCTCTCCGATTGTCCTGTGAGTTATTTTCATTAGTTACTTCATCCAAACCATCAACATGTTTATTAGACCCCATTCCTACCAGGCTGCTCAAGGAAGCCCTACCATTATTTAATGCTTCGATCTTAAATATGATCAATCTATCTTTGTTAGTTGGCTATGTACCACAGGCTTTTAAGGTGGCAGTAATTAAACCATTACTTAAAAAGCCATCACTTGACCCAGCTATCTTAGCTAATTATAGGCCAATCTCCAACCTTCCTTTTCTCTCAAAAATTCTTGAAAGGGTAGTTGTAAAACAGCTAACTGATCATCTGCAGAGGAATGGTCTATTTGAAGAGTTTCAGTCAGGTTTTAGAATTCATCATAGTACAGAAACAGCATTAGTGAAGGTTACATATGATCTTCTTATGGCCTCGGACAGTGGACTCTCTGTGCTTGTTCTGTTAGACCTCAGTGCTGCTTTTGATACTGTTGACCATAAAATTTTATTACAGAGAGTAGAGCATGCCATAGGTATTAAAGGCACTGCGCTGCGGTGGTTTGAATCATATTTGTCTAATAGATTACAATTTGTTCATGTAAATGGGGAATCTTCTTCACAGACTAAAGTCAATTATGGAGTTCCACAAGGTTCTGTGCTAGGACCAATTTTATTCACTTTATACATGCTTCCCTTAGGCAGTATTATTAGACGGTATTGCTTAAATTTTCATTGTTACGCAGATGATACCCAGCTTTATCTATCCATGAAGCCAGAGGACACACACCAATTAGCTAAACTGCAGGATTGTCTTACAGACATAAAGACATGGATGACCTCTAATTTCCTGCTTTTAAACTCAGATAAAACTGAAGTTATTGTACTTGGCCCCACAAATCTTAGAAACATGGTGTCTAACCAGATCCTTACTCTGGATGGCATTACCCTGACCTCTAGTAATACTGTGAGAAATCTTGGAGTCATTTTTGATCAGGATATGTCATTCAAAGTGCATATTAAACAAATATGTAGGACTGCTTTTTTGCATTTACGCAATATCTCTAAAATTAGAAAGGTCTTGTCTCAGAGTGATGCTGAAAAACTAATTCATGCATTTATTTCCTCTAGGCTGGACTATTGTAATTCATTATTATCAGGTTGTCCTAAAAGTTCCCTAAAAAGCCTTCAGTTAATTCAAAATGCTGCAGCTAGAGTACTAACGGGGACTAGAAGGAGAGAGCATATCTCACCCATACTGGCCTCTCTTCATTGGCTTCCTGTTAATTCTAGAATAGAATTTAAAATTCTTCTTCTTACTTATAAAGTTTTGAATAATCAGGTCCCATCTTATCTTAGGGACCTCGTAGTACCATATCACCCCAATAGAGCGCTTCGCTCTCAGACCGCAGGCTTACTTGTAGTTCCTAGGGTTTGTAAGAGTAGAATGGGAGGCAGAGCCTTCAGCTTTCAGGCTCCTCTCCTGTGGAACCAGCTCCCAATTCAGATCAGGGAGACAGACACCCTCTCTACTTTTAAGATTAGGCTTAAAACTTTCCTTTTTGCTAAAGCTTATAGTTAGGGCTGGATCAGGTGACCCTGAACCATCCCTTAGTTATGCTGCTATAGACGTAGACTGCTGGGGGGTTCCCATGATGCACTGTTTCTTTCTCTTTTTGCTCTGTATGCACCACTCTGCATTTAATCATTAGTGATCGATCTCTGCTCCCCTCCACAGCATGTCTTTTTCCTGGTTCTCTCCCTCAGCCCCAACCAGTCCCAGCAGAAGACTGCCCCTCCCTGAGCCTGGTTCTGCTGGAGGTTTCTTCCTGTTAAAAGGGAGTTTTTCCTTCCCACTGTAGCCAAGTGCTTGCTCACAGGGGGTCGTTTTGACCGTTGGGGTTTTACATAATTATTGTATGGCCTTGCCTTACAATATAAAGCGCCTTGGGGCAACTGTTTGTTGTGATTTGGCGCTATATAAAAAAAAAATTGATTGATTGATTGATTGATCATGTTTCTCCATAGTGACATTTGTGCCTATGGGTCCTCAGCCTTAGAAAACGAGAGATGCCTGGCGTCGTGATGTTGCTGGACAGAGGTGTCTGAAGATGCTGATAATTTTGCTAATCAGTGACACAAAGCAACAGCATATCTTTGGTACTGTACCGCAGAGCATCCTTGGGTAGCACTGGAATGACTTTGCGTCAAACGAATGGTTACTTAGGGAGATTCAGATGAGGTGTACTACGTTCACTGTACGGGGAGAATCACCTACGTCAGCATGTGAGACACGTCCCAGAGTATCCAGTGCACAGGTGCCTCAATGCTGAAGACCTCAGTTACTGGACAATGATAAGAGGACACCCGTGTATTACCTGGCTGTGGCAGATGAATGGCTTCTTTCAGAAGGTGGTGATGGACCAGTGGTCCACGTGGGAGGATGTCAATCAGAACTCAGGCAGGAGGCAAAAAAAAAAAAAGTAAAAGCGCTGCACCGGATTCCAAGATATATAACTTTGTAATGTTTATTCTCAGTGTTTAGGCTAAAAAGAACAATTTCAAATTAGATTTTGAGGTGCTAAAAGCTAAACTTTGTATTTAATGATTCAATTTTAGACATTTAAATTTCATTTTAGTGTCCTTAGAAAGGTTACGGATTTGCATTTTATATGGCAGCAGACTCCACAGACTTGCAGTCAAATTTAAAATGCTGGTGAATGAATAATTACACATGAACCTCCAAATTGTTTTACTGTATATCTGAATGCCATTTTCAGGGGCGGCTCTAGCATTAACTGGCGGGCGGTTGTGATTTGGTTAGGCAATCCCTTCGGCATAGAACATGCCTTAATGCCCCCCCGCCAAAAAATAAAAAAAAAAATAAAAAAAGATTTTATGTATTTTTTTAAATCTATAGCCTTTTTCATTTCTAATACACAACTTTTATTTTAAAGCCTGGAAATCTTCTAATTCTGCATGCAGCAGTGTTCATCAATCAGGTTTTGTCAAAACAAGACCTTTCCTATATTTTGTAGTTGAAGAAAGGGGAGAAGGGTTTGCAAGGCCATCAATCCCCCACAAAAGATCCACCACTGCTTTCGTAAAATCTTTTGAGCTAATCGCTATTAAATTTTTTTGGAATATTCAATGTTATCAAGAAGAAACTACTACTCTATTGTGATGCTAAGTGGATACCCTTCTGTGTCATTCTTCTGCTTTCTGTTGCAAAAGGAGGCAATGTTTTACACATTTTGTGTGGCAGTTATCCATATCTCATGCAGACAGCCAACAAGTAACATGTTGTGCAAACACAGGTAAGAATCTAGATCGGTTAGAGTCATATATATATATATACACACACACACACACACACACACAAAATCAGACAGAGTTGATGCATTTTACAATCTTTCCAATATTTCCAGTCCAAAACTCAAAGACTGGTCGACCTTGGTGGGTACACGCGCTGTCCAAGTGTGTCTAGCTGGAACAGGTTCTCGCTGAAGGAGCGTATTTGCATTTCTCCACAGGCACAATCATACGCACTCTCTCCATTTCATGCCACATTGGACAAGCAAACACAGAGACACTGAGTCTGGAGTTGGGCAGGCTCACCCGGCACGGCAGTGTGTTTTAGCTCCGCAGAAAAGCCTGCCTGCTGCCTAGCATCACTGATCAGTCCTTTATGTGTGGTGGGACAAGCACAGCAAGGCATGAACTGCATGTTGATCCCTGACTAAACAGCCACACTTCTATCCAGCACACTGTGATGGCTGGGCCAAAATCCAGGCAGCTCAGAACTGCATGCTGTCTGACAACACTGCCTTGGGCCATATACCGTACATGTGCGCGGCCCGATTTTCAGCAGAAGGCTTATGACCCTTGACCTGTTTGATAAAGGTTTTCTAGAATCCTTCACTTTGACTATTTGCGTTGTTCTGATTTCTGAACAACACATGCACTCTCATTTTCAACCAGTAAAAGAACACACTTCCATAATCACTAAATTAGAACCTAAATGCACGTAAAGCCCCATTCTCTCAGACACAATTTTGACCCATGACTGTCCACGTAACTCACACCAGGGTGTTCAGCAAGAGTAGGTTTACCCACCCCATGACAAAGCACACTGGCAACAGTGGTCAGGAAAAAATCCCTTGGGCATTTTGTGACTACAGGAAGAAACTTCAAGCAGATCAGAATCAGTGAGGTGACCATCTGCTTCGACTATCCTACAAATAAACTTGGAAATCAGCAAAGCTCAACAAAGAAATGTCAAACATGCAAAGACATAAATGTTGCAACTAAGCAACCACACAACAACCGATGACTCGGGGGGACAAAACAAAAAATCTAAGTATGGTGCAGATCACAATCTCAGTGAATGGAATATAATTGGTGAGTTGGTGCTCCAGCTGACCCCAGTCACAGAAGAAACATCCTCCACAAGTCATCCTTTCAAACTTGCAGAAGTCCTCAGCACAGTCTGGACTTTACAGTCCTCTATTGATATACCACATGAATCTTTACCACATCCTGGGGATTCGCAAGACTTCTCTAAAACAGCACCATTACCCTGTTATGATGTAAAAGTAAATTCTTCAGGACTGAACCAAGAACTACCCTGACTCAGCATGACACCATCAAGACTCTACAGAGGCTCTACCAACAGTGTGTCATGGTACAGTCCTGTACTGTAGAGATTATCAACTTGACATGAATGTCCAAAAATGACCAGGATTTTGCTCCAGACAAAGCAAGACGAGTTGTAAATGTTCCACCACAGTTGCATCGAGTATCATTAGGACTTATGTAGTGTTCAAGACACCACCAAGACCACCCCTATGACCTCCCAAAATGATGATGATGTGGTAAATTGTGTATGTGGGTACGGGGGCTGTGTGACTCAATTTCACAAACACAACACAAACAACACAGTGACAAATAATGTCAAGCGCATGGGTGTAAGGGATATGAGCACTTATTCCTCCGAAATAAAATATATTTTTCATTTCTGTCTAATATAAGCATTTAAAATCATCCAGAGGTCACAGAGTTTAATATCCTCTTGTCTTATTTCACTGAGAATGAGATTACCGGACATCACCATTAAAGTTACATCATGCAGTAAATGTGGCAATAAACGAACACTTCAAAGCAAAAATACGACGGCCTAAGGCTAATTTATTCAAAATAACTGAATGTTAAAGTCACATTTCTAGGTTCAATATAAAATTTGGTGACTTTATTTTTTATTAAATGATTCCAGGTGTACGAGCCAATTACATGAATTGCCTCTGCAGACCAAAATGATATACAGTCTGATTATTAAATCTAATGAAGACCTGCTGGGTCGGCCGTATACAAAAAGGAACAGCCTCTCTGTTTCTATCTCCAGAAACTATCCAGGTCTTATTTCATACATGCATCTCTCACATGCAAATCTTCGTGCCTCACAGAGAAAGTGTCACAGACGTGCAGTGTTTTAGAGCGTTTCAAAACCAGGGACCACGTCATCGTTGGAGGACTTCACACGCAAAAGCGACAAGTTAATATTACATTATAATACACCTCAGCATATGAAGTGAGGAAAGCCACAATTAACAATTTCATGTTTTCCAAGAATGCTTCTCTGCCCTTCAGCGGTTCTTTGGCCGATTTCCACTAAACTTTGGTACGTAAATGCTGGTAAACTCCAAAATTCCCTTTAACAGGTTTGTTTAGGCAAAAGTGTTCAAAGGTCAAAATTGGGATTTGTGACATCCATGTCCATCTAACTTGGCCCAGTATGTAGCTGGGTTCTGGAATTGCCCAGCTGGGATTAAATTTACCAAAGATCTATCACTGGGGTCAAACGTCAACGTTATTAACTTGAAAAATTACATTTGCCTGTGCTGCGCGAAGTTATTAGGAAAATTTAACACAGTGGAAAATTTGGCCCAATAGGTTTTATTAAATAAATGTCACGGGCTGACACAGAACAAAATAAGTTTGTTGGTTCCCCTCATGTTGACCCATGTCTAATGCTGTGGGAGCCAATGAGACTCCGCCATGTGGGGGCTACTCCACACCCGCGGGGGGGACTTTTGTCACGCTGTGACCTTTTTGTCCACGTGGTAATAAATTTGTATGATTAGTTCCTCCTCCTGTGTTTAGAGGGCTCCTCTTTGACACGGGCAGAGACAAGGTGACAAATTGGCCTTTTCTATGGCTGTTTTGCGTGCGAGGCCGACCTTCGTGGTCCACAGTCAGTCTGTTTACACACCCTGAACCCTTCCACGGTTTCCTTGCTTGGGAGTCACACCAGATGGATGGAATGGAAAACTGCAGAGTTTGGATTTCTACATAAGGATACAATGCATGCATATCCAGCAGTTTGCCACTTTTGGAATGGAGAGACTTTATGGGGCAGCGAAGCCCTAAAAGATAAGCCTGAATGATGGCACATGACGAGCGAGGCTGATGTTCACTGATGTTTATTGCATGGGGGCTTAAGTGCAGGAAGAGCCTTTGAGAATGCCAGTGGAGCAGAAAGGAGAAGACATCTTTAGTGCTACGACCCCTTCAGACACCGTCTAATATCCGCAGTATTCAAAACAGCTGCGTTTTGTTCCAATTTTCCGACCGCTGAGGCTCGTCTCCTTAAATATGTGGCTTTTGTGGAAGACGCTGTCTGGACAAAGGCACCCCGTGATTACTGCTTATAAGACAACACAGTCAGGTCCATAAGTCCTTGGACACTGATGCAATTTGTGTACCTTTGTCTTTGTAAACCACCACAATGGAGGAGAAATGAAACAATCGAAATGTGCTCGTAGTGTCTATGTTTAGCATCAAGTCGCTGCACAAAAAATTATGCCAATTATGTAGGAATTATGGTCACCTGCATAGTCTCTCCATTTTCAACCCATAAATATAGATTTACACAAATGATCAATTTTACTAGATTGGAAATACTAGGAGAGCTATGATCACTACCTTTGCACCCCTCCCCCCCACTCACTCCCCCACCCCCAGGACTAAACCAAACCAACTTTGTTAGATTCCTTAGATGACCCCAAAACACAATCAGGATGTTCCCAAAAATAAAAACTGGTCTCAAGCCAGTTATCCAAGATGGCGTCCAAGATGGCTGCCAAAATAGGATTTTTCACTAAAACACCTTTAAACAACATATAAACAACTTAAATATCACAGAGATTCAATGGGAAGACCGTTGCAGGTCACATCAAACTCATTTGTGCCTAAACTAAATGCATTCATGGGTTTAAGATTCAAAATGGTGTGTAAAATGGCCGCCAATAGACCCTTATCATTAAAATACATAGTAGGAAGTTGTTTATATGTTGTTTAAAGGTGTTTTAGTGAAAACAATCCTATTTTGCTGGCCGTCTTGGATGGCATCTTAGATAACTGGTGTGAGGCCAGTTTTTATTAAGGGCACATCCTGATTGTGTTGTGGGGTCATCTAGGGAACCTAAAAAAGTTGGTTTGGTTTAGTCCTGGGGGGTGCAAAGGTAGTGGTCGTAGCTCCCCTAGTAAAATGTTTGTGTTTCCATTCCATTACTTCTCTAAAGAATACTGGCTGTAAAAGTCAGGTTAGGTCAGATCTGGGAGCATGCACATTGCCAGATTGATCACACCATAGAACAGTCTTGGATGACAAACAACAAGGAGCCAAGCAGTCCATCCATATCTCTTCCAAGCAGCCATCTTTCTGCTGTGGGCAGGTCAAATTTGAGTGTCCCGTTGACCTTCTCCAACAGCTGGGGTCCTCAAAGCTGAGGAGTGCTGGATCTTGCCCAGAGAAACTCACCACATGGCTACAGCATCACAGCTGACATTCCACCCGCAAGGAAGGGATAGTCCTCATCTTGGTTTCCCTAAATAAGCATTAGTTTGACATTCCAGCAGTACCCAAGGATCCTCCAAACAGACAAAGTACTGAAGGGATCTTGTAGTCACTGGTTAGCATCCAAGTCTCACAACCATACAGTAAGAGCAAGACTGGTACCTCCCTAACTATCTGACCTAATTAAACCTTGCGTACCGGCCCAGGCTTTGCGTTCTCAGGGTGCAAGACTGCTTTGTGTCCCTAGGCTGAATAAGAAGTCTGTGGGTCACAGAGCTTTCTCTTATCGTGCCCCTGTTCTGTGGAATAATCTCCCTGTATCAATAAAACAGTCAGATTCTGTGGAGACTTTCAAGTCCAGATTTAAGACGCACTTATTTTCCCTTTTTGTTTGGCTAGCATACTGGTATAGTATAGTTCTACGCTTTTGACTCTTAATTCATTTTATCAGGAATCGGAGCGTGCCGCGGCCTCAACTTTACCTAAATTCAGGGTCTTTTAGTGAAGCTTGGGGCTAGTGGCCGGCGATCACCTTAATATTTCTTCTGTTTTTCTTGTTGTTTAATGTTGGCAAATTATGTAGTATTTCTTGTCTTTCTGATGCCTGATTCTGTTTTTTCCTCTGTGTTTAAGGTGCAGCTCCATCCAGAGATGGAGTTGTATTTGTGCTGGTGACCCTCCTGTCCTGTTCACCAACAGCATTTCCTGTATATTCGTTTTGTAAATTGTTCTGTAATTTGTGTCTGTAGCATGGCCCAAGCAGAGCGTCACCCATTTGAGTCTGGTCTGCTTGAGGTTTCTTCCTCAGAGGGAGTATTTCCTTACCACTGTTTTTCTGGGGGTTAGTAAGTTTAGACCTTACTTGTGTGGAGCACCTTGAGGAACCTCTGTTGTGATTTGGCACTATATAAATGAAAATAAATTGAATTGAGGAAGCACCAGGACCCTAAAGACTTGGACTGATTGTATATAAGGACAAACATTCCATCAGGGACTGCACACACTAACTGACCAATTCAGAGCCATTTGTGGAATTACACATATCAACCAAAAGAGACCAAATTGCTTAAGTACTTTGTTCAAGCATGTCATACCAAAGACAGTGTAGCTACACTCTGCCACATGAACTTGTCTCAACGTCTGGTCATCTGTTGTCTCGAGACTGTTGACATTTGAGATGACATAAGTGCCCAAATTTATTGCCGCTATCACATCAGATCAACCATTAGATGAACTACACTTCAGCACAGCATCCACACATCATCAAACCCTATTTGTTGAATTGGGACACAGACACAAAGAATCATTAGAAGAACACATGGCAGCATTAAAGGATGCAGCTCCGGGTGATCTCATGATTTGCCTTTACAAAAAGCCAGTGTTCACACGCGGCTCTCAACCAGGCCTTAATCTATCTCGTTTTCCCCAATCGGGCTCCAGTTCCAAACCCTAATTGAAGGCACATGCGGCCAACTCACAGAGAGAGATGACGAGCCCCCACTGATAGCCACGTGAGCGTGGAGTGTGGCGGTTGTCGGTATTAGTGTAGACAGACGAGGTTTGGTGTTCGTTCAGACCTCAGCACAGACCCACTAACTGCGCTTAGGCAATCCCAACTACTGATATCGAGGCCTCGTTAACTTTGTTTAATCTCAGAGAGTCAAGGTCGGGTGATGCAGAGTTGGTCCACCAAGTTGGACGTCTATAGTGTATTTACTTTAACTTAAATTGGGTGTGGAGATTATGACATAGTGAGCTAGGGTTTGGATACTACGGAAGATGAGGAGAAGCTACAAGTGGTAAATAATGTTCAAGCATGCAAGTGAAAGAGCCTGAAAGTAAAAAATGAGACCGATGAATATAAATCCAATTGGAAAAGCAAAACCTTCCATCAAGACCACATCTCCACGTCTGTGGCCACAAACCTCTTATTAATGTGGTGTAACTTAAATAGCGTCAATGTTGCCTGCCATTGTGTGTGAGTGCAGCGGCATGTCATCCCATAAACATGTCTGAGAGGAGCACAAACAACCATTTACATGTTTTTAAATGCTTTGTCTTCCACATGGTGTCAATTTGCATTTTCGTGAAGGAGCTCATTTAGGTACTCCAAATTTTACAGCCTCCAAATCTCACAAACCACACATCCATTTTAACGGGTACTTTGTGCTTTTACAAATATGGGGATGTGGAAACACTGAACTAGAAGCACACACTACTCAGTCACATTTGGTTTGGTTTTTTGTTGTTTTTTTGCATATAAAACAGAAACTTCTTAAGGATTGTATTCCAGGTTAGACCCAAATGTCACTTTTTTTTTTAAATTGGAAAATTATCTTCCGAGTACTAGGACTAGTGCCCCGTTTAACTGGCACCATTTTTGGTGCCTCTTCAAAATGGGGTTCTCAACCCATGTATCAACTTTGCTTTTGATACATCAAGGCATTGCTGAGATATGAGCTGACTACCTATTTTGTGGCTTTATTACCAACTGCAATTGCCTGTGACAGACAAAAGCTTTGAAAAAATTTCAAACAACCATACAGATAAAATTAGAAGGCGACTTGGTCAACTATCCTAATTTTTAAGACAAAATTTGTTGCCAATTGGAAACAATTTGTTGGAAATGTGACATCATGGGATCCACTGAACTTAGCTTGACACCACTGGTGGTGATACAGCATTGGAGGTGAAAACTTGACTATTGGTAGGAATGATTCATTGGACCATCTCTCATAAGTGTATAGTAGAGAAGCTTGAATCTTCGACTGGACTGTTTTTTTTTTTTTTTTACCTTTATTTAACCAGGAAAAGAGTCTTATTGAGATTAAAAATCTCTTTTACAAGAGCGTCCTGGCCAAGACACGCAGCAAGGTTACGTGTCAATTTCAGCATTCCACCACACATACAGAATAAACAAATTACCAGCCAATGGAAAAGTTTCAGTATAAAAGTTCAAAAACAACACATTTTTACAAAATCAGTTAAAACAACTACATGTCAATGTGCCAGCATCTCTGTCATTTAAAAGTCCTGTAAAAGATTCTAAGGAGACCAGCTCCCTCAGTTTTAAGTCATTCTGTAAAAGGTTCCATGCAGAGGGTGCAGTAAACTGAAAGCCCTTCGTTCCCAGTTCTGACCGGACCTTTGGAACTGACAATAAAAAACAGTCGGCAGAACGAAGTTGATAGGAACCAATATATTCCTGAGAAATATACATCCTTAAGTAACCAGGAAGCTGACCAAGTAAACATTTACAGATGAGTAAATACAGATGCCTAAGCCTGTGAAACGCCAAGGAGGACCAACCAACACGAGCATAAAGAATACAGTGATGTATAAGAGCTCTGAGGCCAGTGATGAACCTCAGCTCCATGATAGACAGCATCAAGAGCTCTCAGATTCTGAGCTGATGAGTGCATGTACAATGCATCGCCATAGTCCAACATTGGCATAAAAGTGGTGGCAACAAGCCTCCTCCGGGCCTCAAAGGACAGACAAGTCCGAATTTGAAAAAAGAAACCCAACCTGATTCTGAGTCGATTTACAAGCAGATTAATATGATGTGCAAATGAAAGTATTGTCAATCCAAATCTGGATTGACAATACAAATTGTTGCTTGACGCAAGAACGTTTCGCTTCAAATCGCAGAAGCTTCCTCAGCTAAATTTCTTGCTCTGGTAGTCTGACTTCTGTCTTGACTCTTGTAGAGAAGAATAACAGAAGCCACAAATGCTGGAGTTGTAAACCTAACCAGACCCCTCCTATCGAGAGGCAGACTGCTATTGGCTAGTGACTAAACAATTGCTCTAATTAGCACTTATTGTGCCCTAGTTAGCACCCTCCTAATGACAGGGCAGCTGTCCCTCCTAATGATGGGACTGACGGCTCTCCTGACGACTTTCCTGACGACGTGAATGACTCTTTACATGAACAAAATTCTGAAACTGCTTTGACCCAAGTACCCCATTGTAAACAGGGGACAAAGCGTGTCTCAGACCCCCTACCCGGTTAAGGCTGGGTTTCAACTGTTTCACATCCAATGCCTCCTTCACTCCCCTCTCAAACCATTTCTTTTCTCTGGCTAAGATTTTAACTTCCTTGTCCTCAAACGTGTAGTTAGTGTCTTTAAGGTGGAGATGATTTGCAGACTGAGGTCCACCGGAGCCCTCTCTGCGGTGCTGGTATAGCCTTTTGGGCAACGGCTGCTTCGTCTCACCTATGTAGTGTTCGTTACAGTTTTCCTGACATCTGATAGAATACACTACATTGCTCTGTTTGTAACTAGGGATCCTGTCCTGAACTAATTTCGGTTTAAAGTAAACTGGGATTTTGTGCTGTCTGAAGATCATCTGTAGTTTTTCCCCTACTCCTGCTAAATAAGGGAGAGACACTCTTCTTCTTGGCTCCATCTCCTGTCTGGTCTCTTTGTTCTTTGGGACTTCTGCACTTTATCCAGGGACCATCGTGGGTACCCACATACTGTAAGGACTTGGGCTTTCCGGACATGTTGTAGTTCTTTAGCCCTTCCCTCTATAGTTGTGGGCACCTGTAGGACTCTGTGTTGAAGAGTCCTGATCACCCCAAGCTTGTGTTCAAGGGGGTGGTTTGAGCCAAAGAGCAGATATTGGTCAGTGTGAGTGGGTTTTCTGTAAACCCCTGTCTGGAGCTGCCTGTTCTCTCCAATTGTAACATCACAGTCCAAGAAGGCTAAATGGTTGTTTCTGGCATCCTCACGTGTGAACTTGATATCGGAGTCCACCGAGTTGATGTACTCTGTAAAGGCCTCCACTTCCTGTTGCTTGATTTTTAACCCATGTGTCAAGCAACAGGAAATGCACCAAAATCACATGCATCGTGTGGAAGCGTCAACTACAACATTATTGTCATCTAGCATCTTTCTGGGGACATGATCCAGCACGTAAGCACCTCAGTGTCGAAGACCCCCAAGGGGGACACCCACGGTAACTTTGGCTGCAGCAGATGGGTGGTTGCCATCCAGGACTCAGGGTGGTTCTGTGGTGTGGTGGATGTGGACGTGAGCACAAATTTCTGATTTAATTGTGACAGTTGACAGTGTGATTTTACTTTGGAGCCCCAAAAAGGCCTCAGAATGAAAAAACAGTCTTCCTGTCGCAGTAATGTTTACTCTGACTGCTCGTGTCTCCTGCGTGTTGTCACTGTCACTACATCGCAAAAGACTTTCCAACTCTCCACAGGTAATTTCTTTTTCTGAGTCAATAACAATGAGAGACAATTTTCCGCAGTTCTCATTTGCAGGCCAAATTGAATTCCAAACTAAGGTACAGCTCGGCTCATTCTGCAACCGTCAGCACTATCGGATTTTATACCACCATCATTTCCACACGGGCACCTGGCTTTGAAAAAGGATAAAGTCTACAAAAAACAAACAAACAAACAAAGAACACCAAGATAGAACCACGACAACAAAAGCCAGATCTCAGTGCTGATAAGATGTTCTCATTCATTTCCTGTTGGTTAAACTAAACGGAATCAATCAGTTAAAGAGGGCTATAATCGATCTGCTTGCCTGAGTGTGCGTATCAGACAGCAGGAATCTATTGCGTCTCCGTCCCGAGGGCAGGCCCGCACGCCAAACACACAGCACATTGTTTTCTCACACCTAATTGGCCGGTGCACATTTACAGTCACGTGACTCCGCAGGGAGAGTTTCCTGAATGATCCATCAGGCCGGTAGCAGGCCATCGGCTTCATCAAACACTGAGCAAACCCAGGTTTTTACCCATGTTACGCACGCATGAGGAAGGAACAACATGCAAAATCCTCTTTAAAAAAGCAGAATCCCCTTTAAAAAGGCAACGTGGAAGCAACGGCAGCACATCTGCCTGAGAGGTTTTGGAGCTCGTATTTTTTTCATGATGGGTTATAAAAGCTTGACTTGACTGTGATGTGATGTTACAGAGAATGAGACGCAGTCAAACCTTGCTGAAGAAGTCTGGCTGGAAACCTTTCCAGCATGGATCACTTGAACGAGGAAGCAAATCGAGTTTTAAACCCACTGATACCTCAGTGCTTTATGAGGACTTTAATAAATGTGTTGTAATCTAAAGCGACAGAGTGAGCCCAATTGTGAAACGGGGGGGCGGGGGCAGAGTGAGTGGTTACGCTCTTCAATAAATAATCTCTGTGATCACGCAAGACTGACTCCTGGAGTGCTGGCAAAGAGTCAATGTGTGTCGAGTGTTTCAGACAATTTACCAAAGCAAAACATTGCATTATGCATCAGAAGTACATAGCTGTTCATAGGATCTGGGTTTATCAGAAAAAAACACCGGAAGATAAAATTTATTTGCACAAGCTCACTGACCAATTCACAAAACACCGGGGAAATGTCCAGATTACAGATTTTTGTGGCCATTAAAACTGAGCACTGAAAACCCCATTTAATGTATATTTTACATTATGTCTTAATCAAATGTGCCCCAACTGCTCTCATATTTGAAAGTGAGGTGCAGACTGGCACTCACTAACACCTGACAGAGTTTCATCCAGATCTGATCCCGATTGTGGACATTTGAATTTAACATTGAAAACCCCATTTAATGTATATTTTACATTATATCTTAACCCTCTGGGGTCCGAGGGCATTTTTTGGACAGTTCACTCGCCTGGCATAAATATTTTATTATTGCTGTTAACAGCTCACCCTGCATCCCACAATCACGTTTTATGTCTCTTTTTCAGGACAACCTGTGCTTTCAGAATATATATGTTTTTGTTGTGTTTTATAAGTGTAATAAAGGTTTACACTCAGAAATAAGAAAGGAAAAAATAAAGTGGAAATAATTTCCACACGCATTTATTCAAAACACACAGCAAACTATAATAAACAACTGTTTTGACACTTTATAAAGGTAATTTGAGGTCTTGTGTGAAAGACTGTACAAGAAAAAGGTTCAAACAATAAACATAAAATGCACATTTTGAACAACATACAAAATGGTCTATGCAGGTTTTTTTTTTGTCTTCATCTCAAAGCAATTTCTGTCTGCTATTACACAAAGGTTACATCACAAACTTCTACTTCTACTGTGTTTTGGAGTGTTCTGTGCTGAAAGCAGCTTTCTTTCACACTTTGGCCCACTTTGGCTCCTTACAGCCTGAGGAGCGGCCCTCCCCCTCGCTCCACTGATATGGTAAACAGTGCTTTACGCAGAGAAAGCAACAGAGTTATCCACTAACATTCACATGCAAACTAGTGGAGCAATCCTGATAGTTACACACTCTTTGTTTGAGCATGTGAGATTGTCATCAGAGGCTCTCCATCTGCTTTCACTGATCACTGTGCGTAATGGCGCAGGGCGCACTGGGGGCTATTGAAATGGGCCAACTAGCAGTGGTGGGCACAGATAACCAAAAAATTTACTTCGATAACAGATAATCAGATCACTGAAAAGTTATCTTCGATAAAGATAAAACAATAAACCACCCAAAAATGTATCGGAAGTTATAGATAACCAATAAATTCCAATATTATCTCTGGCACATTTACAACTACTAGCAAAACTAATTTAATAGCTTCTAATAATATTAAAAATAACAACAGACCCAAACAATAAGACCACACTTTTTTCTTTCAACAGTCTGCCCCTGCTGGAAGCTCTTGTTTACTACAGCGCTCCGAGCACAGAGGCACCACGAGACCCAAACAATGAGACCACACTTTTTTCTTTCAACATTCGGCCCCTGCTGGAAGCTCTTGTTTATTACAGCCCTCCCAACACAGAGGCACCCTGAGAGCAGCCATAAAGCCAGCTCTCTATCAATGACAAAGCTCCGTTCATGTGGAGGTCTTGAAAAATAAAGTCATATTGAGTTATGGTGTTGATTTATAAATAACATTAATACCGATAGAATAACTCCATTAATGTCAATTCTGTCATTTGTACAAAGTTAAAATATAACATATATATTTTAATGTTGAATAATGCACAAATTCTGACATTTTGTAACAAAGACACAACGCAAAGGATTCTGGGTAAATGTGCCTCTGCTAAACACTGATTGGATCAGTCATTCATTATGTAAACCAACACGTTAATGTGACGTCTGTGGTGTGTTGGTGTTTAAATGTGCTTTTGTAAAATATTCCATTATTTTTATTTGTAAAAATAGGCATTTTTACAGAACCCTGGAAGTGTCATCGCAAATTTTTTTGCATGTGGAGAGAATGTGCGCATGTTTGCGCACATTCTCTCCACATTCTCTCTTTACAACATTCATTTGATGTTGTAAAACGTGCTTTACAGTGTGCGAGATGATTTTTCATGCAGGAATTTTTTGGACCAAGTTTCAGGTTAATCGTGCGTCCTGCATCGTGTAGTGTTCATGGAGTATCAAGCTGCTGTCAACATCTGACGACCACCTCCTGATCGCCAATCGTATGGTTGAATGAGATTCAAACCTGTTTGATATATTATTGTGGTCGGCCGTCGTGAGGTTATCCTGCTGCTGAAAGCTACAAGCAGCATCCAACCGTTTGCACTGTGCCTGTGCAAACACTGCAGAGCTGTCTTGTAATAATGTTATTATTATTATTATTATTTTGCAGTTTTGTTTTTAAACTTCATTTGTAAAAAAAAAAAAAGCCATTTCATAGCAAAAAAGTTGATTTGACAATCATCTGACATAACCGGGGTCAAAATAAATAGAACACTGCCATCTACTGGTTCCCAGACACTGCCATGAACACTACTGGCCAGTAGATGCTAGATGGCAGTAGAGGCTTTCAAAACAAATTCTAGATAATCCCTGTCTGCTCACATTTAAAATGCGTGGAATTTAACAAATGCAATTAAAAAAATCAACGTCTATAAACACAGAGAATATATTCAAGAGAGTTTTAGGCACTAGAGTTTAATGCTGCTGTCCGTGGAGCCTGAACAGAGTGTCTGAAATGCATCTGTCCTGTCGTGACGTACTGAGATTACATCATCCTACCCATAATGCACTGCGGGGCAGAGCATGTGCTCACAAAACCTTAAAAATTAGCACATTACTTTAAAACTAAAACATATATCTGATATTTTTACTTTATGAAACTTCAGACATGACAGTAATTTTAAATAACTTGTCCAAAATTAGTTTGGTTAAAATTTGAACCAAAAGTTAAAAATGTATGCCTCTGGATGAATTAGGTCATATTGCAAGCATATTGGTATGGTGTTAAAGGAAATGTTTTTTTGTTTTTTTTTTCCTTTTGGGGCTGTTTTTCCTTTGTTTGCAGAGGATTGAGATGCTTTTTATACAAGCGCTTCTCTTCTGTTTGCAAAGGTTATAACTATGCGTCTGTTACAAAACTTAACAGGTGGGTGCTGAACTAATTTTAAAAATGCTTGTCGCTGTTCAGCTTTGTTTATTTTGTTTATCGGTTTAAAAGTTATCGGTTAAAAATTAATCGGAAGATAATTGGTCCAATAAGATTAAAGTTATCTAAAAAGATAATCCGATACTGAAAACATTATCTTCGATAATTATCTGTTATCGGATTATCGGAAGTGTGCCCACCACTGCCAACTAGTAACATATCACTCTTGAAAACAATCTTTGGTGTTTCACGTGAGGTAAATCTGCCCTACGATTGGATTTTGGAAAGCCATGTGACGGTGAACCAATTCCGATTGGACACTCACATTGCGCACGTCATTACACAGCTTCTATGAGGAGTACTTTTCAGCAAAAAAAAAAAAAAAAAAAGTTTCTATCTCATATCATTAAAAAGTTATTTAGAATTTAGTAAAGCTTGGTCTTAGCCATCATATACGACGGCATCGGTCCCAGACGGTTAATCAAGCATGCCCCAATCTCTCTCACATTTGAAAGTGAGGGGCAGACTGGCACTAACTAGCACCTGACAAAGTTTCATCCAGATCTGATCCCGATTGTGGATTTTGTGGACATTTGAATTTAACATTGAAAAGCCCTTTTAATGTATATTTTACATTATATCTTAGTCAAATGTGCCCCAATTGCTCTCATATTTGAAAGTGAGGTGCAAACCGGCACTCACTGTCACCTGACAAAGTTTCATCCAGATCTGATCATGATTGTGGACTTTGTGGACATTTGAATTTAACATTGAAAACTTAATTTAATGTATATATAATGTATAATGTATATCCTCCGCACGTCTGTCTTAATGTGCCGGAAAAAGTGCTGATGTCCACGTCTTTTCACAATTCCTGTGCTAGTCAGATGACATACCGGATCAGGACAGCGTCCAGTTTAAAAATGAACAGCACATTTCACTGTTACAGGAGTTTTTGTCATGGAAAGAGAAGCTGCTCCACCGCGCGTCGCAGTGCAGCCGCTCGGCACAAAGCAACGCCGTGATGAAGCCTCACGGGACATGTTCTGGCATGTCAAGCTCATGCACAATCACAATCGGATATTCACACGACTGGAAAGCAACCGGAATCCGTCTGAAATCCACCTGAAAGCCGTCCTGAGAGACCAACACCGAGGTGGTTTTGTCCCGCGTAATGAACGTAGCCGTGGCGCGTCCCTCCGCTTTTCTTTCCATGAAAAAAACTCCTGTAACGGTGGAATGTGCCGGAAAAAGTGCTGATGTCCACATCTTCTGCCTTTTTGTGAAAGTCAGACGAGGTCCCGGATCAACAAAGCTTTCACGTTGGAAATGATCTGGTTGTTCCAGCGAGGTGTCAGCCTGTCGATGGGGGCTGGGACCACGCCGCGCTCTCAGCAGTTGTGGGCAGTCCTTAAAGCGGCAGTAACACTCCTTAATCTGTTTAATCCCCACAAAATTGTCCCTGAAAGCCATATTAATTTTTCGAACGGTGTCCACCTGGAGGTCTCTCACAGTTTCTGGAAAAAAATTGATGCAGCAAAGCTCCAAATCATTCAGACATTTATTCGCAATAAAAAATAGACGAGAGGGGTGGACCACACCTCACTCAAAGCCTGCTCACAGGCGAATGACGCAACCGACAGGCATGAAAAAACTCACGCATGCACACAAGGGTTCAAGCTTGTCTGATGCAATCACACGTGATTCAAATCCATATGGTTTTAAAAAAAATAAAAAGGTCGGATACTTTTCTAACAGACCTCGTATCTTAAACATGCCTCAATCACTCTCATATTTGAAACTGAGGTGCAGACTAGGGGGGAGGTGATGGTCTAGTGGTTAAGGTGTTGGGCTTGAGACCAGAAGATCCTGGGTTCAAATCCCCGCCTGACTGGAAAATCACTAAGGGCCCTTGGGCAAGGTCTTTAATCCCCTATTGCTCCCGGTGTGTAGTGAGCGCCTTGTATGGCAGCAGCCTGACTTCATGACATTCATTGATAATATAATTTCTAATGAAACTTCTGCTACTTTTTTAATTCTGACAAATATGAAAAATACATGTACAAATTTTGTCAGCCAGTGGTGACTAGTGGGGCTGAGGCATAGTTGTCGAGCTCCTTGGGTATGTTAAAACAAAGATTCACAAGCTCGTGTTTAATAGTTTTTTTTTAATGTTTTACATCTTCGACATATGGCAGTACTTCCACTGCAGATGCTACGCAACACCATGGAAGCAATAAAAGCTGTTGTTCAGAGTTGGGTGAGAAGGGCTGAGACGGTGCAGGGTTTCTTTGGTCTCAATCACCAGCAGATGATCTGGACTTTAAATTGAGGGGAGGAACTCTTTGGTAAAACCGAATGATGAAGGGACTGGCTGCAATGAAAACCTGCACCGTCTTGGCCCGTCATTGCACACTGTTGCCCTGAATTTAATTAAACACAAATATTACTTTGATCATTTAATTTAGGTCAAATTTTATAAACTGCCCCTTGTAAATAACAATCAGCCACTATCAAAATACACTAATTAGTCTTATTCAACCCAGAACCTTTTACAATTTTAAGAACAATAAGGAAGGAAATGCGAGAACCTGCTTTTAATGTTTGTATTTTAATGGTTGTTAACATCATTAGCTCAACTAGGGGAAAAAACCCCCAAAAAACAGCCCAAATCATCAGCAAAACCCTCCGTGAAACATGAAATCAAAAAACCCTTTTCTCCTTCGTTACTGGAGCACATTCACAGCGACAGAAAGACTCGTATTCAGTGCATTTTTTGGAATACTTGTTGGTGCCACATTGTAGGTGGACTGAACAAAGCTGAGGGAGTGGACCCGGAGGCTCCGGCCCCCAGAAATGTACAGAAAGGACCTGCCAGAGGCCAGACAAAGGGCTAAGAAGAAGAGGAAGAAGAAGAAGAAGGCTTTATGAGCCGGTGAAGGGAGAGGAGGAGGCGCAGCCGGTCCCTCTGCCCACGCAACCAAACCCAAGTCTTGGTGAGGCGCTGAAGCACGACCATGTGTGGTCCATTACTGCAAACAGTAAGGAACCAGCACCACGCCCCCCATCTTCAATGGGAAGACGGATGCCCCCTTGCTGATTGACCAAAGCCTGCTAAGAAAGAGTCGGGCAACAAAAGCACCCGCCCCTTCGGGAGAAAGAGACACTAAAAAGGTCGTATCACCATGCCTGCATGGCTCACTCTACTTCAGCGGAAAACAAAGGCGCTGACAGGTGGTAGAAGAAGAAGATCGAGGCGAGAGAAAGACAGGACGACAGGCGGGACTCGCAAACTGTTTCCTGAGAGGAGCACCATGAGCACTCTGGGTTGGCTTGATTACTGAGCGTGCAAACAATAAAACCCCAGAAAGCAAACACAGCGATGCTGAAATGGCAAACAGCTATGCGGTTGGATGTTTACCCGCCTGTAATCCCAACCGTCACGCAACCATCCTGGATATTTTCAGCCTGTCGCGCTCATGCAGGAGCACTTGTCATAACAGAAGAAACAACGTGTGACTAATCTGTGCGTTTAATCATTTGTCTTTGTCTGATTGGACTGGAAGTGCCGCCGCTCCCGGGAGCAGGAAACAGATGGAGCAGTGTCCTTCATCGGATCAAAAACTAAAGAGGCATTCCAGTCCCCCTTCAGTGCCTCGTTTCGCATCATGCAGTCTCCGTCTGCGTCAGCTGCTCCTGACACCGTTTCCAGGTCAACCGCCAAAAAAAAAAAAAAAAAAAAAAAAAAAAAAAAAAAAAAAAAAAGGGGGGGGGGGGGGCAACAGGGAGCATTTATCTCAGGAAGTCTTTCCTTAAGGAATTAAGGTCAACGACTGGCTCGCTGACCTTCGGCGGGCTCTGGACCAAAGATCAGGAGGGACTAGGACGAAGACTAGGGCGGCGCTTGCGTCACATCCCTCACATCATCTTCAGTGATCAAGGCTCTTACACAAGAGGCTTTACAGCTGCATTATCTGCTGCGAAACGGGCGGACGAGGAGAAGTTCAGAGAGCAGCAGGGTGACAATACCGCACATCAGACGCTCCAATCGCACCCAGCCGCTCATATCGCCAAACACTCGCTACTTATCTGTCTGCACGCGTGCCTCAAACAGGACTCAGCGCCTCGTTCCAGGCTGTAGCGCCTCGTTCCAGGCTGTGATGGATGTCTGGGAGTGGCGTGCATGTGCTGCAGACAATCAGCTCAGCTGCACAGCAAAAACACAAAGCTTTTTGGTGTTGCTACTGTCGTTAAAAAAAAACAAAAAAAAAACTTGATGTTGTGCAGCTGCAAAAGTTGCTTTTCCTGAAACCCGGGCTGCTCTCACAGCACCGCATCAGTCACATGGCGAGGAAGCCCGATCCGGTGCACACTCATACTGTGATTAAAGAGATCAACAGATCACAAGAGGACTGTTCATTTCTTACACTGTTGTAATTTTAGTGAAGCTAAACTTGCAGAGCAGAATTCTCATGACACTCAAAAAGAGAGCAAGCTGTAAGAAATATCAATCAAGCAAGGGAACTGTCTAATAATGTCATCTGGTTTCCCAGACTGATGGGATTTTAATAGCAGTGACTTAAGGGTGAGCTCATGGTCATTTGCAGAAACAGATTTGTGTACCGTATCCAGCTGATCACCGTGCGTCTGCCTTTGTATAGAATAACTCCGGAACAGGTCAACAGATTTTTATCAAACTCTGTAGGAATAATCCTCAGGTGAGTGTCGCCAAATGAGTAATTTCTGGAGCAGATCAGTCAAAAGGTCATGCTCAAGGTCATCAAAAATATAATCTGAAAAACTTTTGTTTTTGTCACTAATCTTAGCAGCCAATAAGGGTTGGGAGAGGACGCAAAGCTGATCAATCAGCTAATCACTTGTGCACACATGATGTTAAGTGACGGTGAGATATCACAACCACATCATGAAATGACATCATAATCTCTGAAAAGTGTTTTTTTTCAGGACATCTCCACAGCCAGTAGTGCTCGAGAGCTGATTCGAAGCTTATATCAATCTCCTAGTCATTTCTCATTACGGGATACAAGTGATGTCATAATGACTTCTGAAATACATCAGGAATTATGTCACTATTATCAAAAAAGAAAATCCCTGGATATCTGCAATTATATAACGGTTGAGTGGATCCTTGTCATTTGATTGGTGCTTTGTATGTCACGTGACGCATTATTCGTCCCATTTGTCTTGCGTTGCATTTACCGTGCAAATTTGGTTCCATACGTTTTGTACCATTGCACGCTGCGAATACCGCCCACGCACACACCAGAGGGGGCGGCGTTTAGCAAAACATGGCAGAGTTTGTTTTGCTGATGGATGACGATTTGAAAGAGCTAATTCTTCTAAGACAGACACACAAAACAAATCCATGACGCCATAAGCCGTCTGGAGGTATAAAGAGCCTATAGGATGAAGATCTGGACAAATTTCTGATGCGATTTTTTTTTACTGGACTGAGGAAGTAGACAAAGTCATTTTTTGAAGTATCACAGACTAACTGTTTTTCCAAGTTGACTCAGGACACTTTTGGACTCCTATTTAAAGTTTGTGCTGGACTGTTGATGTCAAAGCACCCTTTTCCGTTTATAAATTAATATAATATCAAATGACAAGCATCCATTTTAGCAGTTATACAAAACAATGAATGTTTTTACATTCTTTCAACGGAACAAATATTTAATTTGGTGAAAGCCGGAATATCATCTTTAACCTCATGAAATCTTCGTACCATTGAACTCAAATATTCATTATTTGTATACCAACGGCGTTACATTAACAATATCTGGTTTACTGGTCTCACAACTACAGAGATATTATCAGTTATCAAGTTGTTTTACCAATGAATATGGCTTTATACACCCTGAAGAAAACCATACCCCTGGAGGGTACAGAGCTCTGTGGCTGCGGTTACCGAGACCATGCTACGGGCACTGCGCATCAAAACAGCGAGCGTAGTCTCTGGACCTGGTGCTGGAGTTGTCTGCACAGCAGACAGGGGGGCGATGTTAGTGGCCTGCTGCAGCGCTTACTGAGCCCGCAGACTCAGTAAGTGCACCGGAGGCAGTGAGAGCAATCGCAGTGATGCCGACCGGTGCCGCGACCGGCCCGCCTGATAAGCACGCAGAACACAAGGTGCTGTTAAAAAAAAAAAAAAAAAAAAAAAAAAAAAAAAAAAGAAGCATGCAAAATTGCACTAAAAAAATCCGCGAAACTGCAAGGCTGCGAAAGGGAGTTAACCCGCGATAGGCGAAATCCGTGAAGTAGTCAGCATAATTTTTTTACAATTATTATAGATGTTTTAAGGCTGTAAAACCCCTCACTACACACTTTATACACTTTTCTCAGACAGGCATTAACATTTTTCTCTCCTGTGTAAACACACAAAGTTCAAACCTTAGTAGAAAAAAAAATTAGAACATTTTCCTATAAATAATTATGATGGCTTTTAGAACTAACAAATTTAATTTTAACGATCAACCTACAAGGTTGGACACGTAAGAAATTATTAATAGTGACTCACCAATATTTCATAGTTCCTCTGACTGCGCCTCTTCGTCGTGGCGCCACGCCGCTGTCCGGACTGGCTGATTACTCGGGTGGTATGAAAAATATTACCCGTCCGCGAAAAGGGTGTATTGCTATTTATTCTTTAGTGTTTTATCCAATCATATTGGTGTATCATTTATAGGTATATGATAAGTCCTCGTGCGCCGGACACTGGCTGCCCACTGCAACTGGTGGTCGGATTGTGTCAACTGTAATTAGGATGTGTTAAATGCACAGGACAAATTTTGTTGCATGTATGTACAATGACAATAAAGGCTCTATTATTATACATATTCAGATTGGTCATAGGTTTTACATCAGAATGCCCTTCCTGAAGAAAATAGTGCTCTACTTTGAGAAACCTGCCCACAGCTCCTGCTGCTCCCATGTGGTCTCCCAGACAAGTACTAATGAGGATCTGCCCTGCTTCACGTCTGAGATCTGATGGACTCAGGTGTGATCAGAGCGGTATATGTGCACGTGCAAGGTAGGACGTAGCCTGAGACATTGCTGGTGACGTGTTATCATTAATACAAAGCTTCTAGATTAATTTGAGGTTATTAAATCCCACTTATTTCTCCAACTGAGGATTTTACATCACTGGAATGTGCATCAGTGACTCTTATGCAGAACAAACTCAGATACAAGACGCCAAATGCGTTTAACGGTGCTTCTCGTTTGACAGCATCAACAAGCAAATCAGGTTGTCTGACAAAGTCAAATACATGCCACCGCGTGCCGTCTTCAGCTGACGGGTGAGCGACAGACAGACAGACCTCACACAAGATAGCATGATTGCGTTCCGCAGCCAGATGAGACATACTATTCCTCTACACTCTTCTGGATCTCCTCCAAGATTATGCTTCTAGAAAAACTTGGTGTACTGAAAGGTTTCTGATGTCAGTCCCAACAGCAGCACCTTTCACAGTGACGGAGCACCTGTTCTACTCCAAATCCCTTCTGGATTCCACAGCTCCCTCTCCCAGTCTTAAAGCTACACAGTCTGTAGGATCCAGTGGTGCGGACAGCGTGTCGGGCAGCAACCGCCGATTCCTCTTCTTTATTCCTTCAGTCTTCCGGCTGAGCTGCAAAATGTGAAAGACAGAGTAAGCTTGTCCCTTTTTGGGCAACTGTATCAAGGTGGCGGTGCAACACTGTGCTCTCCACGAGGGGGCCCTCACCCATGTAGATATGAAGGGTTCGTTCTAAGCTTATGAAGACACATTGATGCATTGTTGCAGATAGTTATACACTAACAAACAAACAATTATGGATGCTGTTATGGATGCTCTGCTGATAAACGCCTCCAACCGCTCCAAACCTCATGTCCACACTCGGGGTCTGAAAAGTTTTACCTTCAGCATCAGATCCCCGTGTTCCTTTTGCTCTCACTCATAATGTTTCTCTGTTGAATAATTTTTAGTATTTAATTTTTTTTTTCTCTTTCTCCTGTGTTTGTGGATTGAGAGATATTTTCATGTTGCTTGATTTTAAATGCATGTGATTTTCCACTGTGCACCCCGGGGAGACTCACAGCCTCTCTGTGGGAACTCATGAAGATCCAAATAAAGAATAAAGTTCACAAAATAGTTGAACTTCTTCACTTAGGACAGCAACTTCTTCCCAGTCTGTCAGGAGAAAACTAGAGTCCCTTGATTGAGAGAGTGGCGACATGACAGTGTAAAAAAAAAAAAAAAAAAAGTCACATAACTCCTGGTGCCATCTTGGTTCCAAAATAGCGTTCGCTGTTAATCTGTCTGCATGTAAATCCAGCTATTTTATTTATTTATTTATTTATTCGCTGAAAATGCCGGGTTGTTGTGCATGTGGAGGCACAAATAGACACAACAAGGGCTTCAAGATGTACAGATTCCCTTCAGATCCGAACAGAAGAAATATTGGGAAAATAAAGTCAGCCGTGTGGGATAGAAAGCAACTTTATTGTCAAAGTTTTGCGAGGTAAATTTATTGTTCAGTCCATGTACAGTAAAATTCACCTAACCATCATCGTATAAACCAGATATTCACAGTCACAGGACAAAAAAGTCCCAATGTTTTTGTATGGTTTTCCATGTAATGCACACCGTATATAACAGATTTTGTATAATGGATTTTCGCTCACATCGGATGAAACGTCCCGTCCGATCGCAATGTATTTCCATTAAAAACCCAGAGCAGTCTGGACGTGCAGAGATACAAATTAAAGTTCAGCGTTGTGGCACTCGCCAATTTGAGGAACGTTGGACCGGAGTCATTTCTGTGATTAAAAGTCCGACTGTTTATTTTTTTCACACCATGTTCAGACTCACATCTGCAGCCTGACGCCACCTGTTAAATCAGACACAAAAGGCTGTGATTTGACACTTTTCTGCTTTCACGCTTTCATATTTTAATAGTTTTTGCACTACGCACGCTGATTACAAATGGATCAGAAAACTGCAAATTTACATCACAGAGTCTGAAAAAGATGAAATTGTACAGCTTACCTTTGAATTAGAGGTGATGATTCTAGAAAGAAAACCTTGTTGAGCATCAGAATTAATCCATAATAAAGTATATTTCACAGACGTTGAACTTTAAAACTGTCATGCACGTCACTGCATGACATGGAATTACAGAGCTGCAGAAGCACAAATCAGGCTTTAAATTAATTAAATAAATCATCATATATTGTAAATTTATATAAATTTGATAGCTTAACTGTAATATTTACTTTGATAGCACCTGTACCTGGATGTGTTGCTGTATGTGGTTAAATTATAAAAAAAAAATGGTGAAAACATAAAAGGTCCTGAGTTGATGTTACTGTGCTCAATCAAGGAACAGTAGCGGAAAGCCGCCCTCCCTTCAGAATCAACAACAACCTCTTTTGGCATCTTTCTTTTTCTGCTGGGCATTGCCACAGCGGATCTAATGTGGATCCGTATGTTGATTTGGAGCACAGATGCTCTCTCTGACAACTCCACATTACATGGAGAATGGGCACGGGTGGTCTTGAACTGGGAACCTTCTGTTTTGGAAGCACTAGCCACGTGTGCCATTTTATATTTGGAGGTGTAGACGCCCTTCTTGCCAACAGAACTACATCATCTGCATAAAGCAAGGATGTAATCATCATAATGGCATAAAACGGAACAACACGCCATCTCAAACCCTCAACGCTGCCTTCAGCATCTGTCCATGAAAACTGCAATCCCATCATCTGCTATTATCATGCCAAATTAAACCCGTGTCAAAGAACATTAATACATTATACACAATGTCCTAGTCAGTTGAGTAATTTCCAAATTTTTCCTGACGATCCCTGCCAAGAAGCCAGCTTGGACTGGATCCATTCCCAGCCACTCCGTTGTGCTAACATTTTCTGTCGAGAAAAATCCCTCTGCATATTTTTTCTGTGGACGGCTTGAATTAGTCTGGGAAATGCCGTATCACACCATCAAGACAAGAACATTTAAACAAACGAAGCAGAGCCAGCGATGGTGAAATTCTCCCCCATCCATCTGGACCAAAGAAAACGGCCTGATTCCATCTCCGTCATTCACCGGCCCTTCACTCCCTCCTCTCCAGCAGATTAAGACATGACACCCAAATATAAACTGAAAGAAGACATCAAAGTGTTTCGAGGTGAGTGGACCAGAAACACCATTCTCAGGTGTTCTCCAGGCATTTGACCATAGAACCACCTGTCAAATTTGGTATATATATGTGCTACTGAAACTGACTAACAATCCCTTCACAAAAAGGTATATTTTTCATCTTGCAACACCTCCACCTATATACATGCATGACCTCAAGTATATACTCAATAATAATTTAACACAAAAAGTGCAAAAAGTGTTTTTATATATTTTTGTGGAGTAATTTATTGCTGCAGGTGGCCTCTTGCAAGCCTTGTGTTTCTTCTAAAATATCCCAAATAAAGAAAGCACAGGCGTTGAGGTTGGCACTGCAGCTTTTTTCTTTCTTTGTTCTGCACAGAAGGTACAAAAAAATGCAGAAGGTGGAGCTTTTGCATGACGGAGTAAGACAATATGCAGAGCTGATCTTTATTTCTTTTTGGGATTCAAAGTTGAAGGTGATGCTCGGGCTTGTGCGTGCATTTAAGTCATTTCACAGAAGTACATTAGTCTGTTTTTCCCATAATCCCTTTGTGGGATTTGTGGGTCAAACTGGGCCCGGCTGGAGTCATTCTGCGTGCACTACGGCAGTAATACAAGCGGCGCTACAATGCATTGATCCAGTGCTGGAAGCTTGGCGATGCCCCCTCCCCCAACAACACACATCCAGACAAGATGCTTATCTCCCCCCCACCCCGCACACAGACCGACAAACCATAATGGCACAATGACCTACAAACCACAAGCCCACAGGGATTCTTCACAAGATTTCAAATCAAAATCTATTAAAGGTTAGCAGCGGTGGCTGCAGCAGCACACCCCATCTGCTCCCCTCACCCTGCATACTAACACACCGTCATTTATCGAGCACAAGCAACAACAAAAGCACATGCACGGAGCATGTTAAGTAATCGTGACATACTGTCAAACCACTAACAGCTCTTATCTGCACCAAGCAACACACAGACACGTGCAAGTGTCATTCTGAGTGTTAAACAGATGTGCGGCGCCCCACGCTGGGAAACGGTGACTAGAACTGCTCACGCATAGTCTAAAAATAAGGTGTGTTCTAGCGTGGTGTTGGAGCATTGCCGTCATGTGGAAGCAAGAAGCAATTGGGTCATAGAGCAAAAACCTCACCTTAGTGTTTCACCTCAGGACGCTTTGGTGGCTGCTTTCCACTGGCGTGTTGTCAGGCGATAATATCTCACTTGAAGGTGCCAGGTTTTTGAAGAAGATTATACTCAGATTGTTTTATTTGATGTTTTGCCCTAAACACGCCCACGAATAATCCAAATCTTTGTGTCTTGCAGATTAAGTGGAGTTGGATACGTAGCAATTGCACTTGTGCAATGCACTACAGATAATCAAAACAGCACCCAAAGACTCTCTGACCAGCATTAGACAAGCGTATGTGCCCTGTGTGTCAGTGAAGCGGCAACAGCAGGACATTAACTCAGAGTGTGTATGTGTGTCTGTGGACACGATAACTCAAAAACAGCTGGACAGACTTCCTTCAAAGTCATGTGGAGATAAATAGATACCAGTCGGTATCTAGACACAAACGTGCGTGATGCGAGTGTATCAATTCATTCAGTGTGCATCTATTCAATTGACAGGTGAAATTGTGATGCATCGCTCGCTGCGTTCTTGCAACAATTTTTCCAAGGCACATTGAATGCACCATCACTGCTTCACATTTTGTTTTGAACAGGGACAGATGCCAGAAAGCACACGTCTACCACATTTTTGACGCGCCTAAAACATTTAAATCAGGTGTTTGGAGATACTTTGGCTTTTTAAAAAAAAGATGGGAAACTTGACAAGACGCAAGTCGTTTGTAAAGAATTCTGAGCTGCTAAACCTCACTTGAGAAAGCTGGGTATCAATACGGCCACTGCTGCTCCCCTAAACTCAGATTCCTCTGAGGCAGATTGTAAACCGAGCTCCAGCAAAACTGGTGAGAAAAGCATCTCAAATTACTTTTGCCAAGGCGGTACTCTGTCAGTGAGTGACTTTAAGTCACTCATTGAGAGTGATGCTGTCTTACTGTTTACTATTTAAGTTCTGACAGGAGTGATGAAACAGGTTCCAAATATGAAGGAACCAATTCTTGTTCCTTAATGCTGAATCTGGTAAATTTGCTGCTTATAAGGAGTGAAACAAATCGTCTTCCTCTATTAGAATCAGAAGAAGAAGAATACCATAGTACCATACTGAATTGCAGCTTCTTATTTTACATTTAAATTTTTTGTCATTTCTTTGCATCGTGTTGAATCGCATTGTGAGGAATTGAATCGGCATCAAATAGATATCAAATCACATCGAATCTGCAACGGGGTGAATCGTATCGCATCATATCTTCATGTATCATTGACAGTGTATTGAATCGTTGTCAGTGATGAGATTCACACGCTGAGTGGCAACATTACGTGGACCGACATCTAGAGCTGATTTGATTGAGGAGTAGTTTGGACAAAGATAAAAAAGGTCAAAGTCAAGGAAAATATGAGCCACGAATCCCCTGTTCTTTGTATATCCCACCAACCAACAAGGCTGGGTGGGTGATATAAAGCACACTGATCAGCAAAATATTCATGATTGATTGACATGAGTGACTTCATAATGAAGTCATACATCATGAAAAACACCATTACAGACAGATTTATATTTACATGTAGATTTACATAGTGGTGTGCAGGGTATTCATCAGCCCTCTGATGCCATTCATTTATAACCATTAGTGGTTCTTCACCATTCTTTGCAGCTCCCACAGAATTCGGTGGTATCTAATCTACAGTAGTGTTCAGAATAATAGTAGTGCTATGTGACTAAAAAGATTAATCCAGGTTTTGAGTATATTTCTTATTGTTACATGGGAAACAAGGTACCAGTAGATTCAGTAGATTCTCATAAATCCAATAAGACCAAGCATTCATGATATACACACTCTTAAGGCTATGAAATTGGGCTATTAGTAAAAAAAAAAAAAAAAAAAGTAGAAAAGGGGTTGTTCACATAGCACTACTATTAATCTAAACACTACTGTATGCCACTACCAACACAGGGAGCAAAAATGTGTTATATATTCTAATATTTAAAATCAAAACTACTCACACCAAATTAACAGCTTCTGCACAAACTACCTTTTCCTGAATGACTGCACTTCAGCCCTTTGGCGGACCACCTATTAGACATGATGCTCACAATGCTGGAGGCCACTGTGCGGCTGATCCATCAGCCATCCTGGAAGAATCTGGCTGTAAAACACATTCACTGGGAATTCACTGGGACAAGCTCATAAAAAAAGTGTTTACTCACATGAACTCACATACTTGGACATAATGTTCAAAAAAAAAAAAAAAAAAGGCTAAACATTGTAATCACTATCACTGGTCCTAAAGGAACCGAAGGCTGATTCTCGAGCGGGTTTTGATTTGATTTTCTGTTTGGGTCGCTCTAATGTGAAAAGCTGCTGCTGAAAATAGATTATTTCACCAGGGAGTCTGAAATAACTTCCTTCAGCACACAATACACGATGACTGCTAAACATTCTGCGAGCCCATTAGTTTGATGGAGTCGGTGCCAACGCACTTTATTGTTTTCCAACACTGTATAAACATTAATCCTCTGAGCCATCGCCAGGCGGCTTTCCATCACCCTTCAAATTGCGCAATTTCAAGTAGCAATATGAAAATACGCTAAGTGGAAACACGTGTAATTTGGATTGGGGGGGGGGGGTGCTTTCAAATATATATAAAAAAAAAAAAACGCTCACATGAGCGGGACTCACCCATCTGTTACCACGACTATTGCCATTAAACTTCCTGCGAGAGCCTTGGTAGAATGACAGCTATCTTGAGAGGTCAAAACCCAGCACTTCTTAATGGAAATGCTGTCATATCGTGTTTTGTTGACATCCTGAAAATATCACTGAACTTTTGCACAAATCTGTAAAGGAAACCCAGTTATTGATCATGTGTTGTGTGGGCCGCTGAAGAGGAGGTACTGCTGGCCCACCACCACCAGATGGCGCCCTGCTTGGAGTGCGGGCTTCAAGCACAAGAGGGCGCCAGAGCCACTGGGAGTGACAGCTGTCACTCATCCTCAACACCAGCTGTCACTCATTCATCTCATCACCATCACCATAAAGGCCGGACGGCAACTCCACCTCCTCGCCGAGAAATCTTCTACGACTAGAGGTAACCTTCTCTGCTGTGATTACTGTTAATCTAATATTGTTCTGTGTGCAGTCGCATGCCCGTGAAGACCCAGGAGAGGGACAAACGGGAGCTGCACGAGTAAAGACGTTTCCTGGAGGTGGAGGTTATCCCTCCCGGAGGAATTACTGATAAAGGTTGCTGGGTGTGAGGATTCACACTCACCACCTTCTGTTTCTGTCTGCCAGCAGTACCAGGGCCGACAACGGAGGACAGAGACCACCTGGGGACTCAGGGCTTGGCGGCTTCGGTGTTCTTCAGGCCGTTGGTGGTAGAAGCGGTGTGGGCCCCGGCTCTTCGTTCATCCGAGGTCTCCTATCTTCAAGCCTGCCCGCAGTCCTCCTGTGTATGATTGGCATTATTACTCTTGTTTATATTCCGTTGTGTTCTTTCGCAACATTAAATTGTTACTCCTTTTCTTATCCATTGTCCGTTCATTTGCGCCCCCTGTTGTGGGTCCGTGTTACGACACCTTCCCAACATCATGTCCCTTATACTAAAAATCAAATGTTTCAGAACCCCCAGTTTGCGTCGTTTCATCAGGACACCTCAGACATGTAATAGGGTTGGACAATGGCAACTTAATTTAAAAATCACAATGCCTACGGTAAAACATCCCAATTTGCTAATAACTATTGCTAATGTCCTGCAACGGGCTGAGATGTTAGGACCTCAGCTAATTTTCCCAAGCAGGTGTCACCTGGCTGCCTTTGAAGCAGCCAAGTCCTCCTCACTATTTGGCTTTAGGTCAGTAAAATTCATATTTTCTGAGTTGCAAACCCTCACACATGTCTAAATATCTCCAGGCAGGCAAACTCTTCTTGGGCAAGTTAAGTCTTGGAGCATGTACTGGTGTTGCTTGTCGCAGCATCCACCACACCAAAGAACCACCCCAGGTCCCAATTGGAAACCACCAACGTAGACAACCAGAAATCTGCTGTAACCAGGTGAAATGTGGCCATCTCTTTGGCCTTCTTCAGCCACTGAGGTCCTCAACACTGAGGCACCTGAATTCTTGATAATGCACAATGAAATGCACCACATGGTCAAAACTGCTTAGCTGATGCTCCCTCAATGCAAGCGATACTCTTCGTCTCAGTCTCCATAGGTAAATGGTTATTTTCAGTGGTACCCAAGGGTCCTCCAAAGAGGACTAGTACCAAAGACATCCAGTTGTCACCTTTGGTCATTGGTTAGCATCCACGTTTCGCAACCATACAGTAAGACGGGGAACACCAGGATCCTTAAGACTTGGACATTCGTTTTCATGCAAAGATAGTGATCACTAAACACCTTTGTCCAGTCAACCCATGTCAAAGGACTTCCCTGTGTGCTTTCTCTAGGGGCTGGTAAGGTTAGACATTATTTGTGTGAAGCACCTTCAGGCAGCTTTGTTTGTGATTTGGCGCTATAGAAAATGAAATTAATTAAAATTAGGTGTACACTGTTGTCAGAGGCTGAGGACCTACAGACATGAATGTCAGTGCTGAGATAAAGGAAGGACTCCAGTTCCGATGGGAAAGTCCAAGAAGTTATTGAAAGCCTGGATTGTAGTCTTGATCCAGGTCAATCATAAACTCAGACACTCAGACTTCTCACGTGCTGGAATCAGGGTATCCATTAATTCCATAACAATCATAGTATCAACTGGAAGGTCAAGGCCACTAAGCATTTCCTTACCAACAAAAGCATCCAAGCCACTGGTTTCCACAACAGTACCCAACACTCGGTAACTTCTTGATACCACAGATAAGTGTTTTCTGTGCATGGCATGAAAACTGGACATAGATGTTTCCAGGTAGCGGAGGAGGACTATACCCCAATTTTGTTGTGCTAATGCACACTGTACGGCTGTATATTGATGATAAGGAATCTTGATCTTGATCTATCCCCCCACAGGCCATTTGATGGGAACAAGCTCAGAGTGCCCTTTTGTATCACCACTCACGTGGTCCATGCACTGCTGGCACGCAGATGATGAATTAAAAAGACTATGTTAATATTGCCTTAGGTATTTATATGCATTAAATAATCGTGCATTTTTTTAAAAGCAAGTTTTCTTGTTAATCCCTTCCACCAGCGTGTGAAGGATGTCAAGTCAAGTCTGCCACAAACCACTTTGAGTCTCACGATCAGGTTACTGCTTTACAGAAACATGGGAAGTTTTTCCAAGTGTAATGAGAATCTATGCCAACCCAGCAAAGGGAAAGCACACTCCAGAGAGCCTCCAGGGCAGACAAAACAGCATTAAGTATTAACGCCACTTAAATCGAAAGAAATTTACTGTGTCAACCAAATTTCCTGACAAAGCAGTGAAAAAAAACCTTACTGTCAAACATAAAAGCTCAGAGAAGTCGTGTGGTCATGTTGGTATCATTGTGGTGGTGAGAAACTGTTTGGCCCACATGGCTCACACAAGAAAATGATGATAAAATATTCACTGCTGTGGAAGTGAACAATCAGATTCCCCATCAGGAGATGTTTCTAACAGCCTAAGGGCCCAATCTTCCACCGAGCGCACCACAGCGCGTGTTTTGCTGTAAATTTCCACCGGACATAGTTCCCATTTTCATACTCTCCATCAAGTCAGTTCTGGGAGTATGCGGTTGCGTCATGCATGGCCGTGTCCACTAGACGATACAACCGCTCTGCTCGCTTGATAGCAATGATCCAGGCAGATGACTAGTCCATCCCCACCTCCTGAAAGTAGCCATTTATCCGGTGACACGTGGGTTTCTCCTTGAACTTCTCCAGCCCCTGGAGTCCTTAACATTGAGGACTCCGGTGGCGGGACCCTAGGATCTTCTAAAGAGACCTAATACCAAAGGCATCCAGTCACTGCCTTATGTCACTAGTTAGCTTGTAAGTATCACAACCACATCAGTGCACTGGAACATCCCCGAGCCATTCAACAGACATTCTATTGAAATATATGGAGGGGCGGGCCTTCCAACTAACATAAGTTAGTCGGAAGTGCTCGTGCATCACCTCTTCAAGTCGAATTTTGGGCTGAACACTAGGGGTGCTGGGGGGGAAAAAAAAAACAAAAAAAAAACCGATTCACATCCGAATCGCGATTCTTATTTATTACGATTCTGAATCGATCCAAAATGTCCAAGAATCAATTTTTTAAAAGCATTTTTTAAAACATTTTCTTGCTTACTCGCTGCGTGTACTGTTTGTCAGGCAACGGCTTCTGTACTACAGCGTCCCCGCAAGGGGAGGGTCCGGCGTGCTTCAAACATTCATGAGCTGCAGCTTGGCATGGCAGACGAAGAGCTAATTCAGCCAGCACCGTCTTTGCTGAAGGCAAATGTTTGGGCGCATTCTGGATTTTATTATTTGCTGCATAAGAAGGAGCTTGACATGACTTATGCAGTGTGCAAAATCTGCAAAATGAAAGTCAAGTACTTCGGAAACACTTCAAATCCGCAAGCCCACATGCTACGCTAACACCCGGAGCTAAAAGCGGGTATCTGCCGACTACTGACCAGCCCTTCGCTAAACTGCCAGCCAACTCTGAACGAGCAAAGCAGATAAGTAAATTTACATCTAGAATCACTTGATTAACCTTGTAAAGCTGCATTTTCTTAAACGTAAACATTTTTTAAGTAATATAACTATTTCTCAAATCTCTTTGAATCGAAAATTGATTCTGAATCGAATCGTCACCCCAAGAATCGGAATCAAATTGAATCGTGAGTTGTTGTACGATTCACATCCCAACTGAACACCCAGAGGGCGTTCCAGGTCATGAGCACAGTAAGACACAAAGGACCAGGATGCTGAAGATCTGAATCTTTGATCTCTTGCAAAGAAACAAAATCATGAGTTCCATGGACCTCATAACTCCAGAAGCTCATCCCAGACACTTTGAGATATCACAGATCGAGGACCATCACTGCCAATGTAAGTGAATCCAGATTCACCTTTGATAGCAGAGGCCTGGCTCTTTGTCTTTATCCAGGATGACGAGAAATCAAAAGCCTCAACTTCTCAAGTACACCAATCTGGGCAGACATCGACTTCACAAAGATCACAGCATTTCTGCTCTACAAACCAAATTTAGGTGTGGATTTTTTTGTAATTAAATTAAACAGCATAAGATTCTAAATTTAGATTCTTCTCAAATTGGAAACCAGATTGCTGGGGCCCAGAGCTGTAACCGTTATACCACAGAACCACTGCATCAGAGGTGGAATTTCCTGCCTTTAAGTGTGCGGAAATATGGAGGTTGGAAATGCAAATGCATTTGTTATGGGGGCTCAGTGTCACACGGTTAGCCGCACCCTCCCCACCTGTTTAAACACCATTTGTCTTTGCTGAAGCAGTATATGTAATGTGTGGGTGGTAAACGAACGTGACTAGAATTGTTTGGAGGATAGCACCTGCTCGCGGCGTCTGTGCAGGCTGTTTGCACAACAGACTCTTATCAGCTCGGCTCAGGTGCTCTGCAAATCAGACACCAGCACTCCAATCGGGCACGGAAGGTTTTGTGGGTGTGACAGAGAAAGACAAAGAATAGCAGGCAGCAGATTCTCCGATGAGCATGCTTCAGGAAGACGGAGCTACACAGCGGACAGCGTGACGAGTTCAAAAGGGACAAAAGAAAGAGCGATGGTTGTTTCAGCTGCAGCTGTGTGAAGACGTGACAAAGCTGTGGGACTAACTTATGTGATCCTGCTCCAATGTCAGATTCCTGATAACAGTTCAGAAGAGAGATTTATGAACACGTCCATGAGAAAAGATTCCTACAGTGCAAAATTATAGTTGGGATATAGTCCATCCCTCTGGTAGAGCTAAACTTATAGTCCAGGTGCACAGCAATATATTTGTCATATTATTAAAAATTACCACGGGAGTGTGACGGCAAACTACTTTAAAATTAAGGCAGAGAAACCAGGCCACTGCCACCAGAGAAATCCTCACTCTGATCAAAAAAAAAAAAACACAACTCGTTTTTAAATCACCAGAAAAAAAAAAAGAATATTTTGTTTAAAGGTTCATATTGCACACTTGTCCAGAAAGCCAAGATGGATCACAACAAAGACTGTGTCTATACAGTGGACACACCGTGACATCACCCACAGGTCTTCTTTTTCCACATGTCTGCATATATAGTAATGGTATATGCCAAGACTGGCAGAACTATTTTTTTAATAAATATATATATTTACGAGGTCTGTTAGAAAACAATTACCTTTTTATTTTTTGCAAAAATCATATGGATTTGAATCACGTGTGATTGCATCAGCCAAGCTTGAACCTTCATGCGCATGCGTGAGTTTTTTCACGCCTGTCGGTTGCGTCATTCGCCTGTGAGCAGGCTTTGTGTGAGCAGTGGTTCACCCCCCTCGTCGGATTTTTATTGCGAATAAAATGTCTGAACGATTTGGAGCTTTGCTGCATCAAATTTTTCCAGAAACTGTGAGAGACCTCCAGGTGGACACCATTCGGAAAATTCAGATGGCTTTCAGGGACGATTTTATGGGGATTACACAGATTAAGGAGTGTTACAGCCGGTTTAAAGACCGCCCACAGCGGCTGAGAGCGCGGCGCACTCTGAGCGGCGATTGACAAGCTGATACCCCGCTGAAACAACCAGATCATTTCCAAAGTGAAGGCTTTGTTGATCCTGGACGTCGTCTGACTACCACAGCAATGGCAGAAGACGTGGACATCAGCACTTTTTCGGCACATTCCACTGTTACAGGAGTTTTTGTCATGGAAAGAGAAGCCGAATGGCACGGACAAAAGCACCTCCGTGTTGGTCTCACAGGACGGCTTTCAGATGGCTTTCAGACGGCTTTCGGGGGCTTTTCAGTCGTGTGACTATCCGAGAAATTGTGGATGACCCTGGACATGCCAGAACATGTCCTGCGAGGCTTCATCACGGCGCTGCTTTGCACCATGTGCTGAAAAAGTGCTGATGTCCACATCTTCTGCAATTTCTGTGGGAGTTAGACGACGTCCCGGATCAACACAGTGTTCAGTTTGGAAATGAATGGCACATTCCACTGTTACAGGAGTTTTTGTCATGGAAAGAGGAGCGGAGGAATTCGCGCGTCGGGACGGAGCCGCATGGTGCAAAGCAACACCGCGATGAAGCCTCACAGGACATGTTCTGGCATGTCCAGCTCATCCACAATTTCTCGGATAGTCACACGACTGAAAACCCACCGAAAGCCGTCTGAAAACCGTCCTGTGAGACCAAGACGGAGGTGCTTTTGTCCGCGCCATTTGCGGCTCTGTGGTGCATCCCTCCGCTTCTCTTTCCATGACAAAAACTCCTGTAACAGTGGAATGTGCCGAAAAAGTGCTGATGCCCACGTCTTCTGCCATTGCTGTGGTAGTCAGACGACGTCCAGGATCAACAAAGCCTTCACTTTGGAAATGATCTGGTTGTTTCAGCGGGGTTTCAGCCTGTCAATCGCCGCTCGGAGTGCGCCGCGCTCTCAGTCGCTGTGGGCGGTCTTTAAACCGGCTGGAGCACTCCTTAATCTGTGTGGTCTCCATAAAATCGTCCCTGAAAGCCATCTGAATTTTCCGAGTGGTGTCCACCTGGAGGTCTCTCACAGTTTCTGGAAAAATTTGATGCAGCAAAGCTCCAAATCGTTCAAACATTTTATTCGCAATAAAAATCCGATGAGGGGGGTGAACCACTGCTCATAGGTGAATGACGCAACCGACAGGCGTGAAAAAACTCACGCATGCGCACAAAGGTTCAAGCTTGGCTGATGCAATCACACGTGATTCAAATCCATATGGTTTTTGCAAAAAATAATAAGGTCAGATAGTTTTCTAACAGACCTCGTATACACGATTTGCAAGCCTGATAACATATAGTGCGTGGGTAAACATAGTGTGTGTGTGTGTGTGAGACCTTCACCAAAGGTCTTCTACAAAGCTGGTTTGAAGCACACACTCAAATCCAGTGGTTCCAAATGTCACCATCTTGGCTCTGCCGACTCCACCTAACTCTGGGCCAACCCACAAATGTGTAAAGAGGTGAAGCATGTGCGAGACTAGCATGGTGAACAAAGTCTGAACAGGCCTCCTCCTTCACGCTTACGGTGCATCCGGAAAGTATTCACAGTGCTTCACCTTTTCCACATTTTGTTAAGTTACAGCCTTATTCCAAAATGGAGGAAATAATTTTTTCTCCTCAAAATTCTACTCACAAAACCCCATAATGACATGATTTTTGTTTTTGCATTTTATTTGTTCAAATTTATAAAAAAAAAAAAAAAAAAAGAAATCACATGCACCCTCTGCTCAATACTTTGTTGATGTACCTTTGGCAGCAATTACATCGTCAAGTCTTCTTGAATATGATGATGCCACAAGCTTGGTGCACCTATCTTTGGGCAGTTTTCAATTTCAATTTTCTATTTATTTTCATTTATATAGCGCCAAATCACAACAGAGTTGCACAACAGAGTGCCTCAAGGCACACAAGTAAGGTCTAACCTTACGAACCCCCAGAGCAGCAGTGGTAAGTGGAAATGTGTTTTCCTCATTCCTCTGTGCAGAATCACCCAAGCTCCATCAAGATGGATGAGGAGTGTCAGAGCACAGCCATTTTCAGATCTCTCCAGAGATGTTCAACAGAATTCAGGTCTGGGTTCTGGCTGGGCCACTCAAGGACATTCACAGAGTTGTCCTGAAGCCACTCCTTTGATATCTTGGCTGTGTGCTTAGGGTCATTGTCCTGCTGAAAGATGAACCGTCACCCCAGACTGAGGTCAAGAGCACTCTGGAGCAGGTTTTCATCCAGGATGTGTCTGTGCATTGCTGCATTCATTTTTACCTCAATCCTGACTAGTCTCCCACTTCCTGCCACTGGGAAACATCCCCACAGCATGACTCTTTCAGGTGCCTTTTGGCAAACTCCAGGTGGGCTGCCACGTGCCTTATACTAAGGAGTGGCTTCCTTCTGGCCACTCTACCATTCAGGCCTGGTTGGTGGATTGCTGCAGAGATGGTTGTCCTTATGGAAGGTTCTCCTCTCTCCACAAAGCAATGCTGGAGCTCTGACAAAGGGACCATCAGGTTCTTGGTCACCTCCCCGACTAAGGCCCTTTCCCCGATCGCTCATTTAAACGGGCAGCCAGCTCTAGGAAGAGTCTTGGTGGAGCTGAACTTCTTACATGTATGGATGATGGAGGCCACTGTGCTCACTGGGACCTTCAAAGCAGCAGAAATATGGCTGCACCCTTCCCCAGATTTATGCCTCGAACGTCTCGGTGGTCTACAGAAAATTCCTTTGACTTCATGCTTGGTTTGTGCTCTGACATGCACTGTCAAGTAACTGCTGGACCTTATACATTAGTGTTCACAATAATAGTAGTGCTATGTGACTAAAAAGATTAATCCAGGTTTTGAGTACATTTCTTATTGTTACATGGGAAACAAGGTACCAGTAGATTCTCACAAATCCAACAAGACCAAGCATTCATGATATGCACACTCTTAAGGCTATGAAATTGGGCTATTGGTAAAAAAAAAAAAGTAGCAAAGGGGGTGTTCACAATAATAGTAGCATCTGCTGTTGATGCTACAAACTCAAAACTATTATGTTCAAACTGCTTTTTTAGCAATCCTGTGAATCACTAAACTAGTATTTAGTTGTATAACCACAGTTTTTCATGATTTCTTCACATCTGTGAGACATTAATTTTGTTGGTTTGGAACCAAGATTTTGCTTGTTTACTAGTGTGCTTGGGGTCATTGTCTTGTTGAAACACCCATTTCAAAGGCATGTCCTCTTCAGCATAAGGCAACGTGACCTCTTCAAGTATTTCAACATATCCAAACTGATCCATGATACCTGGTATGCGATATATAGGCCCAACACCATAGTAGGAGAAACATGCCCATATCATGATGCTTGCACCACCATGCTTCACTGTCTTCACTGTGAACTGTGGCTTGAATTCAGAGTTTGGGGGTCGTCTCACAAACTGTCTGCGGCCGTTGGACCCAAAAAGAACAATTTTACTCTTATCAGTCCACAAAATATTCCTCCATTTCTCTTTAGGCCTCTTTATGTGTTCTTTGGCAAACTGTAACCTCTTCTGCACATGTCTTTTATTTAACAGAGGGACTTTGTGGGGGATTGCAAATAAATTAGCTTCACACAGGCGTCTTCTAACTGTCACAGCACTTACAGGAAACTGAGCCTTTGCCATTCTGGTTATTCTTCTATCCATTTTGATGGTTGTTTTCCATTTTCTTCCATGCGTCTCTGGTTTTTTTTGTCCATTTTAAAGCATTGGAGATCACTGTAGATGAACAGCCTATAATTTTATAAGTTTTCCCCTCTCCAATCAACTTTTTAATCAAACTATGCTGTTCTTCTGAACAATGTCTTGAACGTCCCATTTTCCTCAGGCTTTCAAAGAGAAAAGCATGTTCAACAGGTGCTGGCTTCATTCTTAAATAGGGGACACCTGATTCACACCTGTCTGTTCCACAAAATTGACGAACTCACTGACTGAATGCCACACTACTATTATTGTGAACATCCCCTTTTCTACTTTTTTTACTAATAGCCCAATTTCATAGCCTTAAGAGTGTGCATATCATGAATGCTTGGTCTTGTTGAATCTACTTGTACCTGGTTTCCCATGTAACAATAAGAAATATACTCAAAACCTGGATTAATCTTTTTAGTCACATAGCACTACTATTATTCCAAACACTACTGTATGTAGACAGGTGTGTGCCTTTCCAAATCATGTCCAATCAACTGAATTTACCCCAGGTGGACTCCAATTAAGCTATAGAAACATCGCAAGGATGAGCAATGGAAACAGGGTGCCCCTGAGCTCAATTTTGAGCTTCATGGTAAAGTCTATGAATGCTTGTGTACATGTGATTTCTTAGGTTTTTTTTTTTTAAGTAAATTTGCAAAAATCTCAAAACACTTTTTTTACATTGCCATTATAGGATACTGTGTGTAGAATTTTGAGGGGCAACAAAAAAAAATATTTTATTTGTTTTGCAATTAGGCTATAACATCTAGTGTGAAAAAGTGAAGAGCTGTGAATACTTTCCAGGTGTATTGTAACAAACAAGCTAAAGCTAACAGGCTAATTTTGATTTGAGTGTTTCTCGCATATTTTTGCAGACTAGAAAGTGGTGTTCATAAATGAGTGACTTGGGTAAAAAATTAGAGCCACAATATGGGCTCAGCTTAGGATACCTTTTAACTAGTGCTAATAGAAAACATAGTATACAAATTAAATAATATTAAAATTTCACACATTGGAAATACTGGAGCACGGCCATCTCAAGTGGTCTGTCCAATTACCAGCTTAGCAATTCATATTTTCTCTGCTAATTGTAATAAAATGCTCAGAAAAGACAAACACTGTCGAGTCCACAGCAGCTAGCAGCCTTTGCTCATGGCCTGTGGTATTAGGGCCCTCGTCCCACTGGCACACTAGCTGTCACTCAAAGATTCAAACTTTATGGCTTAAAATGGTTAATCTGATGAGTGCCATAAAAATTCACACCACTCCTCCGTGTACCCCGGTCATGAACACAAAACTAACTAAAGAGACCAGAACTGATTTTTGTATCAGGCTATGATCATGTTTATTTCTGCTGTAAAGTTGGGCAACTTAACATGAGCTTCACAGGGAGGGACTTGCTTTTGGAGCCAGCCTCAAGTGGCCATTCACAGAACTGCAACATCTGGCACTTTAACATTGGCTTCATTTTTCAGCACGGGAGATTGTCACTTAGTTACTGCATGTCTAAGAAAGAGATATTAAATTTTGTAACCAAAAATCCTACATGATCATTGAAGTAAGAAAACATTCTCAGATTTTTAAAAGAACAATGTTTGTGTCACTGTCACCTTAAATGGTAAGGAGCTGCTGCTTGCCCCTTCCACTCTCAGCAGTAAGGGTAGAGGAGGAGCCTAAAGAATCAGCCTCTCCGACCCTGCAGATGGTTAGATATGGACATCCAGATGTCTCAAACAAGCCTTTCTGTGTCTATATTTTGCTTACAGAGGTTTATACATGACATCATCGCTCCCTGCGCTCTTCCTGACCTCTCATAATCCTTTAGAAGGTGATGGAATAAAACACTTTTCATGTCTGAGCAATTTGAACAACAAGTAGGAAGGCTTAGTCCAGGAATGCTTGATCACCAGTTATTTGGATATGAGTGCACATGGCCCTTGACCTATGACATCAGAGCAAATCCTATGAATCAGGGTAGTTTTTACTTCCACAGACAAAAATGTGGAACTTCGGAGCTTCTGAGAAAAAGTGCACACAAGTGCCACGATTCCACTGCTGCACTATGCAGCTATTAAAATACTCAAGTCATGCAAACTGGGTTAAAACGCTCCACATTTATTCAGACTCAGCAGTCAAGGGTTTGGATCGGGTGTTTATTTTCATAGTAAAGGGACGTAGTCATCTAACGACACACTTTAGCACTTTGGATGGTCGACTGGCACGACGAGCCAGCGTGAAAACACCGACGCACTGCCGCTTCCAGCGGAGAGGAAAGGAGCAGAGAGAGGGAACGCCAGTATTCCTGATGTCTTGCCAACCTTTTATTCCCCTTACTGAACTCTGTTCCATGATGAAGGATGCAGGAAATCCAAGAAAACAGACAGAATCCTCTCCGTCTCCGTAACTGCTGCAGTCCTCGGGGACTGTTTTGAGGAATGTAAGCACCGCGGGAGGATCAGCGAGCAGGGCTTCAGCAGCAGCCCTCGAGGTGTGCTTACAGGTTTTTATGAGGTGCAAAGTGGGCTATTATTCCTTCCAACTCTTCTACTCCCTTCCCCGTATGCATGGAATTCACCATAAACCTCAAGAAAAATACATATATGCGGATTTTACGAGTTGAAAAGTGTCCATGCAATTGACCTGCCACCTTTTCCGGCTGAATTGGAAGCCGGCGTTGCTAAATACTGCACCACACAGTTAGATTCTAAGTGCAAACATTATGTGCAGATGGGTTTAAAGTCACGGGCACGCCAGAGAAAAAGCTCTACGTCACCTTCCTTAGCTTCCATTGGTGATGTCATACAACTTTCTCAACTTTATGAATTTGGTTGATGCAGAGCGACATTCAGTCATTTTGTGCCGCTTTCCCAGGACCGGGTCAAGGGAGCAGCAAATCAAGCAGCTTATCCTACACTTCCCTATCCTCATCCAAGTCCTGTAAGTCTACCCAAGGAATCCAGAGGTGTCCCCAAACCAGCTGGGAAATATAGTCCCTCCAGCATGACTCGGGTCTTCCCCGGGTCCTCTTCCTGGTTGAACGTGCCTAGGTAGATGACCGTGGGCATCACCACCAGATGCCTGAACCACATTAGCTGGCTCCTTTCAATTAAAAAAAGAGCAGCAGCTCTACTCAGAGTTCTTCCCAGATAGTCAAGCTTGTCACGCTCTCCAGGAGTATAAGCCCAGATACCCAACAGAGGGATCTCATTTTCGCCGCTTGCATTTGCAACCTTATTTTTTCAGTCAATACCCAAAGTTCATGACCATAGGTGAGGACAGGAGCGTAAATCAACTGGTAAATTGAAAGCCTCACTTTCTGGCTCAGCTCCTTCTTCACCATGATGGTCCGGTACAGCGCCCGTAAAACATCACGTTTCCCCAATCAGGCTATTGATTTCACGTGCCAATTTACCCCTCCATTTGGGGCAAAACCTCTCCCCTGACCCAGAGGGGACTCCACCATTTTCCGACAAAGGACCACAATCTAAGATTTGGAGGTACTGATCGTCATCCCAGTTGTTTCACACTCAGCCTTAAACCTGCTCAGTGTGCATCGGAGGTCACTGCTTGATGAAGCTAACAGAACCATATCATCTGCAAAAAGCAGAGATGCAACTGTGAGGACACAAAACTAGACACCCACTTGCCCCTGACTAGCCAATCCATGAATACCACAAACAGGACTAGTGACCAAGGGCAACCTTGGTCAAGTCCAACACCCACCGATGATGTAATGCCAAGAATGGGGACACAGCTCCTACTTTGGTCATGGAGACTGGATTGCATGTTGCAGTGGTTCTGGTACCCCATACTCCCGCAGCATTCCCACAAGACATCTCCAAATACCTGGTCATACGCCTTTTCCAAGTCCACAAAACACATGTAGACTGGTTGGTCATACTCCCAAGACTCGTCTAATATCCTTGTAAGAGTAAAGAGCTGGTCAACTGGTTTGTCATCCAAATTTAAAAGTCCTTGAACAGGTTGGTGAAGTCAAACCCTCATCACACATACAAGCTTATTTATTTCTACAAGAGCAGAATCATGGCCATTAATCTTCATAATAGCATCTATAGTCAGACTTGAAGGGCATTTTATCAAAAATAGTGTCTCCATACAGTTGCCCTGGGACTCCCTGTCCTGGTATTTTAACAGCTATTGTTTGAGACCGATGATGCATTTCCTGTTCTTTATACCATTTACAGTGATTGGCAGTTAAAAGGAATTATTCTCTGCCTGTGGTATAGAGAACCACATGGCCAAACATATGGCCTATAAAAATGTATGACCCATCGCACCAGCAGTTTTTTGAAATGTGCGATGTCACAATATCAATTTTTCCGATAAGGCTTCAATGAGAAACACCCGTTCTTCAATAGCGTCATGAAGCAGTGTTGTAGGTGGCGAATCCCACATTTTCCATTCCTCGCTCCGCTCACGGAGCCCTCAGGACGGCTCTTGTCATCTCATTTCACCTACACACTAAAAGGGGCTTTAGCAAATCAATTACAAGCCTCTCTCTGGCAAAGGGCCTCTATTACCAATTTTCCACAGGCGAAAATGCAAACCATACGTGGTCCATGGCAAACACAGTGCTGTTCACTGCAATCGAACCCCAGTCTACTGATTAGTAGTCCAACTCCTATCCACAGAGCCACCTGCTCATGACTACAGGCCCAGTGGTACAGTGGGTTCTTCACTAAACCAACAGTTTGCCACTGTGAATGAGTATGAAAGTGTCCTTAAGTAAGCAAGTAAATTTCATTTCTATAGCACCTTTCACAGATTAGACATCACAAAGTGCTTCACAAAGCAAACAAGTAAAATACATAAAATATAGGGAAAGTGCATTCAAAACGATTTTATAAAAACAGGAAAACACAATATAAAGAATAAACTATAAAAACCCTTGTCTAACTAAAAGCCTGTTGAAAAAGAAAAGTCTTTAACTGCTTTGTAAATGCATCAATGGTGTCTAGACAGTGAAGGGAAAGAGGCAGAGTGTTCCACAGCCTACGTGCTACTGCTTCAAAGGAGCGATCACATCGCATCTTAAAACAGTTTTTTCATGCCTTATGTTTTGATGTGTGATGTCCAATGTCTTAAGACATTGGGGCACATTGCCCCTTTCAAAACAACTTGAAATGTAGGATAAGCATGCTGTGGGATAAGAAAATATATCAATTAAGGTGGTCTGCCACTGCTAAAATGTGACACCTGATTGTGGCACCAAATTAAGTCAGATATTCAGTCGGGAACTAAAAATGGGTGTCATCAGTGGCAAAAGTAGCGTGGACGTAGGGGCACGTAGTGATTTAAACAGAATACTCTAATGTAATTTGTGCAGATAGGGGGCAATATTGAACAAAAGTCAGGGCATATGAGTTGAGCAAGCGAGAAGCTGAGCAGAGAGGATGGATTTTGGCCAGAGGGTGGGGTGGCATATAAGAAGAAACTTGGGTGTCAAGCCACTTTGGCATACCAGAGCCGTATTGGACTCACACACCATGCATCTTTTACTTAAATCTTACAGATAGCTCTGACTTTTTTATTTGCTAAGTGCGTGTTGAAATAAATAATTTCTACTTGAATGTGGATTTGGCTGCTCAGTTATTTTTATGTCAGGTTACAGTTTATACTTAAATTAAAATACAATGCAGATTGTTTTCTGTTTTGGATTAAGCATGGAGCAATATCATTGGAGCGAGGAAAAAATTTACCAGAGTGTGAAAGAATCATGACCACCGTGGCATATAGTGGCTGTGCACAGGGAAATTTGGGGGGGGGGGGGGGGGTACAGGTATGTAAACAAGCAGCCTGCATTTTGCCACAGCAATGAGCAGAGTGCTTTGAGATGGTCCGAGATGTTATCAGATGCATTTTAGCTTTGTGAAAAATTGTGGTAATAATTGCAGGAATACCACGTTAAATGTATGCAGTATCATGGGACTCGTCCATACTTGGATGTAGTCGGCAACAGTAGAAAACACGTATTGTGTCTGCTTTTCTAATAAAGCAGGCTTGATTTCCACATTTTTGGAATCTCGAAGCAAATTGCAGCCCAAAAAAAAAAAAAAAAAAATCTACAATGGGAGACTGGCCTTACGCTAAAGAGAATTTTGTGTTTCACATTTCACTCAGTAGCTTTACAATTCTGTGTTTCTACAGGTGTTTGAGCTCCCAAACAAAGGGATTAAAGAAAGCCATTTGTATTGCGTTAAAAACTATTACAGAGCAACGTGGTTGAATACATCTTGTCACCATCATCTAACCAGGTTTTCCAAGAAACCTAATGCAGGGCTACTGTGCAAAGCTGGCAGGGAAAATAAACTCCCGGATCAGCCAAAGAATGCACCACATACAGCCAAACTTGCATCATAATGGCTTTATTGGACTGACAAAAGTGAAAGCTCTCAGCTGCTCCACATATTACATACGGTCATGTCATACTGCACCCAGGCTTTTGATGGATTGTGTTTACTTAGTGCGCAGAGACGGACTATTCCAGATTCACAACAATACACCGTGCACCTGATGGATTAATGTGGGGAGCAGATGCCCCTGTGGATCTTGTTTGTCTTCAGCAGTGGAACAACTGCAAAGCTGTAAAAGACTCCTGCAGCAACACGGAAATGCTCAGAGCGAAACCTTTTAGAGGCAGCCAGATATCCAGGACCAGTCGGTGCACTGTGCTGAATTATACCACGAAGAAAGTGACCCTGAGAAGAATAATCACAGCGAGGAGAAAACACTGCGTACGCACTCGGAGGCTGGGTTCAGTCAAACAGAGACTTTTTGGTCATTATTCCAACAGAAAAGATCAATATATGTCAAGATTATTCATGCGCTATGATCAAAGCCAAAATTTCTTTGATTTGGTTCGCAAACGAGATCAAATGGACCGTGCCTTTGATGTTTGTCTTTTTCGCCTTTCAATGTTGAAACCTGGTATCAATGTGTTGCAAAAAGAGGTAGCGTGTTTTCACAGAGAAAGCCTCGAAAATCAGGCAAATGTGCAAATCGTTCAATTGTGGGGGGGTCACGCGTTATTAAAGCAAAATCATTTTGTAGATGCTGCCATAATGAGGGAGAAAAAAAAAAATCGAGCTTTGTGCATCTACTAAACCCTTTAAAAATGCATTTCCAACATTGGAAAAGGTTCTTGCTGTAGTACGAGCACGAAGGGGTTCACAGTATTCTAACATTTTAAATCCATTCATTCATTCATTCACATTTTACATACGGTGGCGTGTACATGCTAGATTCAGCAAACACTCATAACTTCAGATAAATGACCTGTGTAAACATGATAAATGCCACCCGTTTATAAAACATCACTATTCATTATATACCACACCCCTTATATCAGAGATGGCCAGTCAGGAAAATGGCATTGAACATGAAGAAGAGGAACTTCATGAGGTTGGAGATCCTGTCCGAGTCCAATCAGAGATCCACAAACACCAATTCTGCAATTTCTACAATCATAAACAGTGGGATTAAGGGACCTGCTAAATCTGGCAAATCGGGAAAAAATAAAGAGTGCTGTTAAAGCCGTGACACCTGAGCACCAAGACATCACTCAAACAAAGATGAAATACTCCAGCCGGGAGATGAAGGAATAAGTAGGTCTGCAGTTTGAGATGTTCACATTGAGTTTGTGCTGTTATACAATACCATGAACAATGATCTTTAAGCCCCGTTTACACACAGATGGTAAGAGCTCCCGGAAGCGTCCCGGAAGAGTTTTTGGCCGTCTTAAGGATTACACGCCGTTGTTAACGCCGGCAGTAGGGGGCGTGGCTTAGTTCCAGCTTTACCGGGAATTGTCGAAAAAATTATTCAACATGTCGAATAATTCCGGAGAATTCGCGTGACGACGGAGACAATGCGAACAACGGCGTTTGATACTTTTTAATCGCCGTTTCATCCTGCCCCTTCCTGTAGTGCCGCAGTTTACACTGCCGTAATTGGCGGCTGGCGTTGTATCCCTAACCAACGGCGTGTAAAACGGCGATAGAGCCCACATCGGCGTCCTCAAAGGCGTTTTAACCGGCGACAGAGGCAGACAAAATGGCGGTGCTAGCGGACAGTACGCCGTTCTAAACGCCACGTCCTGGTTAACGGCATTCCAAACGGCCGATAGGTGGCAGTCAGTATAAAAACGCTAGCGCGCTGCATGCAGGTCTCTCACTCACGGCCAGCTCCAGATATTTTTGCAGAGAAGCTCCAGTATGCCTCCTAAAAGAAAATTGGTAGCGGCAAGGACTTACCAAGAGGTCTGGTTCAGAAGCAGAGGGTAGCCCTGTGGTGGAGACGAGCAACACGTTGAGGAGGGGAAAAGGAAAGGAGAAGAAAAGGCTGAGGATGAGCTCCCTCCTTCCCTCCAAAACGCCGCTTTATTCGGCAGATTTAGCAGCGTTTTATCCGCATATTTGCGGCTAGTACGGCGCTCAAAACGCCCCTTTCCACCGTGCAAAGGGCCGGAACTACCGCGAACTTTGGTCTACGTACTGCCTGCCGACAAAACCATTTATGTGTAACCTGGGCTTTAGGCTACATGAAAAACAGGGAATTACAATTTAAAACACACACACTAAAAACATAGTTATGAAGTGTAATTTAAGTAGAATTTTCTAACTAAAACTGCTTCAAAGTAGTGAAACATCCCATCAAAACTGAATGACTGCAGACTAGTTATGTGACTCCTACGACAGATCTGGGCCAGTCATAACATTTTTTCAGACAAAAAAATCCTAAAAACAAGAAAATCGGTGAGAATGTGGGACGTTTGTATGGATACATCTGTTCATACGAATGGTTCATACACCAGACCCGACATTCCATTAGATGTCTGGAGTTTCCCTTTCATACATGCAGCACACAACAGGAGACCATCCATGACGGATGAATACTTAACTCACTGTAAATACAGTACCGTTTGGTTTAGGCGAGGGGAGATGAGAGAGAGAGAGAGAGAGAGAGAGAGAGAGAGAGAGAGAGAGAGAGAGAGAGAGAGAGAGAGAGAGAGATGTCCTGCAGTATACTTTCTGTAGGACATGCTGCAGAAAGTATGCTCGTTCCCTGAATTTGTCTGATAATCTCTGCATTGGCACAACTTCCTGAATGTCTTCATCTGACCACTGACATTTTCGCTGGAGTCTTGCACCCCTATTCCACAGAGCCCTGCTCTATTAAGATCGCTCACAATCCCATAAAATAAAAAAATAAAAAAATGCAAAAATGGGAAAAAAAAAACAGCTTACTCCAGCTTGCCTCTGAACAGGCTGTCTTATAAAGTGTAGACTTGGCAACTGGATGGTTTCTAAATTGCACACCTGGCAACTCACCCAAAAATGAAAGTAAGGCGCTGCGCCATCGGCCAGAACCGCAACAAATGCTGCTTCAAATTTGTACCCCGATGGAGTGCAATCAAACAAGTTTCAAGCTGCACTCAACAGAAATACCTCTTTTAAAAGACCTTCGAACATGACTGAAGCTGTTGAGACCACAAATACCCGGAAGTTACTATGCAGCTCGTGACAATTTGCTGAATCTGAATGAACTTTTTCAACAGCTCAAAAAATTCACCCCAATTTCAAATGTTGTGCCTGTGATGGCCATAACTACTATGTATACTAAGCTTGTTCAAGATTGACAAAGATGGATCAAGTTAATATGATGCTTCAAAATGCGCCTTGGTTTGCTATTCAGAATTAAACGGGAAGGAACGGTGCTCTGTAACCCCATTAGGCTGCATCCTGATTCAAGGGCTCTTTCGACGGCTACATTCATGCAGCCTTCTTTCCTTCAAAAACAAAGGGTACAACAGGTGTATTGTTCACGGCCTAAACAATCCCATCCGTCATTGCGCAATATTTTTTCCTCAAAACTAAATGGTTGGTAAATGGAAACACGCACACACAATTTCAGGCTCCACATGTATAGTTATAAATAAGTAAAACTATGAATAACTACTGAAAGATGATGACTAAACTACAGGTTACGCCCACTATGCTAGCTTGTCACATGCAACTGTCAAGGTTGCTAGGTGAGGGATTAGGGCCGTAAACACGAACAAAGCCTTAGTGAAATACTCCATGGGCTAGACAGAATAACTGGTGCAGCCTCCACTGTCTCAGTAGGCCAGATCTTCGTAGGACACACCTTTAAAAGGATGTGGCCGCTGAACTTGGACACAGCCTGAGTGTAAACGGTCCTTCTTCTTCACATTCTCTGTTTGTATTCTTGTCTTTTTGCACCGGTTGCATGACTGAAACATTACACTATGTAACAAATCTTTATTTTTGTTTTGTTCCTGGGTACACAGTGTGTTTTCCTAACCTGTTATGCCTTAAATAAACAGAAAATAGCTGTTATTCCACAGAAACTTTGCTTCTGTGATCAGGACAATGATATTTTGAAATTTGTCTGTTTTCAAGAATATTCTCGATTCGCCTTCACTACTACTGAGTAGTCTTCTAGAATATTCTTTAAACTGCTAGAACTGTCCAGAATTTTCTAGAAGTTTCCAGAATTATCTAGAAATTTCAAGAAACTTTTAGAACTTTCTACAAGTAGAACATAAAAAAAAAATATATATCAAAGTTTGTGCTGAATGTAGTCATTTTTCCATAGACTTTAGACATAAGCAGTTGAAATATAACACTTAGAAGCCAGGAACAAAAATTGTGTTATAGTATATACATAGTGTTATCACTAAGATAATAACCTGCATCATCTACAAATGGGTGTAATCAAAAATTACATGGACTTTTTCGAGGGAGGAGACACATACAACTCCTCTGCAAAGTGCCTACAAAACATCAGGATTGCACTGCAGGTATGGAAAAAAGGCGACAAGAACTTTTGTTTAATCGTTATGGACAGCACTGGAACTGTGATGCGCACAAACAATCTTGGGTTTCTCATCAGCAGTTTTACACTGAGTGCAGTGGATTACCCTCCCAGGCTTATAACTATTTTAATAGAGCTGAATCCCTACTGCTACGCTTAAAATGGAATACTGCGGGGGGAAAAATAATAATAATAATAACATGAGCAGTGGTGGCTTCCAACAATAAATAACATATCAAACAGCTGTTTTCTCTATAAATAAGAAGCTGGCCGTGATGGCAGACAGCAGAGCTGGATTCCAGAGTGAAGCCGGCAGCCTGTTTAATAAATGCCATGAGATCATTCATAGGCATGATTATGTGATTTTGGCACACATGCGAATGTCCCCTTTCCAACAATATACTCACTCAGACTGTGCACTGTAAACCTATTAGGACTAGTTGGCAATATGGTAATGTGACTGTCAAAACAAAATGATAGCATATCACTTCATAATTCTGTTTAAGAAACTCGTGTATGATATTTATGTGGAATGACCAAAACAGTTGGGGGTTCCCACGTGCAAAAGGTGATTCCCACCGCACGGATTTCCTTGTGGATTATCCCTGCGAAAATTTTGACGTTGCATATATGCATTTGGCAGACGTTGTTATCCAAAGTGACTTACATTCACACAGGAGTGTTACGAGCCTCCGTGAGGCTGTGACCTCAAACTGGAGTTCAGTGTCCTGATGAAGGGCATGTCCAATACACAGGAAACTATTAACCAGCCAGGAATCGATTAACTAGCCCTTTAGTTAACAGACAACCCACTTTCAAATGAGTCACGGTCACGATCGAGAGTACATGGGTTAAAAACCTCATGGGCAGGCCTATGCTGCCTTAGGTAGAGAAAGAGAATTATGGGTAATTAGACGAAGCAGAGGCATTATGAGATGCATCCCTGTCAGCTTTCGCCAAGTTTCTCATCGACTTTCCCACTACAGTCAGATGATGGGATTGAACCACAACAAAACAACAGCAGATGGATGGGCTTGAAGTTCATATTAAAAGGTGAGAACACACAGATAAATTTCATCACATAGAGGGTCTTGTCTTGACATGCTACAGTGTTGTGGTCAGTCGTCTAATTAATTAATCACAGGGGAGTTTTGGGTGAAACATCAGAGTGTCATCTGTCATTGTCTTTCAGAGCCAGAGTGCACTGGAACCAGGCGCTTTGCTAATCAGACGGGACCGCTGGAGACATTAAACACATTAAAGTGGGCAAGTGGAGAGGAGCCACCAAAAGCCAAGCAGTCAAGTTTTGTATTTTTCCCATTAGTGTTTATTTTGATTTCATGTAACTGCCTTCTCATTTTGCATGTGTGTACACAGGTAATGCACGCATATTGTAAATCTGTAAAATGTATCTATATCGCACTGAATTAAGGCTCCAGCTATTGGTCATTTTAGTAATCGAGTATTCTATCGATTATTCTGGCGATTAATTGAGTAATTGGATAAAAAGTACTTTTGCCTCCAGGGCTCTCCCTAAGCAATGGCACAATGTCACTGTGCCAAAGTCTTGACATTTTGCTGAAATGGTGATGGAATGTGGCTTTTGGTTCTGTTGTTTTTTCCCCCAACTTGTAAAATTTAACCATTTTGAGTTTTTATTATTATTTTAAAAGCTGGTGGACTGGGTCCCTATGTGAGTTTTTTGTTTTATCCCTCTTTCTCTGCAATTCAGCAGATGCATTTCATCTGGATGTTGAATATGCAAGCCTTGCAGTCACTTTTTTTTTTAAGTTACCGTGTTTGTGAAGCGTTGTGTGTTGGCCAAAAAAAACAAAAAAAAAAAAACGAAAATTAAAAAGCAAAACACAAGCAAAAGCGGTAGCTTTAAGGGCTAAATTATTAGCCGTTACACGGCCTGAGCGCATGCGCTAGTCTTCTTCTGTTTGTTTTTCTGGGGATGTTACAGCGCCACACACAGGCCCGGCATATGTACTACAACGTTAAACGAAGCTTCGAGGCACAGAATTTGCCTCGATCATTTTCTGTAATAAAGTTATTTGAGTTATTCAAGTAATCGTTTCAGCCCTGCACTGAATAAATACCACAAATACACTGTGCTCAAATTCAGACCAGATTCATGGTGGTCTATGGCGCAAACTGCAGAGGTGGGATGAGGTCACCATCAAGTCACTCTCAAGTCATGAATCAGCAAGTCCCAAGTCAAGTCTCAAGTCATAATGACCACCAACTGTTTCCAAACTGATTTGAGTCTTGACTTGGAACTTGCAGACTGATGAATTACTTCGGCACTGTGGTGACCCCATGCAAAAAGAGAGAAACCAAGAGAAAATGACTTCCTCAATCAAATACCAGCAAGAGTACAGTCCACCAACTCTACAACGTGCACTCACTAAATGAGGAGACCATGCAAAGCTGACAGGAACAAATGACTGCAATCGGGTGTCGCTTAATGAGGGCCAGACATCTGTGTACCTTTCTCCGATCAATAAGCTCAATAAGAGGCTGATAGCTGAAGACCTGCAGCATGTGTGGCTGGAAACACGATGACATAATCACAGTCTGTTCTCTGCAAACTGCAGCGCCGTGTCTGAAGGGAGCGTGCGAGTGCACGTGGAAGGTTCCGGAGGCCTGACTGCTTTCCATCAGCTGTCATGTAAAGGAACTCATCAGGCGTGTCAATCAACCAGAGTGACGCGCTGCACGTTCCGTCAGTAAACGAGCGGCAGAGGCGGCGGCGACAGTGTGAAGTTCTGATCATGCGTCTTTTTTCTTGATTTAAACCTGCCAGCAGTTGAAGATAATTTCACTGCACGCCACAAACTGCCTCAAGACGTTTTATGATCGTCTTCCTCTTTGGCATAACATGTCTTTTTTGACACAGTGACACGTTTCGAGATTATAAGAGTCTGAAGGAACTTTTTACTGACTTTCAGCAAAAGTTGTACTGAAATTAAATTCTTTATGACTTCTACCCCCACCCCCACCCCCCTCCACGCCCACCTGAGGTATGAACCCTGTAAATGTGAGCAAATTGTTGTACTCGTCCCCTACAGTTTGACACTACAACTCAAAAAGAATAGACGCAAACTAAAGTAACCCAAAGTCGTCATAGCAACGCTGTATGAAACTGCAGTGGCATCATTTTCAACATGACACAAGAATGCAACACACACTAATCACTGAAGAGTTCAGCGTTGGCGTGGGTTTGTTCAGGATCTCTTTTGTCTCCAGTATTGAACAATAATGCAGAGATAGTGATGACTGTCTCTGAATAATCAATAATCTGAAGTGATTTCATGTTAACCTTTGGTACTGTCGCACTCACTTGGAACTGCAACAGAGGGGATATTAAAAAAAAAATAGCCAACTGGCCAATGGAAGACCGAAAATGGTGGGTAGAGTCAAGTCCAGCAGGTACCACCCAATAGATTTATAATGGCCACTAGGGGTCACTACAGCAGATCATCAGTTTCCATCTTACCCTGTCCTCTGCATTTTCCTGTCACACCAACCATCTCCCTCAACACATCCATAAACCTCCTCACTGGCCTCCCTCTTCTCCTCTTGCCTTTGTCTCCAAACTGTCCTGTCCTACATGATCATTCCTAATCCTGTCCATCCTTATCACTGCCAAAGAAAATCGCAGTATCTTCAGCTCTGCCTTCTGTTTTCACTCCTGTCGTTTTTGTCCACCCACTCAACCCTGCCTGCACTCTCTTCTTCACCTCTCTACCACACTCTCCATTATCTTGAACAGTTGACCCGATGTGTTTAAACTCACCACCTGTACTTCTTGCAACTTCGCTATGTCACCAGGCACCGCTTCTTTCACATCTTGCTCATGCTGACTTTCATTCCCCTTCTCTCCAGAGCATATAATCACCCTTGCAGGCTAGTTTCAACCTGCTCTAAATTAGGGACAAGTGTAGTTGAACTTACATGTAGCTTGCCTGTAACCTGTTGGATTTCTGGGCTTGTGGCAGGGAACATTCTTTCAAATGCATCACAGAAATTTGGAGCAGGTGTTGTTCAAGTGACATGTAACATGAAATGAGCTTGTTTGTCAGTTTCTTTGATTTCCAAAGCCTGGGTCCAATGGCCATCAAGGACACTTCTACTCGTCCAATTCCTTCTTGAAATTTTACATAGTCTATTTTATCTCATCTTCTCACTTAGTTTGCCAATACCTTTGCAGGAGAATGACGGTCCAAGCCAGTAGAATCCTGGTGCTTTGTATCTCACTGTATGGTTGTGAGATTTGGATGCTACCCACTTACCAAAGGTGACAAATGGATATCGTACTTGAATCCTTTGGTGCTCCTTGAATACCTTTGTGTCAAATGAACAGCTACCTGTTGAGACTCGAGTGAGGCCAAGAGGACACCCATGGTTCACCTGGCAGCCACAGCAGATAGTTAGTTTCAGGCAGTGGGAATAGACTGTCTGATTCTGATTTTCTTTTTCTCTCTGTTTGAGGTGCAGTTCCATCCAGAGATGCGTGTGGGGTCTGTTTCTGAAACCCTCCTGTCCTGTGCACTGGCAACATTTCCTGTATATTTGTTTTGTGAATTGTTTTGCAATTTGTGTCGATAGCATGGCCCAAGCAGAAGGTCAGCCCTGTGGGCGTTACTAAGTTTAGACCTTACTTGTGTGGAGCACCTTGAGGCACCTCTGTTGTGATTTGGCACTATATAAATAAAAATAAATTGAACTGAGGAAGCACCAGGACCCTAAAGACTTGGACTGATTGTATATAAGGATAAGGAGTTTTTCCTTACCACTGTCACCCATGTGCTTACTCTGGGTGTTGGTAAGGTTAGACCTTACTTGTGTGAAGCGCCTTGAGGCAACATTGTTGTGATTTGGCGCTATATAAATGAAAATAAATAAAAATAAATAGAATAAAACTTCTACCTGGGTGGTTGCCATCAAGGACCCAGGCAGTTCTGTGGCCTTGTGGATACATAAATCTGAAACATCAGTGTTTAACTGCTGCTTTGTGTTGTGTTTCCCCACTTGGGGCACAAACTCACGATGTCCCAGATGGAAGACAGGTGCTCTGACCAGGAGGCTAAAATACATGGCCTTGGCATCCGTAGCCAGAGCATCTTTTGGCATTGGGAGTGAGGTTTACTGACTACCATATGCACAGTGACTCCTGCTGAGCTCTGTCACAGGTGCATATGCCAAGACCCGACCTGATTACTAACCAGGTTTGGTGACCAACCCCCTCCCCCCAGGATTCCTGTTAACAAACTAAAGCAACCAACATGGGCATAACAACAGACATCATGAAGGTCTACTCATGCCTCTTGGAAACCTTCTGTTTGCAACATCTCCAGATCATGATCACAAGCTGTGTCCATCCAAGCTGCCAGCGGATGACGTGATGGACGCTGGCCCTGCACCCCAGGGTGCTGGATGACCCCCTGTGAATGGTAGCCACAGTAGGATGTGCCACTTGGGGGATGTGGTGTAGTTTTCAGCCCTTCTAACATCTCATCAGGTAAAAGTTCTAAACCCTTAAGCAGCTGGAGCTCTCACCCTGGACAACATGTGCTCAACACAGACTGAAACAGATACAGATAGTATTCACAGTCACACTTAAGCAATCAGGCTTCAGAACGCTCTCAAAGCCAAAATGTAGTCATTTTTCTCACTTGCTTCCGTCACTTTGGTTTGGATACCCTCCCTATTTCTTTACAAGGTTAAAAATGTATTTTTCTTGAACGCACATTTATGACGTCCGATTACTCTGTCAAAGTGGTTGACAGTTCTTCTCTTCGGCTCATTAAATCTCAAGGGTTAGTCAAAGAAAAACACTCACACACACTTTCTCCCAACTCAAACTTCCTGCTTGGTATCAAAAATAAACGAACGACTTATGTGCCTCCATCTCCTGCTGGCGAGGAAGAGCTCACTTTGCAAAGTCACCAAAGGGCAAAGTCCCACATGCGGAGGTCAAAGTTTAGGAGAAACACCATGGCTGGAGATATTAAGGGTCGGTGCTCAGCCAAAATAAACACATAAAATCAATTCTGTAAACCAGCGAGAGTTCATCAATCCATCACCAGGAGGATTTTATTCACGGTGACACAGAGAGCAAGACAGATTTGGCTGAATCGATGAAATACAATCCAACAAGCAATTCTCCATCTGGAGAGACTTGACAACCAGTCAATTTACAGCAGAATAAGATTTGGTAATTCTGCATCCAAATCCGCCACCAGCGCGATTTAAGACCTTGCTTGATGACCATGGTCATCAAGCATGACAACACTCAAATAGAATCAGTTTATTTGGAAAGGAACCTAACTAGGCCTGTTGTACAATTACAATATAAACTTACTTTACAATATAGGCACAGATCCTTAATCACTTTTTCTGTCTTTGTCATTACCTGAATGATGCCATGCAGTGTAACGACGCCAGAATAAACGCATGCACACACACTGCTGCATTGTTTTTATGGTTGACAGCAGAAATTATAGAAAGATGGCCCACGGTAGAGATTTGGACTCCACCGACCAATCGCGGTAATGCTTCCGATATAACCTGCAGAGTTTTTTCGATCCAGGAAAACTCTGAAACGTCTCTGAAGCACTGCTACTTTCCTGCAGCACACAGAGTGCAGGTAGGAGAGGTGTACTGAGCAGAGGCGTGTCTCTCACTGAGACGAGCAGTGTTTCGAGCAGTCTCTTCTGCACTTAGCAGTTAGCTAAACAGACAAGCATTGGCGAGTTCTGTTGCAGAAATGTTTGCTGAACACCACAAAGCCAAGACAGCAACATGCAATATTTGCAAAGCCTTTATTTTAGTGGATGCTCCGAACGGAGGCGGACGGCTCCGTCGCGACCTGAATCAAACATTTGCACAAAGCACCACATTAAATAAAGCAAGGATTTTTTTTTTTAACCGGGTGCAGAAAATCAGCCAGGGAATGACAATTTACCCACACTGACTTCAAATATGAGTAAATTAAACACTGTTATTTATTCCTTCACTCAAACATAAAATCTAGCTCCCTCTGCCAAACTGTAGATGCGGTTTTGAGATCTGCAGAACAAATGTTCTGAAAATTACGTTTTTTTTTTCCATTTAGCGTTGCTAAGGGACTATATAACCCATTCAGAAACACTTTCATTATAATTTTTACACTTATGTTTATATAGCGATATATAGGAGGTATCTTATAAAACTAACCGGCAGTTTTATAAAAAAGAAAAAAAACTATATGGATTTGATTGACATGCGATTACACCAATCATGCTTGAACCCTCGTGCGCATGCGTGAGTTTTTTCACGCGTCGGTGACGTCATTTCCCTGTGGGCAGGCCTCGAGTGAGATGTGGTCCCGCCCTCTCAGCTGAATTCCTTTGTTTCACACGCTGCTCGAGACGGCGCGCGTTGCTTTATCAAACTTTTTTCTGGACCTGTGAGGAATATCCGAGTGGACACTATTCGAGAAATTCAGCTGGTTTTCGGTGAAAAGTTTAACGGCTGATGAGAGATTATGGGGTGTTTCTGTCACTGTAAGGACTTCCCACGGAGCGGGATGTCCTGCAGCGCTTCCAGGCGCCGTCGTCAGCCTGTTTCAAGCTGAAATCATCCTAATTTAAGGCTTAATTCACCCAGGACGTCGTGAGAGAACAGAGAAGATTCAGAAGAGGCCGGCATGAGGACTTTATGCGGACATTCCACTGTTTAAGGACATTCTGTAATTCCTGTCGCGACCCCCCGCGGTTGGGTCCGGCCCGACATGCGACTCTGCCCGCACATTCTTTCATTACAAAATGTCCGTTAACAATGGAATGTCCGAATAAACTCCTCATCCCAACTTCTTCTGAAAGTTCTCTGTTCTCTGACGACTTACTGGGTCAACAGAGCCTGAAATGTGGAAGTTTTCAACTTGAAACGGCGAGACGCTGCCGCCTCGAAGCGCAGATCGCCATCAGGCGCCGTGGGCCGTCCTTACGGCGACACTACCAGACCAAAATCTCTCAGCAGCCGTTAAAATTTTTAACGAAAACCAGCTGAATTTATCGAATGGTGTCCACTCAGTTGTGCCTTACAGTTTTGAAAAAATTTTGATCAAACAAAGCAGCAGTCTCTGAGCCATTCGTAAACAATGAAAAAAAAAAAAGAAAAAAAAAAATCGACGAGAGGGTTGGCGACTCCTCATTCAAAGACTGCCCACAGGTGAATGATGTAACCGACAGGCGTGAAAAAACTCTTGCATGCCCATGAGGGTTCAAGCATGTCTGATGTACTCACACGTGATTCAAATCCATATGGTTTTTGAAAAAAATAATAAGGTCGGATACTTTTCTAATAGACCTCGTACACTGTTATAGTGAAGGGATTCAATTTATACTGCAATCTGAATTTTAGGTAGTATCGCCCAGCCCTAGATAATGTGTTACTTGAGAGTAATAGGCATTCTTCTGGAAGACATAATTCCAGTCAGAACATTGAGAAGAATAAGTCAAAGTGGACTTAGTTTTGAAGGTGCACTCTGTAGCTCAGGTGTCGACACACTAAGCCAAAAAGAGAGAAGAACCCATTACAGCTTTTTACGATTGCTTACACACTAAAATCACACCAAAATACACAGTTTTTGAAAAATGACGCACAAGTAGCAAAATATCAGCCCACATTGTCACAATTATATGCACACTGTCAACCACACACTTTGTAAAACACAAAAAACACACACACCTCTCCACAGTAGACACAAAATTCAAAACCGAAAGGGTGTGTGCTAACATTTGTGCTACACATTTCATCTGAACTCAAACCAATCGGATCAAACAGAAATCACAGCTTGCTTATAAATAGGCATCAGGTGTGCACTGTTATGGCTCACAATTACAGAGAAAGAAGTAGAAGAGGAGGAGGGAGAGGACCAAGACGAGGAGCAGGAGGAGCAGGAGGAAAGAGCAAGGAGCGAAGAAGCAAGAGGAAGAAGAGGATCAAGAGGAGAAGGACCAGCAGCACAAGGAAGAAGGACAAATCTTACAGATGAAATTAAGGCAACTTTGGTTGACCATGTTACCAACCATGGGTTGACACTTCAAGAAGCTGGTCAGAGGGTCCAACCAAATTTGAGCCACTACACTGTGGCAGGTGTCATTCGGGCATTTTTAAATGAGAACAGGTAAGAAATCCTACCATCTACATCAGGGGTGGGAAACCATGAGTCATGGAGGGCAAGAGGCTGCAGGTTTTCATTCCAAGCAAAAACTCCATCATGTGATTTCACTGATTGGCTCCTCCTCTTGGCCCTCCGTGGCACATGGTTCCCCACGTTTAATCTATATGTAATGCACTTTTACCATTGCAAACAATAGTAGAACGTGGCAACAACTGCAACATCACATAATCAATGACAATACAACATACACAGAGTGAGTTTGTCCACACTGGGCCGTCTGCTAAAGAGGAATTGACTTGGCATGAAGCAGCTGCACAGAGTGGCATTTGAAATAAACTCTGAAAGAGTGAAGGAACAGTGCTATGAATATGTACAAGTAAGTTACATTTTCCAATATGTGCATCACTTTACAATGTTGCTACTGTATTCTAGATTCCTGAATTTCTGTGTTACAGTATACGGAGTATCAGAGATCAGATTTTAAGGTTCTGCTACTAGTCTATAAAATTGTTCACCTCCCCACCTAGATGACCTAATTAAACCTTACGTACCGGCCCGGGCTTTGCGTTCTCAGGGTGCAGGACTACGTTGTGTCCCTAAGGTGAATAAAAAGTCTGTGGGTCATAAACTTAAGACGCACTTATTTTCCCTTTCGTATGGGTAGCATACTGGCATAGTATAGTTCTACACTTTTTACTCTTAATTCATTTTATTAGGAAATGGAGCGTGCCACAGCCTCAACTTTACCTGCGACCACCTTAGTATTTCCTGTTTTTCTTGTTGTTTAATGCTGACAAATTATACTATACTTCTTGTCTTTCTGATGACTGATTCTGTTTTTTCTCTCTGTTTAAGGTGCAGCATTTGTGCTGGAGACCCTCCTGTCCTGTGCACCAACAGCATTTCCTGTATAACTGTTCTGTAATTTGTGTCTGTAGCATGGCCCAAGCAGAGGGTCACCCCTTTGAGTCTGGTCTGCTTGAGGTTTCTTCCTCAGAAGGAGTTTTTCTTTACCACTGCTGCTCTGGAGGTTAGTAAGGTTAGACCTTACTTGTGTGAAGCGCCTTGAGGAAACTCTGTTGTGATTTGGCACTATATAAATGAAAATAAATTGAAAATTGAATTGATATGGACTGATGTTTGAGAGAATGCTGGAGGTTGATGCTGTTACACTCCGGCATGAGTACATATTTATTGATGAAGCTGGCTTCAATCTAACCAAGCACAGATGCTGGGGAAAGAATATCATTGGACAGCATGCCATTGTCCTTGTTCCTGAGCTACGTGGTGGTAACATCACATTGTGTGCTGCAATCAGTCAGGATGGGGTTCTTCACCATCATGCCACTCTTAGCCCCTACAACACTAATTGCATTCTTAGATTTCTTGACACCCTGCATCACATACTCATCTCCAATGACCAAGAGAATTTACCAGGAGATACCACAAATGTTGTCATATGGGACAATTGTGGGATTCCATCGGGCTGCTCTGGTCCAAGATTGGTTTGCCAATCAGCCACAGTTTCAAGTTCTCCATCTTCCACCTTATCCACCCTTCCTGAATCCCATTGAGAAGTTCTTTTCAGCATGGCGCTGGAAAGTCTATGACCTGCAACCCTACGATCGCGCCACAATCATTCAAGTGATGGAAGAGGCTTGTGGTGACATTGATTTTTAGCAGCGTGCCAGGGCTGGATACGCCACTCAAGAAGGTACTTCCCACGCTGTTTGGCAAGAGAAAACATCGCTTCCGATGTTGAGGTGCTGTGACGAGATGCACAACAGCGACAAGATGGACAACCATGACAGTGCTGTGAACTGTGATGCGTTTTGTTTTGAAAATTAATTTTGTTTCTCCCATTGCATTGGTGTAGATGTTTTCAGCATGTTCCAAAGGAAAATGCAAAAGACATGCAGGAATAATTTTTTTATTCTAGCATTTAACATTTGGAGTAAAGAAAAAAAATGCTAAACTTTTTTTTTTAGGTTTTTCACAGCAGTGTGCATGTTGGTGGTGGAAACATCTACTTATTTGATATATGTGTGTAAAGTTTGGAAGTAAGTGTGTCATTTGTAGTTCGTGCATATAATTTTTTTTTAAAGGTAGTTCCTGTTTTTGCAAGAGATGTAAGGTGTTTTTGTGCATGAGGGTGTGGTTTTTGTGCGTGGAGTTTTGACAAACCGGACTTGAGTTTCAAGAACTGTGTTAGAACAATCATAAAAACGGTAACAACAATGACCCAGTCGGCCGACGTCGTCTAAAAACTGTGGCAAAGATAAGTCGCAATACAACTAACCAAAAAGCTCTTTCAAAACAACTTCTTTGCTGGAGAAACTCTACACAGTGCAGGTTTAGTCTGTTGCATCACTAGTCACAGCTTTATGGTGGAGTGGAACAGAGAATCATTTTCATACGAGAAAACAGATCAAATCTAGACTCCAGTCTCTCATGTGCCTTCTGGCAAATTGTAGCTGGAATTTCAAATCACATCTTTAGTTTAATGAGATCCTTTTCGGTTCCACTGCATCACGATGCTGTTTATCTGGTGATGCACTGCTTCTGCAATCACAGCCAAAGATGTCTGTAACTCCCTCAGGGTTGTCATGGATGTCTTGGTGGCTTCTTGCACTATTCTCCTTCTTACATTTGGCCGTTTTTAAGAACTCCATATTTCAGACAAATTTACCATACAGAAGTGTTTGTATTAGTTCATGACTGATGTAAATTAAGTCCAAAACTCAGTGACTTGGAAATGTTCATGCATCCATCAACTGACTCATTTATATATATAAGTATTTGAACAGCCTGCAGTTTTGCAAGTTCTCCCACTTAGAAATCATGGAGGGGTCTGAAATTTTCATCTTAGGTGCATGTCCACTGTGAGAGACATAATCTAAAAAAACCCCAAAATAAAATAAAAAAAAATAAAAATCCTGAAATCACAATGTATGATTTTTTTAATAATTTATTTGTATGTTACTGCTGCAAATAAGTATTTAATCCCCTACCAACCAGCAAGAATTCTGGCTCACACAGACCTGTTAATTTTTCTTTAAGAAGCCCTCTTATTCTGAACTTTTTACCTGTATTAACTGCACCTGTTTGAACTTGTTACCTGTACAAAAGACACCTGTTCACACACTCAATCAATCACACTCCAACCTGTCCACCATAGCCAAGACCAAAGAGTTGTCTAAGGACACCAGGGACAAAACCGTAGACCTGCACAAGACTGGGATGGACTACAGGACAACAGGCAAGCAGCTTGGTAGAAAACAACAACTGTTATGATTATTTATTAGAAAGTGGAAGAAACACAAGATGACTGTTGATCTCTCTCGGTCTGGGATTCCATGCAAGATCTCACTTTGTGGAGTAAGGATGATTCTGAGAAAGCTCAGAACTACACAGGAGAACCTGGTCAATGACCTGAAGAGAGCTGGGACCACAGTCACAAAGATTACATTAGTTAACACATGATGCTGTCATGGTTTAAAATCCTGCAGGGCAACAAGGTCCCGCTGCTCAAACCAGCACATGTCCAGACCCGTTTGAAGTTCACCAGTGACCATCTGGATGATCCAGAGGAGGCATGGGAGGTGGCCATGAGGTCAGATGAGACCAGAATAGAGCTTTCTGGAATCAACTCTACTTACCATGTTTAGAGGATGAGAACAACCCCAAGAAAACTATCCCAACCATGAAACATGGGGGTGGAAACATTATACTCTGGGGGTGCTCTTCTGCAAAGGGGACAGGATGACTGCACCGTATTGAAGGGAGGATGGATGGGGTCATGTATTGCAAGATTTTGGCAACCATGTATAGACAGACAGACAGATAAAATGAAACTCACTGTGAAAGTGAAAAATCCTTGTACTTGTTTGTTCAATTACTTTTGATTTTTTTTTAATTTAATGTTCAAACTGATAAACTTTATTGTTTTTCTGCAAATATTTGCTCATTTTGAAATGGATGTCCACAACACATTTCAAAAAAGCTGGGATGGGGCAATAAAAGACTGGGAAAGTTGATGAATTCTCAAAGAAGACCTGTTTGGAACATTTCACACGTGAACAGGTTAACTGGAAACAGGTGAGTGTCATGATTGGGTATAAAAGGAACATCCCCAAAAGGCTCAGCCGTTCACAAGCACAGATGGGGTGAGGATCACCACTTTGTGAACAACTGCGTGAAAAAATAGTCCAACAGTTTAAGAACAATGTTTCTCAGTGTTCAATTGTAAGGAATTTAGGGATTCCATCATCTACAGTCCATAATATAATCAGAAGATTCACAGAGAATCTGGAGAACTTTTTACACGTAAGCAGCAAGGCTGAAAACCAACACTGAATGCCCGTGACCTTCGATCCCTCAGGCGGCAGTGCATTAAACACCAACATCATTGTGTACAGGATCTTACCGCGTGGGCTCAGGAACACTTCCAAAAACCATTGTCAGTTAACACAGTTCGTCGCTACATCTACAAGTGCAAGTTAAAACTCTACCATGCCAAGTAAAGCCATACATCAACGACATCCAGAAACGCCACCGCCTTCTCTGGGCCTGAGCTTATTTGAAATCAACAGATGCAAAGTGGAAAAGTGTGTTATGGTCTGATGAGTCCACATTTCAAATTGTTTTTGGAAATCATGGACGTTGTGTCCTCTGGACAAAACAGGAAAAAGACCATCCAGATTGTTACCAGCACAAAGTTCAAAAGCCAGCATTTGTGATGGTATGGAGGTGTGTTAGTGCCCGTGGCATGGACAACTTACACATCTGTGATGGCATCATCAATGCTGAAAGGTACATCCAGGATTTGGAACAACATTTGCTGCCATCCAAGCAATGTCTTTTTCAGGGACGTCCCTGCTTATTTCAGCAATCAGTGCCAAGCCACATTCTGCACGTGTTACAAGAGCTTGGCTTTGTAGTAAAAGAGTGTGGGTACTAGACTGGCCTGCCTGCAGTCCAGACCTGTCCCCCATTGAAAATGTGTGGCACATTATGAAGCGCAAAATACGACAACGGAGACCCCGGACTGTTGAACAACTGAAGTCGTACATCAAGCAAGAATGGGAAAGAATTCCACCTACAAAGCGTCAACAATTAGTGTGCTCAGTTCCCAAACGTTTATTGAGTGTTGTTAGAAGGACAGGTGATGTAACACAGTGTTAAACATACCACTGTCCCAGCTTTTTTGAAACGTGTTGCAGGCAAACATTTCAAAATGAGCAAATATTTGCACAAAAACAAAAAAGTCAGTTTGAACATTAAATATCTTTGTGGTGTATTCAATTGAATATAGGTTGAAGAGGATTTGCAAATCATTGTATTCTGTTTTATTTACATTTTACACAACGTCCCAACTTCATTGGAATTGGGGTTGTATAAAATGGCTATAATTGATTAATGATTAATAAAATATGAATGTTAATGGTCATGACTTAGTCTGCTCTCAAGGCAGATCTTATGCATTTCATTTAAATCCACTGCTTTGATTTGCAGAGGAAAACTACAAAAATTGTGACTGTTCAAACACTTATGGAGCTGGCAATGCCACAGCAAGCCTACGAACAACGTGATGAATGCAGCTAATTTAGTCTGCCAATTCTAATGAAAGAATCGCCAGAATCTCAATTTCTGAATGTATTTTTGTTAATTTATTTTTTCTATTTTGTTCAGGGCTTCTCTTACTTTTTGCTGGAATGAATATAAACAAGTGAGACAAGAGACACCATTAGGAAAACTCTGCTTCAATAACTTTTCAATTTCAAGGCAGCAAGAACATAAACATTTGTTCAGATTACTACTATTTAAATAGAGTAGAACTTGCACTAAGAATTACATTTTTTTTTCAAATGGTATTTATTCAATAACCATTTTAAAAATACATTGACATCAATTTTGAATGTTCCACTTGTGTCAGCGACAAAAGCATGTGTAGAAAATCAGAAAAAAGTAACTTAAAACTTAAAAAAAATACATCAAGTTTCATTCCTTTACATCCAACATAAGCATCGACTGAATACCCCCTCAAGGCTGAAATTACAGCTCTGGATCAGATTCAGCTCTTCGCTTCTTTATGTACACATTTGATGAAAGGCTTGGCAAAGGTCACGTCCAAATGTGGTGGGTATATATATATATATATATATATATATATATACACACATATATATATATATATTACTTAACTGAAAGTGTACGTGAACCTGAGCTAGACTGGAAGGCTGGTTGTAAATAACCTGTGGTGTCCCAGAGGGTGGCATGCTGCGAACTATTGTGCTTTGCACGCATTTTGGAGCGGACCGAAACCACACGCTGGTTTCAGCAGCATCAATTAGAGGCTGCATGTGAAAAGATGTGATCTGATGAGAGAATGCAGCCCCTCCGGCTGGACTCATCCTGATCCACAATGTGCCAAAATCAAAGCATTAAAAATACACATCTGATCTGTTTCTGTCCATTTGAACTCTCGTCTGTGTGCAGTTTCCTCTTCACATATAGTGATGCAGTAATTTAAAGCTACAGTGTGTAAGATTTAAGGGTGTTTATTAACAGAAATGGCATATGGCCATCTGTGTATTTGTGGATAATCCCCTGCAATGAATCAATGTATTCATAAGCTTAGAATGAGCCCTTCATATTTATAGAAGTCGGCCCCCTCTTGCAGGCCGCAATGTTTCGCCACCGTCTAGATACAGTAGCCCAAAATAGACAAAGTTAGTGCCTGTGTTGTGTTTTGTAGTGCAGCAGAAAGACTGAAGAATAAAAAGAGGAATCATAAGTTGCTCCCCTATACAGTGTCTAATTGTTGCTCACGTAGGCTAACAAATTTGAGAACCTTGATATTGGTGAAATGGAGGATCACACATACTACTTATCACCAGAAAAGGAAAGGCAGTGAGTCCCAATTGCCAAAGAAGCAAAAACATGAAGAAAAACTGTAATTGTCTGAGGTTGCAGAAATGCAATCTGCAACCTCACCACCAGATGACACTATATCATACACACTGTAGCTTAAAGGAACATCAATATTAAAATACACACAGATTTAAATCAACTGTGCACAGACTCACACAGGATGCACATGCACACTATGCGTCAACTTCTGCTGATGAAAAATGAAGCCAAAACTTAAGTGCCACAACCTGCAATTCCTTGAATGGCCAATTCAGGCTTCATCCAAAAGGAAGTCGCTCTGTAATGACGTACATATTAAAATCTCTAACTTCACAGCAGCTATAATCATGATTACAGTCTGTACCAAAATGGTTTGAGTCTTGACAACTAGCTTCCTCGTTCATGACAACTGTGTGTGTTGGGGGGAAGGAACGTCTTATTTTATTAAAACTCATCCATTTAAGCCATTTAAAGTCACGAAGTTATAAGTAATTATGGGCGTGGTCACGTGAGAAACCGGTATTGCGACAGGACCATGGCCCCACATGCAAAATACCACATTACGTGTGCAAACATCACCTATTTGCATGTTTCCTCCCACAATTTTGTGCACTCAGGTGAACACACCCGAAATTGCATATACATGAATACAAAGACACTAAATGGACAATATGTGATAGTGTGTGCATTTGATACATGTAGTCCTCGTCGCACTCAGCATACAGACCTGTGTATGCTTATTTGTAATAGTGACTAAATGTTTTACGCATGCAAACATTTGGTAAATCAGGTCCTATATGTCAGTCTTTATAATTTAAACAACAAAAAAACCTTAAAACTGTATCATTTCCAGGTACCTGCCAAAAATCTTATTAAATCAGGATATTAAATAAATTAGCTGAAATTATTTCAGCTATTATTATACTTTTGGTTTTGCTCCCATTTTGTATGAGATGAATTCAAAGATCTAAATCTTTTTCCACATACACAATATCACCATTTCTCTCAAATATTGTTCACAAACCAGTCTAAATCTGTGATAGTGAGCACTTCTCCTTTGCTGAGATAATCCATCCCACCTCACAGGTGTGCCATATCAAGATGCTGATTAGACACCATGATTAGTGCACAGGTGTGCCTTAGACTGCCCACAATAAAAGGCCACTCTGAAAGGTGCAGTTTTATCACACAGCACAATGACACAGATGTCGCAAGATTTGAGGGAGCGTGCAATTGGCATGCTGACAGCAGGAATGTCAACCAGAGCTGTTGCTCGTGTATTGAATGTTCATGTCTCTACCATAAGCCGTCTCCAAAGTCGTTTCAGAGAATTTGGCAGTACATCCAACCAGCCTCACAACCGCAGACCACGTGTAACCACACCAGCCCAGGACCTCCACATCCAGCATGTTCACCTCCAAGATCGTCTGAGACCAGCCACTCGGACAGCTGCTGAAACAATCAGTTTGCAAAACCAAATAATTTCTGCACAAACTGTCAGAAACCATCTCAGGGAAGCTCATCTGCATGCTCGTTGTCCTCATCGGGGTCTCGACCTGACTCCAGTTTGTCATCGTAACCGACTTGAGTGGGCAAATGCTCACATTCGCTGGCATTTGGCACGTTGGAGAGGTGTTTTCTTCACGGATGATGTGAAGGAGATGTGTTGCACTGCATGAGGCAATGGTGGTCACACCAGATACTGATTGGTATCCCCCCCCCAATAAAACAAAACTGCACCTTTCAGAGTGGCCTTTTATATATACACACACACACACACACACACTCAACAAAAATATAAACGCAACACTTTTGGTTTTGCTCCCATTTTGTATGAGATGAACTCAAGATGTAAAACTTTTTCCACATACACAATATCACCATTTCCCTCAAATATTGTTCACAAACCAGTCTAAATCTGTGATAGTGAGCACTTCTCCTTTGCTGAGATAATCCATCCCACCTCACAGGTGTGCCATATCAAGATGCTGATTAGACACCATGATTAGTGCACAGGTGTGCCTTAGACTGTCCACAATAAAAGGCCACTCTGAAAGGTGCAGTTTTATCACACAGCACAATGCCACTGATGTCGCAAGATTTGAGGGAGCGTGCAGTTGGCATGCTGACAGCAGGAATGTCAACCAGAGCTGTTGCTCGTGTATTGAATGTTCATTTCTCTACCATAAGCCGTCTCCAAAAGCGTTTCAGAGAATTTGGCAGTACATCCAACCAGCCTCACAACCGCAGACCACGTGTAACCACACCAGCCCAGGACTTCCACATCCAGCATGTTCACCTCCAAGATCGTCTGAGACCAGCCACTTGGACAGCTGCTGGAACAATCGGTTTGCATAACCAAAGAATTTCTGCACAAACTGTCAGAAACCGTCTCAGGGAAGCTCATCTGCATGCTCATCGTCCTCATCGGGGTCTCGACCTGACTCCAGTTCGTCGTCATAACTGACTTGAGTGGCCAAATGCTCACATTCGCTGGCGTTTGGCACGTTGGAGAGGTGTTCTCTTCACGGATCACACTGTCCAGGGCAGATGGCAGACAGCGTGTGTGGCGTCGTGTGGGTGAGCGGTTTTCTGATGTCAATGTTGTGGATCGAGTGGCCCATAGTGGCGGTGGGGTTATGGTATGGGCAGGCATCTGTTATGGACGAAGAACACAGGTGCATTTTATTGATGGCATTTTGAATGCACAGAGATACCGTGACGGGATCCTGAGGCCCACTGTTGTCCCATCCAAGAACATCACCTCATGTTGCAGCAGGATAATGCACGGCCCCATGTTGCAAGGATCTGTACACAATTCTTGGAAGCTGAAATGTCCCGGTTCTTGCATGGCCGGCATACTCACCGGACATGTCACCCATTGAGCATGTCTGGGATGCTCTGGACCGGCGTATACGACAGCGTGTACCAGTTCCTGCCAATATCCAGCAACTTCGCACAGCCATTGAAGAGGAGTGGACCAACATTCCACAATTGACAACCTGATCAACTCTATGCGAAGGAGATGTGTTGCACTGCATGAGGCAAATGGTGGTCACACCAGATACTGACTGGTATCCCCCCCAATAAAACAAAACTGCACCTTTCAGAGTGGCCTTTTATTGTGGGCAGTCTAAGGCACACCTGTGCACTAATCATGGTGTCTAATCATCATCTTGATATGGCACACCTGTGAGGTGGGATGGATTATCTCAGCAAAGGAGCAGTGCTCACTATCACAGATTTAGACTGGTTTGTGAACAATATTTGAGGGAAATGGTGATATTGTGTATGTCGAAAAAGTTTTAGATCTTTGAGTTCATCTCATACAAAATGGGAGCAAAACCAAAAGTGTTGCGTTTATATTTTTGTTGAGTGTATATATGTGTGTGTGTGTGTGTGTGTGTGTGTGTGCGCGCGTGCATGTGTGTGTGTGTACACACACACACACACACACACAAACACACACTTTTGATATTTTTGGTAGTAAACCAACCATCTAAACAAAAGAATGTTAGGGAGACATAACCTTGTTTGTGCGGTTGAAAAAGTTGACCTCTGTACTAAGATTACAGTTATGCCAAGTTTGGCAACCAAAATCTAAGACCCACTGAGAAAACTACTTCTTAAATTTCATTGCTTCACTCTTAAAATAACCTTCATATTAATAGCACAACAATACTGTTACATCTTGTCAAACTCATGCCCTTCTTTGTCCATGTCAACATTTTAAAATGCTAACCAGAGCACGTACGACCTCAATGATTCCCCCTAATTAGTTCTGACAGGTTTAGTCCGTAAAGCTACGGCAGTATGTTGCCTGGTGAAAATGGTGAACAGTGAGGTCTTTTTTTTTTTGTCCTTCATAAACAACAAGCCAACACAACCAGGGTTCGACACTCCTCTATGTGGGGGCAAATAAATCCTTCACTGGGTCCGGAGAGAACAAAAGGGCCACACAGCCCGTCTTCTTACAATGGACAAAGGCAATGCCCTGAACAGGCCAACTTGTGTCATAACCTCATCGAAACGAGCCAGCGTGCCTTGTCAGCGAATAAGGTCACTGAGACAAAAAGAGCCCAGTGAAGAGGGGTAACACTCTCCTCTTCCTTAATGAAAAGGACAAGCTATTCTATCCGGATTGGAGGTTTTTGTTGTTGCTTGGGGTTCTCTCTGTGCATGATGTCCCCCCTCTCATCCTCAGTCCCGTTAATCCCATTTCTAACAAAGTCTCAAGGTGGCCACAGGCTTTATTAGTCCTCAAAACCCAAACCCTCAACTCAACCCAGTGAGAACTTAACCCACCAAATCATTAGACACCCACGTCTAATGATCAATCAATCAATCAATCAATTTTTTTTTTATATAGCGCCAAATCACAACAAACAGTTGCCCCAAGGCGCTTTATATTGTAAGGCAAGGCCATACAATAATGATGTAAAACCCCAACGGTCAAAACGACCCCCTGTGAGCAAGCACTTGGCTACAGTGGGAAGGAAAAACTCCCTTTTAACAGGAAGAAACCTCCAGCAGAACCAGGCTCAGGGAGGGGCAGTCTTCTGCTGGGACTGGTTGGGGCTGAGGGAGAGAACCAGGAAAAAGACATGCTGTGGAGGGGAGCAGAGATCGATCACTAATGATTAAATGCAGAGTGGTGCATACAGAGCAAAAAGAGAAAGAAACAGTGCATCATGGGAACCCCCCAGCAGTCTACGTCTATAGCAGCATAACTAAGGGATGGTTCAGGGTCACCTGATCCAGCCCTAACTATAAGCTTTAGTAAAAAGGAAAGTTTTAAGCCTAATCTTAAAAGTAGAGAGGGTGTCTGTCTCCCTGATCTGAATTGGGAGCTGTTCCACAGGAGAGGAGCCTGAAAGCTGAAGGCTCTGCCTCCCATTCTACTCTTACAAACCCTAGGAACTACAAGTAAGCCTGCAGTCTGAGAGCGAAGCGCTCTATTGGGGTGATATGGTACTACGAGGTCCCTAAGATAAGATGGGACCTGATTATTCAAAACCTTATAAGTAAGAAGAAGAATTTTAAATTCTATTCTAGAATTAACAGGAAGCCAATGAAGAGAGGCCAATATGGGTGAGATATGCTCTCTCCTTCTAGTCCCCGTCAGCACTCTAGCTGCAGCATTTTGAATTAACTGAAGGCTTTTTAGGGAACTTTTAGGACAACCTGATAATAATGAATTACAATAGTCCAGCCTAGAGGAAATAAATGCATGAATTAGTTTTTCAGCATCACTCTGAGACAAGACCTTTCTGATTTTAGAGATATTGCGTAAATGCAAAAAGCAGTCCTACATATTTGTTTAATATGCGCTTTGAATGACATATCCTGATCAAAATGACTCCAAGATTTCTCACAGTATTACTAGAGGTCAGGGTAATGCCATCCAGAGTAAGGATCTGGTTAGACACCATGTTTCTAAGATTTGTGGGGCCAAGAACAATAACTTCAGTTTTATCTGAGTTTAAAAGCAGGAAATTAGAGGTCATCCATGTCTTATGTCTGTAAGACAATCCTGCAGTTTAGCTAATTGGTGTGTGTCCTCTGGCTTCATGGATAGATAAAGCTGGGTATCATCTGCGTAACAATGAAAATTTAAGCAATACCGTCTAATAATACTGCCTAAGGGAAGCATATATAAAGTGAATAAAATTGGTCCTAGCACAGAACCTTGTGGAACTCCATAATTAACTTTAGTCTGTGAAGAAGATTCCCCATTTACATGAACAAATTGTAATCTGTAAGAAGATCATTTGTAACCTTCACTAATGCTGTTTCTGTACTATGATGAATTCTAAAACCTGACTGAAACTCTTCAAATAGTCCATTCCTCTGCAGATGATCAGTTAGCTGTTTTACAACTACCCTTTCAAGAATTTTTGAGAGAAAAGGAAGGTTGGAGATTGGCCTATAATTAGCTAAGATAGCTGGGTCAAGTGATGGCTTTTTAAGTAATGGTTTAATTACTGCCACCTTAAAAGCCTGTGGTACATAGCCAACTAACAAAGATAGATTGATCATATTTAAGATCGAAGCATTAAATAATGGTAGGGCTTCCTTGAGCAGCCTGGTAGGAATGGGGTCTAATAAACATGTTGATGGTTTGGATGAAGTAACTAATGAAAATAACTCAGACAGAACAATCGGAGAGAAAGAGTCTAACCAAATACCGGCATCACTGAAGCAGCCAAAGATAACGATACGTCTTTGGGATGGTTATGAGTAATTTTTTCTCTAATAGTAAAATTTTGTTAGCAAAGAAAGTCATGAACTCATTACTAGTTAAAGATAATGAAATACTCAGCTCAATAGAGCTCTGACTCTTTGTCAGCCTGGCTACAGTGCTGACAAGAAACCTGGGGTTGTTCTTATTTCTTCAATTAGTGATGAGTAGAAAGATGTCCTAGCTTTACGGAGGGCTTTTTATAGAGCAACAGACTCTTTTTCCAGGCTAAGTGAAGATCTTCTAAATTAGTGAGACGCCATTTCCTCTCCAACTTACGGGTTATCTGCTTTAAGCTACGAGTTTGAGAGTTATACCATGGAGTCAGACACTCTGATTTAAAGCTCTCTTTTTCAGAGGAGCTACAGCATCCAAAGTTGTCTTCAATGAGGATGTAAAACTATTGACGAGATACTCTATCTCCCTTACAGAGTTTAGGTAGCTACTCTGCACTGTGTTGTTATATGGCATTAGAGAACATAAAGAAGGAATCATATCCTTAAACCTAGTTACAGCGCTTTCTGAAAGACTTCTAGTGTAATGAAACTTATTCCCTACTGCTGGGTAGTCCATCAGAGTAAATGTAAATGTTATTAAAAAATGATCAGACAGAAGGGAGTTTTCAGTGGAATACTGTTAAGTCTTCTATTTCCATACCATAAGTCAGAACAAGATCTAAGATATGATTAAGTGGTGGGTGGACTCATTTACTTTTTGAGCAAAGCCATAGAGTCTAATAATAGATTAAATGCAGTGTTGAGGCTGTCATTCTCAGCATCTGTGTGGATGTAAAATCGCCCACTATAATTATCTTATCTGAGCTAAGCACTAAGTCAGACAAAAGGTCTGAAAATTCACAGAGAAACTCACAGTAACGACCAGGTGGACGATAGATAATAACAAATAAACTGGTTTTGGGACTTCCAATTTGGATGGACAAGACTAAGAGACAAGCTTTCAAATGATTAAAGCTCTGTCTGGGTTTTGATTAATTAATAAGCTGGAATGGAAGATTGCTTGCTAATCCACCGCCCCGGCCCGTGCTACGAGCATTCTGACAGTTAGTGTGACTCGGGGGTGTTGACTCATTTAAACTAACATATTCATCCTGCTGTAACCAGGTTTCTGTTAGGCAGAATAAATCAATATGTTGATCAATTATTATATCATTTACCAACAGGGACTTAGAAGAGAGAGACCTAAGCTTAATAGACCACATTTAACTGTTTTAGTCTGTGGTGCAGTAGAAGGTGCTATATTATTTTTCTTTTTGAATTTTTATGCTTAATAGATTTTGCTGGTTATTGGTAGTCTGGGAGCAGGCACCGTCTCTACGGGGGATGGGGTAATGAGGGGATGGCAGGGGGAGAGAAGCTGCAGAGAGGTGTGTAAGACTACAACTCTGCTTCCTGGTCCCAACCCTGGATAGTCACGGTTTGGAGGATTTAAGAAATTAGCCAGATTTCTAGAAATGAGAGCTGCTCCATCCAAAGTGGGATGGATGCCGTCTCTCCTAACAAGACCAGGTTTTCCCCAGAAGCTTTGCCAATTAATCTATGAAGCCCACCTCATCATTTTTTAATGATGGAAGCAAAACTCACACAATGCCTTCAGTGATGGTTACATCCCTTTAATAATTTGTGGCTAAGAACTCACAAAGTAGCAATGCAATTATTTGATTCTAAATTGGAATAATCTCATGTTGGTGGTGAAATAGAATATTTGCGCTCTCAGTTTGACTGTGTTTTCTGTTGGCAATCTAAACCATGTTGAACACTGACCAATGAATTGGGCACTGCAGTTTCGTTTGAGGGCGGGTGCTAAAGGGGTAAAATATGACGCATATGAAGTAGAAAAATCAGAAACATGGCAATTTTTTTGCGCAAATTACATGGCAACAAAGTGAAAATGGATAGAAAGAGTGACAATGCGGTGGAAAGTGACATGTGTTGTGGTTTGTTTATTACCTGGAGCACCTGCTCACAGGCTCACAGGCTGCTACCAGAGACAGGACATGTTCACATCTTCAGTCAAACTCCAGACATCTCCATGTCACTACATATTCAGTCCCTGATTGATCATCACGGCGCGACGAGACAAAAAAGTTCAGATTTTTCAACTTGGGGAGGAGGGCAATGCGACGCAATATCGCGCCACAAACGCGCCAATCGCTCAAAATCGCTTAGAGCAGAGACCATGCGTTTACCACAGATCTGAGAGAACCAACACGAATTACATAACGGTCACCGTGCACTACATCCACAATTGGGAGATGTCAAACCGCATCCTAGCCATGAAGACATATGGGAGTGGGACGGGAGTGGGACTGATTTTGAGTGGGAGCGGGATGGGATTGGGAGTTATCTTTACAGGAGTGGGACGGGATGGGATTTATTTTTTTACTCCAGTCCAGGATTGGGACAGGATGGGATTTTTTTTCTGGGAGCGGGATGGGACGGGAGTGAAAATCCACTCCCGTGTCATGCTCTAGTGTGCGCATGAGCGACGTGCGCACTCATCACATTTAGGAGTGCGTCTTAAAGAGCTTCCATCTTCATTCACGTTCACTGCGCTGCTCTGAAGTTGTTGAACACTGATAAAGCATCAGAGGGGTATACTGAGGACTGTCAGGACGCAAATGTAAGTTGCTTTTTTTTTTTACTTTTACTTTTCAAGTTGACTTTTGAACTTTCGACGCTCTGAGCTGTGACGTAGCTTCGTGCTGTCCAATAGGAACAACGCGTCAGGCCAAAACACGGAAGACTACTGGCAGAAACCACTGATCTGTACAAATGGTAAATAGACTGCATTTGCTTTTCTATCTGCATCAGATGCTCAAAGCGCTTTACAATTATGCCTCACATTCACCCCGATGTCAGGGTGCTGCCATACAAGGTGCTCACTACACACCGGGAGCAATAGGGGATTAAAGACCTTGCCCAAGGGCCCTTAATGATTTTCCAGTCAGGCGGGGATTTGACCAAGATCAGTACAGAAACCACGTGTCTGAAGAAAAATCCTTGGAAATGTTTTTTTGTTGTTGTTTGTTACCTCAAAATTTCTGATTACTGTTTAAAAAGTTTAGAAACCACTTGTAATTAAAATAGCTAAATCAATAAATGGTTCTTTAAAAACCTTTCATCTATAAATTAAAACCACCTGTTATTTCAGATTAGATAATTTCTTGTTTAACATAAGGAACCTTTGACATTTATTTTTAGACAAATAAAATAACATGGAAATTTGTACATTTTTTTTTTTTTAAGTCTGGTAGATTATTACTTGATTGTTCAAGCTACCATCAAGGAGAAGTGCACTGTTTAAGTGATAAATAATAAATAAGGTGATTAAAATGAAATTATTATATATTTATGGGTGATGGATGGTGATGCTCTGACCTCTACGGTGGTTGGCTCTCACTGCGGTATTGTATCACTTCATGTTCGGAGCACAGCGGTTGTTTTGCTGTATCTGTTTAATTGTTTAATAATTAATTCTATACCTTTAGATAGGAGGAACTCAACAACCTGTTTTTCCACAGAGCTGACCTCCTGTTCACTGGGATCCCCTCCGCTCTCATCTGTTACAGCCCGTCGCGTAGGACCGTGGTTGATGTGAAGACCTGTGATGATGACGTCGTTGATTCTGGTGTACTGCTCCAATTCAGCCACTCTATTTTCCAGCTGCACCAGATGCCGGTCTTTCTCGGCGTTCTGGAGCCGTAATGCCTTCACCTCCTCCACCAGATCCATGATTGATTTCTGTTGCTGTAAGAGTAGAATGGGAGGCAGAGCCTTCAGCTTTCAGGCTCCTCTCCTGTGGAACCAGCTCCCAATTCGGATCAGGGAGACAGACACCCTCTCTACTTTTAAGATTAGGCTTAAAACTTTCCTTTTTGCTAAAGCTTATAGTTAGGGCTGGATCAGGTGACCCTGAACCATCCCTTAGTTATGCTGCTATAGACTTAGACTGCTGGGGGGTTCCCATGATGCACTGAGTGTTTCTTTCTCTTTTTGCTCTGTATGCACCACTCTGCATTTAATCATTAGTGATTGATCTCTGCTCCCCTCCACAGCATGTCTTTTTCCTGGTTCTCTCCCTCAGCCCCAACCAGTCCCAGCAGAAGACTGCCCCTCCCTGAGCCTGGTTCTGCTGGAGGTTTCTTCCTGTTAAAAGGGAGTTTTTCCTTCCCACTGTCGCTAAGTGCTTGCTCACAGGGGGTCATTTTGACCGTTGGGGTTTTTCCGTAATTATTGTATGGCCTTGCCTTACAATATAAAGCGCCTTGGGGCAACTGTTTGTTGTGATTTGGCGCTATATAAATAAAATTGATTTGATTTTGATTTGATTTAGCATTTGTTCATTCAGTTTTTTAAAGTATTGGGCCGAATGGTTTGTGCTGAAACTCCCACACTTTTCCCAGGGATTAGTCTCTGTCGTGTCTGTGCAGGCTGTCCACGGATGTGGCCAAATCTCATCATATCACGCAGGGGTTCAAACCAGACTGTGGTGCCCTATTCTGGCCATACTTCTGAATGTGTTTTGCTTGTCGGATGCTTTGCTCAAATCAATACCATAATTTTTTAAAGCCCAAATCTGTGTGTCTATGTTAGTTAGTTGAAAAACTCAAAAAACAGTAATTTTTTCACACATGTATAACTGCCTTAAGAATCATACAAGAAGATATTTCTAAGCAAAATTATAACCACTATTTTAAGCACATTATAAATCCAGTTGCTCACAATAGAGACACTCTGCTGCTAACATTAGCGTATTAGCATTGTGTTATGAGAGGCTCGCGAGCTTTCATGCCATTATCCTGTTAGCATCACATTATGTGACACTAGCAACTTTTTATGCTAATACTAGCCTGTTAGCACTACATTATATGACACTAGCAACTTTTTATGTTAATACTAGCCTGTTAGCACTACATTATCTGACACTAGCAACTTAGCTGTTGTTATTTGGGAGACATTATATGCTTCATTAATTGAATGTACTAAAGAATATTAGGGTTGTGAATCGTTCAACAACTCACGATTCAATTCGATTCCGATTCTTGGGGTGATGATTCGATTCAGAATGGATTTTCGATTCAAAGAGCTCTGAGAAATAGTTATTTTACTTAAAAATGTTTATGTTTAAGAAAATGCAGAAATGCAGCTTTACAAGGTTAATCAAGTGATTCTAGATGTAAATTTACTTATCTGCTTTGCTCGTTCGGAGTTTGCTGGCAGTTTAGCGAAGCACTGGTCAGTAGTAGGCAGATACCGCTGCTCCCCTCTTTTAGTTCTGCGTGATGACGTAGCATGTGGGCTTGCGGATTTGAAGTGTTTCCGAAGTACTTGACTTTCATTTTGCAGATTTTGCACACTGCATAAGTCATGTCAAGCTCCTTCTTACGCAGCAAATAATAAAATCCAAAATGCGCCCAAACATTTGCCTTCAGCAGAGACGGTGCTGGTTGAATTAGCTTTTCATCCGTCGTGCTAAGCTACAGCCACTGAACTCTGAAGCTAATGAGTGTTTGAAGCATGCTGGAACACACCCCCCCCCCCCCCTTCGTGGGGATGCTGTAGTACGGAAGCCGTTGCCTGACAAACAGTACACGCAGCGAGTAAGCAAGAAAATGTTTAAAAAATGCTTTTTAAAAATCGATTCTTGGACATTTTGGATCGATTCAGAATCGTAATAAATAAGAATCGCAATTCGGACGTGAATCGATTTTTTCCGACACCCCTAAAGAATATATTTTAAGTATTTTAATTACCTTCGCCAAGGAAGTTATGTTATCACCGGCATAGCCTGTCTGTTTGTCTGTTAACAGGATAACTCAAAAACTTTTGAACGCATTTGAACCAAATTTGGTGGAATGATGGGAAATATGTCCAGGATCAATTGATTGAAATTTGGTGATGATCTGGATTAAACTCTGGAATATAGCATAATGTATTAGTTTGCCCTTTTGTGAATCCACATCCTTCGATATTGATGTGTGGCATGGCGGAGGAATGCGCTCTACCGAGTGCCCTTCTAGTTTGGGGGAGTTTCTGCTTGATTAGAACTGATTAACCTTGGGATTGCATTCAAGTTACATATTATTTCCTTTAATAGTAATTATCATCTCAATGGTCACGTGTCTGCAGTGCACCATATGTGCATGTGTATTGCTGTAACCACATGACATATTAGGTAGATAATCTGCTGGTGTTTAATTAAATAGCAATACAAAGAGCCTCAGAGTACCCAAACAGGACTAAGGTTGAAGTCTTCTGAAGCGCAGCAAAGGCAATCTCTAATTCCTTAATCCGCCGCCAAGCAGCTAAACCAAAATCTACATATGGTCCATTTCTCATCTTAGTGCATACCACTTGGGTGATTACAAAGCATCCAAGCCTGATTATGTAGCTTTGAAGCAGCCCGCTTTGGCCTGGCAGGAGCTCAGGAAAGGCTTTCATGAAACTGTAGGCATAACGACTGCTCACGCTACCTCCAATCGCACACTGGCCTACTACACCAGCACAACACAAGTGATACGCTTTAGCAGGCAATCAACGGAGTGACTGAGTTCCATCCACCCTGCCAGGCACGTTTGGTCGGATTTGACGGCAGGTTGAGCTTTGCGCCAGTAATCAAATAAGGTTTGGCATGCTAACATTAGTTTGACGTTGGATGTTAAACGTCACGTCTAGCTCTCATCTGTATTTCTTTTTTAAAAACAAATTATCACATATCTTAAGATGTTTAGCGTCAATGCTTTCTGGAGCTGGTGGTGGAAATCCAGTGGTGTCACAGAAATCTGTGTAAAATGTTACTGGCATGCTTTCCCCGGTCCACGCAGACATCGATCCAAAACAACAACAAACCAAGTCACCAACAATCTGCAACAAAACTGGGGATTTATTATGCTCATTACTGCCTAAAGATGTAAAGGAGTTTTAAGCCGGTCCCCAATGGGAAGGGAAGACAGGAAATGAAGCTGATCCACAAGGAAACTTGGTTGGCAAAGTACTGTTTGGTAAGTGCCAAGAGAAACCTAGCCTTCCCTACCTGATTTTATTGTGTTCAGGTGCATTTGCTGAGATTTGGGTATCGTGTCACGTTGGCTAAGATTACCTTTTTCCACAAGGAAGTGGAACAAATCTTCATGCACACTATGAAGTTCTTGTAGGTTGGAAAATCGTCATTTTCCAAATTGGCCATGAGACATTTATAATGACCATAATCTGGAGGTCTAAAAATCCATGGCTGAATCTGTGTTTTAGTCTGATTAATGACAACAGCGACTACGGATAGTGTGGAATTCATTATTATCAGGTTGCCCTAAAAGTTCCCTAAAAAGCCTTCAGTTAATTCAAAATGCTGCAGCTAGAGTACTGACGGGGACTAGAAGGAGAGAGCATATCTCACCCATATTGGCCTCTCTTCATTGGCTTCCTGTTAATTCTAGAATAGAATTTAAAATTCTTCTTCTTACTCATAAGGTTTTGAATAATCAGGTCCCATCTTATCTTAGGGACCTCGTAGTACCATATCACCCCAATAGAGCGCTTCGCTCTCAGACTGCAAGCTTACTTGTAGTTCCTAGGGTTTGTAAGAGTAGAATGGGAGGCAGAGCCTTCAGCTTTCAGGCTCCTCTCCTGTGGAACCAGCTCCCAATTCAGATCAGGGAGACAGACACCCTCTCTACTTTTAAGATTAGGCTTAAAACTTTCCTTTTTGCTAAGCTTATAGTTAGGGCTGGATCAGGTGACCCTGAACCATCCCTTAGTTATGCTGCTATAGACGTAGACTGCTGGGGGGTTCCCATGATGCACTGTTTCTTTCTCTTTTTGCTCTGTATACACCACTCTGCATTTAATCATTAGTGATCGATCTCTGCTCCCCTCCACAGCATGTGTTTTTCCTGGTTCTCTCCCTCAGCCCCAACCAGTCCCAGCAGAAGACTGCCCCTCCCTGAGCCTGGTTCTGCTGGAGGTTTCTTCCTGTTAAAAGGGAGTTTTTCCTTCCCACTGTAGCCAAGTGCTTGCTCACAGGGGGTGGTTTTGACCGTTGGGGTTTTACATAATTATTGTATGGCCTTGCCTTACAATACAAAGCGCCTTGGGGCAACTGTTTGTTGTGATTTGGCGCTATATAAAAAAAAATTGATTGATTGATATCAAAAAACATCCACTGGCAGTATATAACAACATTCTATCTCCTTTTTACCCCAGATGATAGACTCCATTATTCCATACTGTGACCACTCCCTATTTGAATCAACAGAACATGACCACACACATTATATGTCGCATCAGTTCATGTCAAGAGTAGTCATGATAGTAAATGATATTACAAGGGAAAATTATCCTTTTTTTTTTAGTATGCGAAAAAGGAAACAACACAAGAGACCAGGCATCCTGATCCTGACACATCGTGTCCCATTGTCACATCTGAGGCCAGCTTTAGTGTCCCTCATTGTGTATAAGCTCAAAATATTTCACAACATGAAAGAGTTGGAAGATATGAACAAAATAAAACAATCATGTCTTTGCAGGAGAAAGAAGGTGTAAGACTTTAGGGCCCGGGTGCTCCCTGTCTTACTGTGTGGTTGTGGGATTTTAATGCCAACTGGTGACCAAAGATGATGACTTGATGTCTTTGACACTCAGTCTCTTCAAAGAATCCTTGGGTACCACTAGAAGGACTTTGCATCCACTGAGCGGTTACTAAGGGATACTTGGAAGAGGACTATCACCTGTGTCATGAGGGAGCATCAGCTATGACATTTTGGTCATGTGGTGAGTTTCTATGGGCATGATCCTGCCTCAACATTGAGGACCCCGGAGGCTGGAGAAGACCAAGGGGACGCCCACATTTCACCTGGCTGCAGCAGATAGATGGTTACTTTTGAAGCATGGAGATGGTCCAGTTGTCTGCCTGGGTGGTGACTATCCAGGACTCGTGATGGTTCCATGCTGTGGTGGGTGCGGTGACGCACAGCACCCGCGTATACTCCAAGACTTGATTTCCTAAGAAATAGCCATTATTTTTCAGAGTTGATCCAAACTTATTCTGCAATGAAAGTGCTATGATTTCTAATTTTCAGAAATGTACATTATTCAGAATAAATTGGCAAAGCTCTCATTCAGGCTTGAGGAAAGGAAGCCTTCAAAGTCTGCTTTTTTCCAAAAACTTGAAGTTTGGATCAACGAGGCAGAATCGCACCAATAAATACATCTCAGCTCTCCTGTCTGGGCCACACGGGAATCTGAAGAGCAACTTTTACTGTTTTGGCAATCGCTGAGAAACATCCAGAATGGAAAGGTTGGAAAACAGAAATGTGCACTTGGGCTACAGGAATACAGTGTGTGTTTCACTCGTTATGTACAAAGAAGTGCATAAATAAAACACTTACTTAAGTTTCATTTCTGCTGTACATTTTCCAAACATGGAGGTATTTAAAAGAAATCTTTCTGCACTCACCACAGGGGACGCGGCACAAAAGCCAAAAAACAGACGATTTATTAGAAGCGGAACTCGCTGACCGGGATATGAAGTGAGTGTTCCGCAGGACTTGATGACAACGACAGAGAAAAAGAGGGCATCATATCGACTCGATTGTTTTCTGTTGACCTAAACATGAACTCTCAAAGATTGTAATGCTTCAAGTAATCCTGCAGGATTTTGCGGCCAAGGGAAGAATCACACAAGTTTATCAAAACCAACATTAACAGTCTTTTTAGAAACAAATGTCTTCCTGCCAGAACAGCTTTTCTTGCAATTGTGGTGGCAGTGAAAGCAATAATTTCTACCCTCCAGCCGTATCTGATGGAAAAGGAGAGCTGAGGAATATGGAGATCCAAACTATCAGAGGATACATCAGAGCTGACATTTCCAGCTGCTTTAGCTGAAGTGAAATAAGAACACAATAACAGAATATTTGGCATCGGCGGGACGATCTTTACGCTATGCATGCACAGGATAATCATTTAATTACAAGTGGTAGTAACTTGGCCATTGCCTATCTAGCCCCATTGGTTACGGATATCTAAGAAATGTAGTTTTTAAACAATAATGATGTAATTTCATGACATCATCATGAGACCACTTATACCACATAGTGACAAATAATTAGCTGATCAATTTAAGATTTGGATCGCTTCTCAAGTCCTGTTTTTTTCCCCTCAAGACCTACGAGGACTTAAGGGCCCTGTCCCACTGGTGTTTAGGAGGATTTGCGTATGGACTGCGCACAAAATTGGCTCATATTCGCTTAACATCCGCAATATGCGTGAAACATGCTTGTATGAGTCGGCCGACACTCGCACACGTCCGCAATTATCCGCACAGGCACGTTTTTCCGTTGCCAGGATTTTTGAGCTGCACAAAATTTTGGCTGCGGATGACATCCGCCTTACTCAATACATACTCAATCTATGCGCTGTGTATTCACTGTCATCTGCTGATATCCGCAATTGACAGGGATTTGCGGCTTGGCAGCGGATTGGAACAGTGTGTAAAACAGATATTTTGCATGCCCATCATGTCCACATCATGAACTAAAATAAGTTGTAGCGACTGCATACAGAATGGCCATGAATAAAGAATTTTTATTACGTATGCTTTGCATCTGATTTGCAGCGGATGCAAATCAGATGCACTGTGTTCACAGCTGGATGCCGTTCTTTGTTCTACCAGCTGCCACGTGCTCTGCACTGAATGCTGTGTATATAAAATTATTTCGTGGCGGATAAATCACTTTATTCTGCAAATTGGCTGTTGAAAACGGCTCTAATCACCTCCTGAATCACACAGGAAGCTGCAGCTGGATGAACAGCTAACAAGATGGAGAAAGCATTTTGATCCGTCTAAAAAGATAATTATTTGACTTGTTTACATTGTCAAGGCTTGATAAAACAGTTGCGTGTTTTTTTCCTTCTTGTCTGCTGCTGTTTTTATGCACAGTATTTATTCCTGTGTTTATAACATATTTAATTAACTTCTTGTTATAATCGTTCAGAGAAGCTGCGCTCTGATGTGATCCGCTGACGTCGCCACTCACCAGGCTCAGACTGATAATCTGTGATTTTGGGCATTTGCCCGGTGGGCCGCTGCACGTTTAGACGTGCGTGGGCCGGTCCTCCCATATTTATAGAGATTATGGAAATATACAGTGTTCTCGAACTGCACGCTGCTGTCAACACGAGGAAAGTCCGTGATCGGTGAAGCTACAGCATTTAATCGGCGCAGCTGCAGAACCACTTCCTGAATTTGTGTCAAAATAAAAGTTCTGTAGTGTTTCATACACGGCGCAGTCTTATTCTAGGTTTCAGTTTTGTTTCCGTTTGATCACACAACGGAGACTTACATCGAGCACAATGATTGACATGACCAACAGCCAATGATAATTGGAGAAGCATACAGGGTGGCCAATCAGATTGCAAGAAGAGCAGGCGGCCGCTCCCGCCCCTGTGAATGGACTGACTCCTCGGCGCCTGGACTTCTCTCAGCTCTCCTACTGATTACAAGGTTGGAATCGTTTTTTTTATCCTAATTAACTGTGCTTTACTTTTGTTAATCTTTAAATGCAACAGCTACGGACTTCTCTCTCTCTCTCACACACACACACTTTGGAGACACAAAAACTTTTTTTCAGCTTGTGTGCTGCTTTTGCTTCCGTTTTGTCAGACCCGGCGCCAGAAAAAAAAAAAAAATTAAGGGGGCGATGAGTTTATCATCACCCCCCCCCCCAAAGAAAAGTGCGCGCAGGAGATGTGCGCTCCTGTAAAGCTTGTGTATTTACGCTGCACCACTGTAAGAGACTGACTAAGAGTGAAGAGTGATGACAGTATTTTTTTAAATTATTATTTGAACGTATAGACGCTCGGTCAAGTGATCTCCTGCATTCCACACAGAGCCGGTGTTCTGTCGAGATGAAGTACGCCAACTTTCGACACTCTGAGCTGTGACGTACCTTCGCATTGTCCAATAGGAACAATGCGTCGGGCCAAAACACGGAAGACTCGTGGCAGAAACCACTGATCTCTACGAAATGGATTGGACCAATCCAATTGGTGCAGAAACCACTGATCTGTACAAAACATTAACGTGTGACAGGACTGCTCATTTATAGAGCAGTTTTCTGAAGAAAAATCCTTGGAAATGTTATATTGTTGTTGTTACCTCAAAATTGCTGATTACTGTTAGAAAAAGTTTAGAACACTTGTAATTAAAATAGGTAAATAAATCAATAAATGGTTCTTTAGAAACCTTTCATCTGTATTAAAACCACCTGTTATTTCAGATTAGATAATTTCTTGTTTAACATAAGGAACCTCAGACATTTATTTTTTAGACAAATAAAATAACATGGAAACTTGTATATTTTTTGAAGTCTGGTAGATTATTTATAGCTTATTTCAACCAGAAAAACAAACACTAAATAAATACAAATGTTTATTATAAATGCAAAAGGAAATAATTTAACAATGACTGCAGTGTGATTGTAAAGTAGGATTTCTGTGACATAAACCTCATGATGTTTTATATATATATAGTCATTTAAACTTGTAATTTTGTCAAAATATCTAATTGCATTTAATGTTATCAGGATGCCCCCTCATGGCGCCGGGAACACGTTTTGTACTATGATCAAGGTGAAATGACAGTGAAAGTGTGTGTTTAGGTGTGTGTTCATGGTGTTTAGGTGTATAGTATGTGTTGATTGGGGGTTCAGTATGGACGGGTGGGTGTGCGTGTTTGGGGGTAGATTCGTCGGGCCAATAGTGGGCTAGTCCAGAGGAAAAATGCCAGGGCAGAAATTTGTTCCCAGTCTGACCCTGCCACTCGCTCTGTTCACTGCTTGTTTACTCCAATCAACTTGTCCAAGTCCAGCAAATGCTACAGAGGCTGTGGTGTTGGTGTAAATAGTGATGTATCATAATACACCCGTAATACTGCCGTGATAATCGCAATGCGTCGGATCAGTTTCCTCACTACATGCGTTATACAACCGTGATTGTTCATCATATATTCGCTGTACATTATTAATATATCCATAATTCATACTGGGACATTTGTCATTTTTGGCCATTTTCGTTGCGGATGACAACAAACGCCCAACATTTGTATACTCAATTCATGGGTGATTCTTAGACTATGGGCACTTATTATGTCCTTTGATCATATTGTATGAAAAACAGCAAAAAGGGGAAATTTCAGACTTTTATAGTTATCTTTACAATGAAAGTGTGTTAAGAAATTTGTTCTAGTAGTCTATGATGACTTTTTCACCTTTTTTCAGCATCATTATATGCAAATATTGCCGTTTTGTGCTTGTCCCACACCCAGACTTTTGATCTTCAATGATAAAAATGAATGGTAAAGAAACGTTTTTTCTAATATTTTAAAATATCTCTGAATAAAACATCAGTAAAATAATCAAAACATAATTGGGGTATTCAATGTCATACAACTGTTGTGATTTTTTTAAAACAAAATGTAGATGTCCCACACTATTGCCGTAATTTCCACCACAACACTGTAATGTCCCTTTAAACAGTTTGTATGAAAGATTGTTTGGGTAGTTTCTATGGAGATAAACAGTGACATCAGAGCACATGTATATAGTGCCAAATCACAACAAACAGTTGCCCCAAGGCGCTTTATATTGTAAGGCAATGGTGTGGTGGAAATTACATTTACAAGGCCAATAGTGCCCGTAGTTAAAGAATCACCCTCATGTGCAATTAATCCTCTCCCCAGTGTGACCGAGCCCTTAGGTCCACTGGTGCCTGTGCTCATCTGTAGTTTCAAACAGGTGAGAGTCTATGACCGTCCCTGGACAGGACTTTAAATGGGTGCCAGCCTTGGGACTGGAACAAATCAAGTTCACAGACAGTGAGCATGGCCAGGAATCAAACCCAGGTCAACATTTTGATAATTAACTCCTTACCAAATGGAACTACCTACCACTATCTTAACATTGCTTATACCACGTAATGAAAATGATTTATTGACTGACGTAAACTCTACATAGTCTGTCTTACCCTAATGGTTGCAGCGATTTCCTGGATAGTGTTTTTTTCAGACTACATTTTTGTCAACCTTGACCAAGACCTTTGACTGATCTGCTCCAAAGGTTAATCATTGAGAGACAATCACTTGTGGAATATTTCAACCAAATTTCGTGAAAATCTATGCATCCTTTTTTAGAGATATTTTGTTCACAGACGCGGTTGTACACACAGGTGATTTCAATGCCCTATGCTGACAGTGAAGTGCAGGAAAAATACAAACAACATTATTTCTGTTAAAGAAATACATTTTTAAAAAACCCAACAAAAACTAGCGATGGCTTTGGTTTCTTGGCAAAACAGAGAAAGCAAATTGGAAAAAAATCTTATAGATTTGTTTGCAAAAACTTGCTCTGTGCCTGGAGGACGACTGCCTCAATATGACCGACACTGTGTATGTAAGTCACACACACACACACTGTTTCTCTCATTTGACAAAATCTCATCACGAGTGTCAGCCTGACGAGGTTTGGCAGGACTAATTCCCATGTGATCCCTGGTGATTAGGGAGTGGAAATGTGCACAGAAGCTTCATCCTCTTGAAAACCGCTCCACCACATGCAGTGGCATCACTAATTTTGACTCTCCTCAGGCTCTATTATGCACCGTCTAAGTCATTTGGACTTTGATGTGTCTGTGGGAAATACAACATCCTCCATTTGTATCCACTTCAAACTGTCCTCTTGAGACAGCAGAAGGGAGGAAAACCCAAAACTGCTTACCAAAGAAGACCATCTGGAGTCCGTCGACAGATGACTTGAGCTGGAAACCGGGAAGGCTTTGGGGGTAGATGGAGAGACAGTGAAGCGGTTACGACTACCAAACCATGTCGTGAGTCCCTCTGTGCAGCCAGGATGGTAATTACAGGGCAGAGACACAGAAAGCCTGACTGGGGGAAAGCAGAGATACTCAGACTGCTGGGTTGCCGCCCTTGGGCCCTCAACATAACCACAATCCTAACCAGCCCATCATACGGCATAGGCTAATTCCAGATCAGTGCCCTGACACACAGAACCAGGGCAGAGGGAATCTAAAGCAGAGTCCACAGCAAGCCAGGTAGTCCAGACCCACCCAGGTTCCAGAGCCTTACTTAACACGGGCAATATGAAGGATAGAAGCATAACTCCAGGGTGTGAAACCCAATATTTGAGTTTCCAAAAGGACACATGGCAGATAACTTCTTCTGTCATATCTCTGGGATATTAAAGTACCAAATCTAGTTATAGGACGACAACTCACCACACCAGTTTCTGTCAATCACACCCTGAATATTATTATAAAACCCTTTCTGGAAACATAAGTTGCATATTTTATTATAACACGATAATACACATAAAACTACATAATATATAAACTACAAAATACATCACCATTACCATATACATGCTATAATACATAACCATTTTCCCCCACATTTCCACCATTGTGGCTCATGAACGGAACAACAGCATACAAAGTATAAAAAAATAAACATTTAATATGTACCTGAAAACATCTACTGAAACTCAGTTGATATCAGATTTAATGATTAACGTTACTACAGAAAAACCACATTGTTTTTACTTTGCTGATTAGAATAGTACACGTCTACACATGAAACCAACCCAGTTCTGCTTACAGTTCCAAAAGGCAACCAGCTTTTGGTTTCCAAAAAGGTTGGGTGAAAAGCTCAGACAGGTTTCAAATTAAATTTGAGTATTGAAAGTGACATTTGGTGTTTTTTTTTTTTCAGCTTTTAAGACTCATCTTAAAACCAATGTATTTTGTCCTGTCCATCATCAATTTTAATCATGTATTTTTGTTCCAATGTTTTATTATGTTGAGCACTGAGAGTTTTTCCACATATACTAATATATAAATAAATCCCCATCATCATTATTGCATTTGTTCAACGCATCCATCAAATAGCATGCAGAGTGGTTTTACCCAACCAAAGTAGTATTTGTGCACACTTGGAATTGGAATTTTTCCCCAATTTGTGTGAAATTAAAGATGCTTTTTTTGCATCTCTACATTGCACGAAATGTTTTTGAGCTTTCTCTGCTTTGAGCCATGATTGCGCTGTTTTCATAGAGATGACTAATTTGCAGTTGCAGTGGGAAAATATATGTCTTTATCATATACCTATAAATGATACACCAATATGATTGGATAAAACACTAAAGAATAAATAGCAATACAACCTTTTTGTGGACGGGTAATATTTTTCATACCACCCGAGTAAAACCCACAAAATGAATGTCGCCTTGGTAATCAGCCAATCCAGACAGCGGAGCGGCGCCACGACGAAGAGGCATGGTCAGAGGAACTGTGAAATACTGGTGAGTCACTATTAATAATTTCTTACGTGTCCAACCTTGTAGGTTGATCGTTAAAATTAAATTTGTTAGTTCTAAAAGCCATCATAATTATTTAAAGGAAAACATTCTATTTTTTTTTTTCTACTAAGGTTTGAACTTTGAGTGTTTACAGAGGAGAGAAAAGTGAGAAAATGTTAATGCGTGTTTGAGAAAAGTGTATAAAGTGTGTAGTGAGGGGTTTTACAGCCTTAAAACATCTATAATAACTGGAAAAATAACGCTGACTACTTTGCGGATTTTGCCTATCGCGGGTTATTTTTAGAACGTACCTCCCGCGATAAATGAGGGACCACTGTATATGATAAAATCGTTATCAAGTTGTTCACCAATGAATATGGTTTTTTAGACCCTTCAGAAAACCATACAACATTTATCATTTATAGGTATATGATAAAATCGTTATCAAGTTGTTCACCAATGAATATGGTTTTTTAGACCCTTCAGAAAACCATACAACATTTATCATTTATAGGTATATGATAAAATCGTTATCAAGTTGTTCACCAATGAATATGGTTTTTTAGACCCTTCAGAAAACCATACAACATTTATCATTTATAGGTATATGATAAAATCGTTATCAAGTTGTTCACCAATGAATATGGCTTTTTAGACCCTTCAGAAAACCATACAACATTTATCATTTGTAGGTATATGATAAAATCGTTATCAAGTTGTTCACCAATGAATATGGTTTTTTAGACCCTTCAGAAAACCATACAACATTTATCATTTATAGGTATATGATAAAATCGTTATCAAGTTGTTCACCAATGAATATGGTTTTTTAGACCCTTCAGAAAACCATACAACATTTATCATTTATAGGTATATGATAAAATCGTTATCAAGTTGTTCACCAATGAATATGGTTTTTTAGACCCTTCAGAAAACCATACAACATTTATCATTTATAGGTATATGATAAAATCGTTATCAAGTTGTTCACCAATGAATATGGTTTTTTAGACCCTTCAGAAAACCATACAACATTTATCATTTATAGGTATATGATAAAATCGTTATCAAGTTGTTCACCAATGAATATGGCTTTTTAGACCCTTCAGAAAACCATACAACATTTATCATTTATAGGTATATGATAAAATCGTTATCAAGTTGTTCACCAATGAATATGGCTTTTTAGACCCTTCAGAAAACCATACAACATTTATCATTTGTAGGTATATGATAAAATCGTTATCAAGTTGTTCACCAATGAATATGGTTTTTTAGACCCTTCAGAAAACCATACAACATTTATCATTTATAGGTATATGATAAAATCGTTATCAAGTTGTTCACCAATGAATATGGTTTTTTAGACCCTTCAGAAAACCATACAACATTTATCATTTATAGGTATATGATAAAATCGTTATCAAGTTGTTCAATCAATCAATCAATCAACTTTTTTCTTGTATAGCGCCAAATCACAACAAACAGTTGCCCCAAGGCGCTCCACATTGCAAGGCAAGGCCATACAATAATTATGAAACACAGTCTACGTCTAAAGCAACATAACCAAGGGATGGTCCAGGGTCACCCGATCCAGCCCTAACTATAAGCCTTAGCGAAAAGGAAAGTTTTAAGCCTAATCTTAAAAGTAGAGAGGGTATCTGTCTCCCTGATCTGAATTGGGAGCTGGTTCCACAGGAGAGGAGCCTGAAAGCTGAAGGCTCTGCCTCCCATTCTACTCTTACAAACCCTAGGAACTACAAGTAAGCCTGCAGTCTGAGAGCGAAGCGCTCTAATGGGGTAATATGGTACTACGAGGTCCCTAAGATAAGATGGGACCTGATTATTCAAAACCTTATAAGTAAGAAGAAGAATTTTAAATTCTATTCTAGCATTAACAGGAAGCCAATGAAGGGAGGCCAACACGGGTGAGATATGCTCTCTCCTGCTAGTCCCCGTCAGTACTCTAGCTGCAGCATTCTGAACCAACTGAAGGCTTTTTAGGGAACTTTTAGGACAACCTGATAATAATGAATTACAATAGTCCAGCCTAGAGGAAACAAATGCATGAATTAGTTTTTCAGCATCACTCTGAGACAAGACCTTTCTGATTTTAGAGATATTGCGTAAATGCAAAAAGGCAGTCCTACATATTTGTTTAATATGCGCTTTGAATGACATATCCTGATCAAAAATAACTCCAAGATTTCTCACAGTATTACTAGAGATCAGGGAAATGCCATCCAGAGTAACGATCTGGTTAGACACCATGCTTCTAAGATTTGTGGGGCCAAGTACAATAACTTCAGTTTTATCTGAGTTTAAAAGCAGGAAATTAGAGGTCATCCATGTCTTTATGTCTGTAAGACAATCCTGCAGTTTAGCTAATTGGTGCGTATCCTCTGGCTTCATGGATAGATAAAGCTGGGTATCATCTGCGTAACAATGAAAATTTAAGCAATACCGTCTAATAATACTGCCCAAGGGAAGCATGTATAAAGTGAATAAAATTGGTCCTAGCACAGAACCTTGTGGAACTCCATAATTAACTTTAGTCTGTGAAGAAGATTCCCCATTTACATGAACAAACTGTAATCTATTAGACAAATATGATTCAAACCACCGCAGCGCAATGCCTTTAATACCTATGACATGCTCTAATCTCTGTAATAAAATTTTATGGTCAACAGTATCAAAAGCAGCACTGAGGTCCAACAGAACAAGCACAGAGATAAGTCCACTGTCCGAAGCCATAAGAAGATCATTTGTAACCTTCACTAATGCTGTTTCTGTACTATGATGAATTCTAAAACCTGACTGAAACTCTTCAAATAGACCATTCCTCTGCAGGTGATCAGTTAGCTGTTTTACAACTACCCTCTCAAGAATCTTTGAGAGAAAAGGAAGGTTGGAGATTGGCCTATAATTAGCTAAGATAGCTGGGTCAAGTGATGGCTTTTTAAGTAATGGTTTAATTACTGCCACCTTAAAGGCCTGTGGTACATAACCAACTAACAAAGATAGATTGATCATATTTAAGATTGAAGCATTAAATAATGGTAGGACTTCCTTGAGCAGCCTGGCAGGAATGGGGTCTAATAAGCATGTTGATGGTTTGGATGAAGTAACTAATGAAAATAACTCAGACAGAACAATCGGAGAGAAAGAGTCTAACCAAATACCGGCATCACTGAAAGCAGCCAAAGATAACGATACATCTTTGGGATGGTTATGAGTAATTTTTTCTCTAATAGTCAAAATTTTGTTAGCAAAGAAAGTCATGAAGTCATTACTAGTTAAAGTTAATGGAATACTCAGCTCAATAGAGCTCTGACTCTTTGTCAGCCTGGCTACAGTGCTGAAAAGAAACCTGGGGTTGTTCTTATTTTCTTCAATTAGTGATGAGTAGAAAGATGTCCTAGCTTCACGAAGGGCTTTCTTATAGAGCAACAAACTCTTTTTCCAGGCTAAGTGAAGATCTTCTAAATTAGTGAGACGCCATTTCCTCTCCAACTTACGGGTTATCTGCTTTAAGCTACGAGTTTGTGAGTTATACCACGGAGTCAGACACTTCTGATTTAAAGCTCTCTTTTTCAGAGGAGCTACAGCATCCAAAGTTGTCTTCAATGAGGATGTAAAACTATTGACAAGATACTCTAACTCCCTTACAGAGTTTAGGTAGCTACTCTGCTCTGTGTTCACCAATGAATATGGTTTTTTAGACCCTTCAGAAAACCATACAACATTTATCATTTATAGGTATATGATAAAATCGTTATCAAGTTGTTCACCAATGAATATGGCTTTTTAGACCCTTCAGAAAACCATACAACATTTATCATTTATAGGTATATGATAAAATCGTTATCAAGTTGTTCACCAATGAATATGGCTTTTTAGACCCTTCAGAAAACCATACAACATTTATCATTTATAGGTATATGATAAAATCATTATCAAGTTGTTCACCAATGAATATGGCTTTTTAGACCCTTCAGAAAACCATACAACATTTATCATTTATAGGTATATGATAAAATCGTTATCAAGTTGTTCACCAATGAATATGGTTTTTTAGACCCTTCAGAAAACCATACAACATTTATCATTTATAGGTATATGATAAAATCGTTATCAAGTTGTTCACCAATGAATATGGTTTTTTAGACCCTTCAGAAAACCATACAACATTTATCATTTATAGGTATATGATAAAATCGTTATCAAGTTGTTCACCAATGAATATGGCTTTTTAGACCCTTCAGAAAACCACACAACATTTATCGGCCTCAGGGTGTATGGTTTTCTGAAGGGTGTAAAAAGCCATATTCATTGGTAAACAACTTGATAACTGATAATATACTACACAATGGGTAAAAATGTGACTGGCAGAAAATACCACGTAGGGTTCAGAGGGATGTGCCGTTTCTACATTAAACTTTCATCAAACTATTGCATCTTCTTAACGCCCTGACTTTTAATGTTTTCAGGGCACGTGGGAGTGACCGGCCTTCTAGCTGAGCCTTATAAATCATTGACCGTGCCCACAATCGCCGTGTCCTTCACAGTGACCTCAAACACTCAAACACCTGAAACGTCCCAACATGGCACGAGGGCCGACAAAAGAGGTGAGAGCAGTTCATCATATCCATCAGAACCCTAACTCATAAATGCAGCGCACACGGGGCGCGCGTTTTCAGCTCAGCCTACTTTTAGCCTTTTGAAAGATAAAAACTGAAAGAAGCGTTGACCGCCGACCTCCAATTTAACATTCGCATTCTTTTATCAGTGGCAAAACAGTTTAGGAGGAATATTATATATATGTGTTATTTACATTGCATATGAATGTCATGCAAATTTAACACGCTGCTTTCACCTTGTTTTACTTGTTACACCGCGAGTGTCATTTTTTTTTTTATTTAATTATTTTGAAATGCTGACAGAATACTGCAGAAGTAATTCTCCACTGACATTTATGTGGGCTTCACTCAGCCCAAACTGTAGATTACAGTGGCAAAGAAATGAATTACGTGATGCATGATTCCCATTTCCCAGTGCACGTGTCAAAGCCGTGCACGTGTTAGTGATGAGAACAGAACAGGCCACTATTCCTCGCTGTGATTTTAAATGGAGGAAGGAAGCTTTTCTTTACGGCTTGAAAGATTCCCTTTAACTGCAGCCTCCTGATGACTCTGGATAATATTAATAAAATTTAAGTAATCTGCTCAAAGTAAAAATGAACTCTCATTTGGTAAAACATAGCAGAATGCTAACTTTTTTTCCCTCAACCGCTTCCTTTACAGAGACAAGAAGGACGTATTTCACCGCTATGCAGATCGAACTATCAGGAGACTGTAAATCACAGAGTTTATTTGTGGCGGCTCAGCACACGTTACAGTCATGTATCTTAACGTTAAATCACTAAAGCAACACGTCGCGATCACTGCCGACAGCAAAAATCGTCTTCACACAGAGATCCATCAACGGTCCCAAAACAGCCATCGCTCGAAGAATTATTCATAAAACAAAAACAAACATCTCGATTGTGTAAATTGTTGTTATATATAAAAAGTATTAAGGTATATACTGTATCAATAACTCAGTTTTGTGCATTGTTGTAGTGTACTTTTATTATTGCTGTTTAATCTTTTAGAATTGCAGTTTACTTTGTTCAGTGCTTTGTTTCCTGGGAAAGCCCGATATACAGTGAGGCAAATAAGTATTTGATCCACTGTCGATTTTGCAAGTTTTCCCACCAACAAAGAATGTAGAGGTCTGTAATTTTTATCGTAGGTACACTTCAACTGTGAGAGACAGACTCTTAAAAAAAAAAAAAAATCCAGAAAATCGCATTGTATGATTTTTAAAGAATTTATCTGGAAATTATGGTGAAAAACAAGTATTTGGTCACACACAAACAAGCAAGATTTCTGGCTCTCACAGATCTGTAACTTCTTTAAGAAGCTCTTCTGTCCTCCACCTGTTACCTGTATTAATGGCATCTGTCGGAACTCATATCTGTATAAAAGACACCTGTCCACAGCCTCAAACAAACAGTCAGACTCAAATCTCAACCATGGCCAAGAACAAAGAGCTGTTGAAGGACACCAGAAAGACAATTGTAGACCTGCACCAGTCTGGGAAGAGTGAATCTACAATGGGCAAGCAGGTTGGTGTGAATAAATCAACTGTGGGAACAATTGTAAGAAAATGGAAGAGATACAAGACCATTGATAATCTCCCTCGATCTGGGGCTCCACACAAGATCTCGTCCTGCGGGGTCATGTGGGGCTAATGTGACGAGGGGGCAACAGGGGTCCCAACCATGCTTGACAGTACTGTAAAAAATGTTGTCAAAAAGCCATGTGCTGGACAATCTATGTAATGACACCATTCCCAACAGACAAAGTGTTTTTATGCATTTTGTATTTAATAAAATAAAAGTTTTCGTGTCTGCCAAAAATTACACAGATACCGATATGTCAGTTAAAGGCCGATATCGGTCAATATCAGCCAACCGATATATCGGGTTCTTGTCAGTTAAACTGTTGTGTTATTCAAGCAATTTAACACAACGCTTCATTTTCGCAACAAAATGACCAATAACACAAAAAATATGCAATGCAAGTGTCACTGCTCAAGCATTTGTCTGGAAACCTTGACGATGAAGGATGAAACGGTTTTACTCAAATGGTACCAAACAATCAGCAGCCGACTGCAGAATTTCTTAATCATCCTACTTGTAAAGCTGGTCGTTGACAACACTATTGAGGTTATTCATTCATTCATTTCATCTCCTGTCATTTTTCCAGGTCTGAGCTGCAGTGGCAGTCGGCCAAGCAGCTCATCCCACACTTCCCTATCCTCAGCCAGTTCCTCTAACTCTTCCTGGAGGATCCCAAACCAGCTACTAAAATCCAACCCCGACTATTCTGAACGCATCATGCTCTGTTTTATTTAACAAAATTATGTCTGCTGCAACAGTGGAGCTCGTGGGGCCAGGAGACGGCTGCTTATTGTACGCCTGAACCCAACACATGGCGGTAAAGACAAATAACACCACATGACAAAGCGCCTGCAACGACAAATACCTCTGAGGAGGAACACACCAGAGCCATCTCCAACGGCAACGGCCTGCATCCAGATTTGGACAATGCTGGCATGAATGTGTTTGGTAAGAAGCCTCCCAGCAAATCAGTTTGCTAATAACATCTTCTCATGGAATAATCGGAGTTAGCCCTTCTGTCTTGCATTAGAGGTTTCAGGCTGGAGGCACCTCAGTGGCAGATGTTCCTGCAGCTACAGCAGCAGCAGAGTCTTGAACCGCTCCTCTGCTGCCGCTCCCTGACAGCTTTATGTACGTTTAACACCACCTCGCATCACAGGAGTGACAGCATCACCTGACCTGAGTGCAAAGTGCACACACATACAAGGTTCTACCACAAGACAAGCTTCAGATATTCAGCAAACAAAAAGGCCTTTGGGAGATGTATGGAACAGGAAGCCTTCTGTGAAGAAGTGATATCGGCAACAGGTGTGGCGTAAATGTGCCGTTTGTTCATTCCCATGTCCTCTGGGTGTGTTTTAATAATATTGATGTTACAGTGTAGATATTAATATTTATAGATTATTTCCTGCACTAGTAACCTTTAAGGTTTGGAGAACAAAAATGTAGATAAGCGGGTGAGCGAGCGAGTGAGTTAGTCCAATCCAGCCAACTTGTGCTGACAGTAACTCAAAAACAATTAATGTTATCATCGTCTAACTTTACAAATTAAAAAGAGCACATAATGAGGATGGAAAGATTAGTTTATGGTGATTCTTTGTCTGATGTCTGCCACCTGCTGGACAGTTTGTGAATGCTGCAAGGATTACGTTAAATCAGAACACCTGTGGTTAAATTCACTTGTAGTTTGGCTGCCACCTGTTAAACACTACATATCACATGCTCCGCCCATTGGCGTGCCCCTTCATGTCAGCGTTCGCGACCTTGGGATAAAATATAAAGCAGCTATAACTTTTCATCATTACTGCGCATATTAGTGACATATCATGTGATCAATATTCAGGAACGTCTCCAATCACTGTTCCAGAGGGTGTATCCAAAAGAAGACATGCTGAACACTGGCACCTGCTGGACAGTTCATGAATGTGCACCCATATTTAATTATGAATTTCATATTTTTCAAGGCTACAGCCAGTACATGCTAGTGCATGTACATCACTCATTATGAACTACACAGCATACATTTCACAGTGTTAAATAAACACTGCTGCAAGTAGTGTTAAATCTTTACATCCGCTAGTACGCTGTTACTGCGCTGGTCACCTCTGCTGACCACAACAAACATTCTTAAAGCGCATTTCAAAATAAAGTTACCTTGAATTAAGCCAAGATTTGTGGGTGATGTTCTCTTCATAAGCATGTTTTGCACATTAGGTGGCTTTCTTCCACATAAGCTGGGAAAATGTTTTGTTGTTTTTTGTTGTTGCTTTTTGACACCCAAAATATTTCTCTACTTATTTAGCCATGATGAACAGCTTTTAGCCACATGAATCTCATTGACTGAACCATGTGGAATGTCATTAGGTTTGTTTCTTGAGTTCATCCTGTCAGACAGGAAAGTTTTGGAAACGTGGCATTTGCAAACAGCAGTATTCCATGAAACAGGAAAAGCTCTTGCCTGCGAATTGGATATTTTTGTTATTTAACTTCCATATTTGAGAAATTACAGATAATTCATTTTAAACTTGTGCAATATTTGACATCGATTCATGGTTTTGTTTCATCCAGAAATGATTATAGTGTTTTGTTCTCTGGCTGAAGCTGTTCCAGGACATCACCTCAGGCTATGGAAAACAGAACTGCCTTTTTTCCCCTAACCCACAAGTTTTCCAACATTGTATCGTCGATTAATCAGGTATAAAAATAATCAAAATCAGCAAGGTGTTCAGTCAGGCATGAACAACAAACTGACAGCATCAAAAAAATCTCAGCTAAAATCAAAGCAATGCTGCATCACAGTCAAACACTTTGAAATGATGCTTGACTTTTTTTTGTGACGATAAAATGCTTTTCTTGCTGAAACTTTGAGCAGGCTGCATATTTGGATGAGTTTGTGCTTCTACTGTGCGGCAGGAGAGGAATATTCCCCCTCCAGAGATCAATTACTTCCTCGGTACAACTTAGAGCAACTCTGCACACCACAGATTGCAACACTTTGCACCGAGGCGTCCAAACGCACGGGCACACCGCCGCTTCCGAGTCACGCCAGCTCTCTAACTGGATCCTCCAAACATTCACCAACGATGCACTAATTCAGAAAGAAATAACAGTCCCACATCCCACTCGCAGCACACATGGTCGAGTGTGGGGGGGCATTCCACAGACATACAGATCAGTAATGACAAACAAAGGAGTGTTTGTAATTCGTCTAAAAACTCTGAAATATATGTTGAGGAGCCAGAAAGACAAACACTTGTTCACTGGAAGCAAAAATCCTTTGTTTGCATATGTGTTTTGTTTTTTTTGTTTTTTGTATGACAGCCCACTCGTATCCCATTCTTCATGCACATCTGGAGGTACAGATGTCAGGAAATCATCAGATGTTAAATTTATGCAAAAGAAAACAAAAAAAGCAGATGTACACCAGATCCTCTGTGGTGGCCCCAAGTAAAAATGGGAGCAGCCAAAAACCTGACATGTTCAGTGTAGTATGCAAAATGGAACAAACTCAGTTTTTTTTTTTTGCACTACAGAAACTGACCACCATGGGGCGCTGCATGCTTCAAGTGTTAGAAAGAAGCTCGAAAACTGCCTAGCAACCTTGCAAGTTATTTCATTTTAAATCCTTTATAGCTAGGAAATGTTGATTTTAATTTTTCTTAATAGCTCAGAAAGTTTGGAAACGTAAATGCCGGAGATGGATCCAGGTGGGGGTAAAAAAAAAAAAAAAATGCAAAGAAAAAAAAAGACAAAAAAGGTAAAAAAAAAAAAAAAAAAAAAAATTTAAAGAAGAAAATAAAACAAAAGAAAGTTTTAAGTTTGATAAGCTAATGTTTGCCACAATTTCTTAGTCATTTTCTTCTACTGAAGAAAAGCTGAACATATGTCACTGTGTTTCACACTAAATATTTTTACACTCTAACATCTGCACATAGAAGTATGATCAACTAATATGACCTGAATGATACTATTAGAAATTATGGTATTGCTATTTTCTCTCCTGACAGTTGATGTTGGGAAAAATTTCTGTGGTCACCACATACTTTAAAACACCCTCAGCTGAAGTCCAGGTCATGACCTCAGTGACCTAAATGACGAGGGTTTGACCTATTTCTGCACTCTCAAATCCTTGCACGAGTGGATTGCCCAGCTGTGATGAATCAAGCCCCCCCGGCCTAACATTTCTGGATCCACCCCTGACTACTGCTTTGGAACACAGCTTTTACTCATTTCCAAAAACCCTTGCCTTGCATAATTCATTGAAGTTTCAGGTTGAATTCTGAAATATTTCCGATGTGCATACTGCACGGAACATGTACATCATTTTTGTATGTGCCAACTTGTTTGTGAACTGTATTATTGCAGTTTTTATACAGACATTTCTACTTTTTCATTTGTGTAACTTTGGTTTAATTTTTTTTCCTCACTTTTTGGTATGTTTAGAGCAGAAGTGGGAGTAAGTCACCGTCAAGTCACTCTCAAGTCATGAATCAGCAAGTCCCAAGTCAAGTCTCAAGTCAGCTTGCAAACAATTGGTGGGCATTATCATGACTTGAGACTTGTCGATTCGTGACTTAAGAATGACTTGATGGTGACTTACTCCCACATCCGGTTGATGTGTAAATTTAAACATCAACTGCGTCAACGTACAGCTGCAGAAATAATTCGGGAAGAAGAAGGGAAAAAAAAGCTGAGTAATGGTTATTTGCATCATCGATGAATCGGATCATCAAGTCTGAAAAAAAGATAATTTACAGAGATATAACCAGCTGCAGATCAGGTTTGAATTGGTTCTTGCAGGACTGTGTGGAGTTGCACAGGTGTGCCTATTTTTTCTGCTCAGTGAGCGCAGCGCTGCATGAATGGAGCTTGTTGTTTCTTGCACGCTGCCCACTGTGGGTGTGGACAGCGTGGACACAGCGTGGACAGTGAGCACGGTGCAGGACATCATTCATCACAAAGTACCTGTCGTCGTAGCAGAAATCGGCGCTCAGAGTGTTGACGTAGAGGACCAGAGCCACGGCGCCGCACAGCACTTCAGCAAACATCTCTGTGTCGCGCACCGCAAAAATAAAAATCTAACAAATATAAAAATAAAATAAATAAATAACCAAGGAAAGCCGCTCACACGGGCAGAACCCGGCGTCTGTTCCCTCTCTGTGCACGTCTTTGTGAGCACGTCTTTGTGAAAACAAGTCCACTTCTGTCCCCCATCATCCTCGCTCAAGTGCGCAAAGTGGACAATCCACGCGTGCGGTTCTTCTAACCCATGTTGGGCCCGAGCTGCAAGGTTCTGGATCCAGCTGAGAGTTCGACTAAAACACGACCAGCGTTCACCGAACGTGTGACAGCATTCCGCTGAGAGAAGAGGAGGAGGAAGAGAAGAAGGAGGAGGATCAGCACCGCGATGCTCCGCGCTGCTGCTGGATCGACCTCCGCTTCGCACCAAGTCACCCGCAACCACACGAACTACTTCCGATTTGGATTTCAAAATAAAGCGTCGCAACATGCGCTTGACATGAATAAATTCAATTTAAAATAAAACATATATTTAATACCAGCATTTCAACTACGGGTTCACTCTGTACTTTGTGGACTCATGTATTTCCTGCGTTGTATTTAATTATAAAAGGGTTTAAATGATGTAATTATTTTCAAGTGATTGACGCGTTGTGATTGAAACGCATATGGCGAGTTAACACTTGGCGCATGCGCACTGGTGTTTAGAGAGAAATACTCAGCAGGCACTGATGCTGAAGCCCAGAGATTTGATAATTTATCACTTCACAGTTACTTCAAACATAATTGATGCTGTATATTGTTATTCAGAGCTGTCACCTTCATCACACAGACTCAAAATAAACCAGAGGAAACTGGAGCACTCAGCGGGTTCTTTTAATAAAGCAGCTGAAGTAATATTATTTCTTTTTTTTTTCTCAAAAGTGAGACAGGTAGCTGCTTATTTTATTTATTTATTGATGTAGACCTATATATATATATATATATATATATAGAGAGAGAGAGAGAGAGAGAGAGAGAGAGAGAGAGAGTTTCAGGTCTTCCTTTAAATTAAGAAAGGGATGTTTTTGATATCTGGAAATGAGATTCTTTCTGTCAGTCAGAACATATAGTTTAACCAGTTGTACAGTTGAAAACAGATGGGTAAATTGACAAAAAAGACAAAAAAGTATTTATTTGTTATCTGTTCTTGCCCCAGATTTTGCAGGATATATTAAATAGAATAGAATTTATTATTATCATTGCACATGACACTAGAAAAAAATAATGTGCATGACAATACAATTAAAAACAATCTCTTAAAAGCACAATTAAAATAAATGCGTGCAAAGGAAAATTGGATCAGTCCAATAAAAGAGGCATACATTTTAAACTGACAAATGCAATGCAAAACATAAATGATACAGAATTGTACATTTTGAACACAACATGCTGATCCTAAAGGTGACACTTTGAAGGTCTTGATTCATCATGAAGAATGCTTATTTTATTCCATGTCTGAGCCATAAATAGCTAAATAAATAAACACGTAAATAAATAAACAAACTCATACACACATAAATACATAAACAACTAAATCAATACATAAATAACTAAATAAACAAACAAACAAACAAATAAATAGGGTATACTGAGTGTAGCAGCATTGATTTCTTTATTTTTATTTATTTTTGCATGTTGCAAATTATTGCAGTCACTTACATGACATCAAATATAAAGTTGTCCAGTTTTAACTTATTGATTACTGTTTATTCAATCTTTACCTGTATAAATCCATAGTCAGTTATCAAATGATCATTTAAAATTTGCTATAGCCGAACTTGACATGATCCAAAAAAGTCTAGATGTTTATCAGCTGAGTTATTCAAATTTATCAACTAAAGACTGCTTCTTTTTTTAATTGATTTATATTTTGAAGTAAAGTTACTGTTTTGAAGTGGAAGTTAACAATACAGGTGACATCACGTGACCTTCTGAAGATGAGATTTTCAAAGAAAGAGAGAGAAGTAAGCAGTATAAAGTGGATCCATTTTGGAAACTGGTGTTTTTTTTTTTTTTAACAAATCAATGTGATCCGACTTTAAAAAAATAACAGTGGGCTGCATAGTTACCAGCAGAGGGCTCATGCAACAGTTTCACAATCTTTTCATTTGAAATCTGTTGTGCAGCCAAACACTTTGGCTTTAAATAAGTAAGTCAAGGATTCTTCCTCTTCCCCTCCCCGGATCATCTACCGAATAAAATCATTGATTGACTGTTCTTGGATGTGAACTCCACAGATGAATGTGCACAACATGATGAAGTCAGATGCAAACATGGGAAATAAATAATTCCAAATTTGTTCCACAGACAAAAGCAGCCAGTCTGGCCCGCTGCACATTGATTTTTTCATGCACAGAGTCCATCTGTCAGGACGGGCTTCAGCAAGGCCTTTCACAGAACAGCAGCAGGACACAATGACGTAACACCTTTCACAAATTAATTAAACCAATCAAGGCTCAAGGCACTTTGTTTTGAAGGGTCATTCCGCAGTGCAGCGATGTACATGATCAATATAAAGCAATGTCCATGTGATTTATCAGGCTGACTGCAGACGGGTTTTTGTGGATCCTACATTTCACCGGCTAATAGGACGTTACAAACAGTAAAACAAGGAGAAAGCTTATCTCAAAATTCACAGTCCAGACAAAAAGGTCAAACATCTGCAAATAGGTTGAAGTAGGTTCACTAATTTCAACAACAAGTAGGATGAAGTCAAAGAGAAAAATCAAAGGTGTGACACAAACAATATTGTTAGCAATTAAAGGACTGCAAAAAGAAAAGACAAGGCTTACTAGCAAAGTGGGACATAAACTGAAAGGTATCAGAGGGATGATGCATACCACAATATAAATGTACAAGTAAATATACACATCTGTAATGATGTTTCTGACTATGGACGACTTCGTCATATGTCTTCTGTGTGACTTCATTATGAAGTCATTCATACCAATCCATCACAAATATTTTGCTGATCAATATATACTTTAGGTTCCTAAGCTATACAAAAAAGAAAAAAAAAATCCAACCATGTTTTCCTTGATTTTTACCTTTAGCCTTTTACCAAACGACGCCACAATCTAATCACCTCCAGCTATCTAGCCAAATAATATTCCCACACAGTCTGAAGTAAATCCATCCAGCCAATTTTCAGTTATCTTTCCCATAAACACACACACACACACACACACGCACACACCAGGATGTCCTGCTTTTGCCATTTTAGCAGCATGCAGGGTAATAGTTTGCCAGGGAATGGATTTTTGAGCCATGGTTGGAATTACAGGGGATAGTGGGAGGATTTGACATCCCTTAAGACTTGGACGCACCTCACCTCAAAGCGCTTTGGGACATTAAAAAAATTATATTACAACATATTTCCTGCCTTCATGCTTGGAAGAAGTTAGTATTAGCTAACTAAGATTACGTAGGGACCCCTTCCATTTGGGGAGGCGATGGCCTCGTGGTGAAGCAGTGGGCCTGAGACCAAAGTATCATTGGTTCAAATCCCCGTCAAGCCAGAAAATCACTAAGGGCCATTGGGGAAAATCCTTAAACCTGAGTTGCTCCTGGTGTGCAGTTGAGCACCTTGCATGGCAGCACCCTGACACTGGGGTGTGTGTGTGTGTGTGAGGAATCAATGTAAAGAGCTTTTCATTCAGATGGAAAAGCTCTACATAAATGCAGTCCATTTACCATTTGTAAATGACTGAATTAGAAAACTTCAAGGAACGTTAAAGACAGACGGAACAATTAGGGAAGGATTCAGACAATTCGAAAAAGAGAAAAATTCTAAAATTCAATTGAGCATCAACCATATTGGTGAGCGGTTGCTGGGATCTAGCTCCAGAGATGTATGGATAAACACACATACACACACACACACGCTCACACACAATGAGTTCTAATATCCCGCACATGGGCCTCTTACCCGATGGGGGGGTAAGTGGGGCGTTCGTGCCTAATGTATGTGACAGAGGAAGACCTCCCTGAGTGGATCTGGATGGTTTCAAGGAATTACAGGGACGCTGCTCTTGCTGTTAGATAATTACAGGATCAGACGCACGTCTGAGAGCAAAGTCACTTCTGAGTGGAAAAACATGAAGGAGGAACGTGAGTGTGGTTAAACAGAAAGTGATGCCTAATGCAGACTCTCTGAGGTACAAACCCAGAGGCTCGATCTGCTCTGTGGCCGCATCCAGGGGCCTGACATTCAACACACCGGTCACAGCAAGCACGTGCAGGAACGCAAATTAACGCAGCGATTACTTAAAAATGATTCCAATCAATCAGTTCCCACATAAGGCCTATTTATTATGATTTTTCCTGACACCATTCAAAGACGTTTGGATTCTGCAACTCATTCTGAACTCCGCAAGACGCCGTCTAGCCATCGGCGAAGAACATGACACCATTAGCTTTAGGCATTAACTGGATGCACTGCGTGGCTTACTCAGCAGTTAACTATCATGAGTAAATTAATTTTCATTTTAGACTCGATGGGGCAGCAGCCGCGGGCGGAGCAGATGGATTGGCGGCGGAGGACACCGGGTCCATCAACCAAATGCAAGTGACGTTTCCATTAATATAAATGGTAGTTTTTAACTGCATTAAGGGGAGTTTGCGAGGCAGCTTCATTAGTCTGACCGAGCTCACGCCATGGATGCCTTTTGAGAGGAAGGTCTCAGGAGACCCGGTTGCACGACACGAGAAAGAGTCTATCAAACCTGGTTCTGCCTGACATGCACGTATCAGTGTAGAATGGTGCGAAGAGAACATTTCCAATTGAAAAAGCAATTAAAACTGGATCAAAGACGTGAACAGAGAATCCACCGTTATCGAAGTATCCCACTGCTGGTTATTACTTGAACTGAGCTAAACTGGTGACCCACTGCACAGCAGCTCGTGTTGAAGAGCTGCACAGTAGGGTTATGACAAATCTCAAATTTATTAGCCTGGGATTATAAATGATGAACTTTTAACTAAAACTCACAAAAATGACTTTGGTTTTGCCAGACCTTGAAAAAACCTCCTGCACCTAAGACAGTTTCATATTTCACATTAAAACACCTAGCGGCTCAAACACTCTTTATTATAACATGTCACTTTTACATACAATACACAAGGAATACATGAAAATGAGTACATATAGCATTTGTAGTATTTTTAATAGTGTTTCATAAATAAATTTGCTGTTAAGATATTTATCTGTTTTACAAGTAGAACGAACCGTCTCAGCTACTCTGTTGGAGCGAGGCACATCAAGCACTGATGGTTCCTTTTTCCAGTGAGTAGAGAAGCATTTCACATCTTTGGGACACTTAAGTTTGGATATTGCTAACAGCAGGTCTTCATAATCCATCTCTTAATAGTGTTGGTTAGAAAACCAGGCCCGCGTAGTTGCAATGAAATCACAAGTTACCCTCAGCTGTTCTCGCCAATTTGGAAGAAGAAAAAATGCTCAACCTGGCACTGTGAGTGTTGGCAGCTTGTGCCATTTGATGTGAGGCCATTTTTCCTCTGTTTTGTAAAACTTGTATGCTTCACAAAGCTCAAAAGGGAATTTAAAATCATGTCTCCGGCCAAGGTTCTCATGCTTTGGTATCCCTTCTGTGCCCATGTATGCATTTTGCAAATCATCATACTGTTCCGAAATCTCATCAATAAACTCATAGTTAATGTTAGTTGACTGTGACCGTATAGGAAAAAAGAAGTCCAACACATTTCGCAGAACAAGATCAAGAATGTGGTGTTGGCAGCCGATGTATTGAGGTTCATCGAATCCCTTGTCTCGAAATGTTCTCTGAAGCCTGGCTACAACACCATTTTTGCGACCAGTATTGACTGCTGTTGTGTCAGAGATGATCATCTGAATACTGTTATATCCGTTACCAATTTTATCTATTTTACCTTTATTTTTTATTTCTTTTAATTATTGTTTATTAATATATTTTAGCAATATTTATTTGTATATATTTTCTTGTTATTTCTTGATACTTGCTAATTCTTTTCTTGTTATGTTATTTTTAAATAGTATTGTGGAAACTCATGTATTTTTAAAAGTGATGCGGTGCTAGGTGCAGGAGGTTTTTTCATGATCCAATTAAATAAACTTGAAAAAAGTGATCTATGGGTAAAAGTTCATCAAATGCAACATCAGGAAAATGAAAGTTTTGAAAAAGGTTTTGTAGTCATAACCCTACTGTACAGCTTAAAACCATCTCAGGAGTCCATCGGCACTGTCTGGGAACTCTGAGGTTCCCGGAAGTGGCAGCGATCCTGCTGTCTCTCAAAAGTGTAACTGGAGAGGGGAAGTGTTTCAGATAGATTCTGGTTATCTGCATTAAAAAATTTTTAAAATACTGTTGCATAGACGGGGATGAGAGCTTTTGGGTTCATGCTTCTGATCGCTACGACTGAGGTGGTGTTTGTGTGTTTTTTCGTTGTGGAGGCTCAGCTCCAGCACGGATCTCTCCAAAAGACTCACTCACTCATCATAAACTGCTTTTCCGGGTTCAGGTCGCAGGGCAACAGCTCCAGGAGGGGACCCCAGACTTCCCTTTCCCGTGCCACATTGACCACCTCTGACTGGGGGATCCCGAGGTGTTCCCAGGTCAGTGAGGAGATATAATCTCTTCACCTAGTTCTGGGTCTTCCCCGGGTTCTCCTCCCAGATGGATATGCCTGGAACACCTCCCTAGGGAGGTGTCCAGGGGGCATCCTTACCAGATGCCCGAACCACCTCAGCTGGCTCCTTTCAACGCGAAGGAGCAGCGATTCTACTCCGAGCTCCCCACGGAGGACCGAACTTCTCACCCTATCTCTAAGGGAGACAGCAGCCACCCTCCTAAGGAAGCCCATTTTGGCCGCTTGTACCTAGTTCTTTTGGTCATGACCCAACCCTCATGACCAAAGGTGAGAATAGGAATGAAGATTGACCAGTAGATCAAGAGCTTCGCCTTTTGGCTCAGCTTCCTTTTCATCACAACAGTACAGTAGAGCAAATGCAACACGCCCCTGCTGTGCTGATCAGCACCTTTAAATCTGAGGCTGTGGTTCTCAGCAGGAAACCGATGGATTGCCTACTACAGGTAGGGAATACGGTCGTGCCACAAGTGAAGGAGTTGAAGTACCCCGGGGTTTTGTTCACGAGTGAGGGGAAGGCTGACACCTTAAACCAAATTAAGAAGTTATTTAGGATATTAGATTAGATTAGATCTAACTTTATTAATCCCATAGGAAGACTCCCTCAGGGAAATTGAGGTTCCAGCAGAATTTGTATAGCAGCACGCGGGGTAAGAAGCACACAAAGTATCAAAAGTGAACATAAAAAGAAAAACAGTTTGCAAATATAAATATGAATACACAAATATAAATACCAGACATACTGCTCGCTACTGGTTTACTAGCTACTACTGTTCCTCTCATTCCTGTCCTCTGTCTTCCTGTTACTCATCCTCTTCCCAGAGTAAGGGGTTGTACAGTCTGATGTTCTGAGGGACAAATGCGTTTTTCAGCTTTTCACATATAATTATGACATGATCATGATCCAGCACACAGGTCGTCAGGATCGACAGGAACCCTGTCAACCAGATGAGGCCAAGGGGACATTTATTACTTGGCTGCAGTGGATGACTACTGTATGGAGATGGGGATGGACCATATATCTGCCTGGTTGTTATCTGGGATCCATGTTGGTTTCGTAGGGTGGTGGATGGAGCAACCACAGCAACAGCACATGTTCCAAGATGTGACCTGATAAGGGGTCAATGTTGGCCATTAGCATTTCATTTGACTACACACAAACAGTTAAACAAAACTTATGAGTAATTTGTTGTTATACACTTTTCGTGCACTAGGAGGCAGTCACCCATACCAAGACTGGATTTATAAAGGTAAACCACACTCACACACTCATCTTCAACTGCTTAGTTCAGTCAAGGGTCGTGGGGGGCTGGAGCCTATCCCAGCAGTCATAAAGGGCGAGGCGGGGTCCACCCAGGCCACAAACAGACAAACACATTCACACCCACTCGCACACCTATGGACAATTTAAAGATTCCAATCCACATAACCCGCATGTCTTTGGATGTGGGAGGAAACCGGAGCACCTGGAGGAAACCCACGCAAACACGGGGAGAACATGCAAACTCCACACAGAAAGGCCACAGGCGGGAATTGAACCCATGACCTTCTCGCTGTGAGGCAACAGTACTAACCAATAAGCCACCGTGCTCCCCACATTTTTCACATTAAAACAACATTTATATCCTGTAAAAATGTTCTTTGCTGAGCACTGGCGGCCACTACGGATGCAATTTTGAATTTACCACATAAACAAAATTATTTAGGCGCATTTCTATTTATTATGTGCAAAAACTTTCTTCTCATTAAATACTTTTGAACATTAAATTCTTTTATGTTGTTTTAAAGTACTTTAATGGAAAATCATTTTGAACATCTTGATGCCTTTGGCGGGGAGCATCCTGATTGTATTTTAAGGTCTTTGATCTGGGTGGTTTTGAGGAAGTGTGGTCAGTTGAGGAACCTTAAAAAAAATTGGTGTGGTTTAGTTGTAGGAGCATGCTAAGGGAGAGCTCATAGCTTCCTGACTAATTGCTATGCAGCCACGGAATTTACCTTTTTCAGAAAAAATAAATAATAATAATAATCCAGGGTCCTCATTTATCAAGTTGTGCACAGAAATGACTCTAACTGCTGATGTACCAACATTTCCTATGAAAGTTAAAAATAAAACCTGTGACAGACTGGTGGCCTGTCCAGGGTGTACCTCGCCTCTCACCCAGTGATTGCTGGGATAGGGTCCAGCATCCCATCAATTCAGTTCTGTTGTGTGGGCCGCTGAAGAGGAGGTACTGCTGGCCCACCACCACTAGATGGCGCCCTGCTTGGAGTGCGGGCTTCAAGCACGAGAGGGCGTCGGAACTACTGGAGTGACAGCTGTCACACATCATCAACACCAGCTGTCACTCATCAACTTCATCCTCCATAAAAGCCGGACTGCAACTCCACCTCCCCGCCGAGAAATCAGCTACCGTTCAGGTAATCGTTCTCTGCTGTAATTTTCTGAGTGTTTGAACATTGTTCTGTGTGCAGCCGTTTTTCCTGTGGATACAGTCTGAAGCTGGATTGGTGGATTGTGTGAGCGCGACGTCTTCGCCTCTCACTCCTTCCAGGGAAGAGACTGACAGGAGCTGCACGAGTGATTCTGTATCTGGAGGTGGAGGTTTTCCCTCCTGGAGGAATCAAACACCGTAAGATTGCTGGGTGTGTGTTCACACACCCACCACTAACTGTTTCTGTTTCTGCCAGCAGTACCAGGTCTGACTGCTGAAGACAGTGGCCACCTGGGGCGCAGGGCTTGGCGGCTCCGGTGTTCTTCAGATCCGTTGGTGGTGGAGGCTGTGTGGGATCCGGTTCTTCTCTCGCCAGATGTCTTCTATCTTCGAGCCTGCCCACACGTCACCTTGTGTATAATTGACAATCCACAATATTGTTATTGTCTGTATTTCGTTGTGCGATTCACAACATTAAATTGTTACTTTTTGGCTTATCCATTGTCCGTTCATTAACGCCCCCTGTTGTGGGTCTGTGTCACGACACCTTCCCAACAGGATTTCTCGGCCAGCGTCATGGATCCCGAGGGGCGTCAACCAGAGCTTGAACAGCCAATGGAAGAGCGAGGTGCACAGGCACCAGCAGGAGTCGTGTTACGTGAGCTGCAGCAAATTCTAACCGCTTTCACTGCTCGGTTGGATTTGGTAACCGAGCAGAACGTTATTCTCATTCGGAGGATGGAGGCTCTCACCGCCAGGGTGGAGGCACGCGATCAAAGCGCTGCTGCAGCACCTCCTCCTGCTGGTCCCATGTCAGACACAGACGTTCCACTGGTCATTCAACGACCCCCCCACCATCCCCTGAAGCATACATAAGCCCTCCGGAGCCGTACGGAGGTTGTGTCGAGACGTTCGCGGAATTCCTAATGCAGTGTTCGCTCCTCTTTGCACAGCGTCCCGTCATGTATGCGTCAGACACTAGCCGGGTGGCTTATGTCATTAATCTGCTTCGAGGAGAGGCACGCGCCTGGGCTACGGCGCTCTGGGAGCAGAACTCATGGCTCCTAACGTCATACGCTGGGTTTGTAAGGGAGTTCAAACAGGTTTTTGATCATCCCAACAGAGGCGAGACCGCTTCGAGCGTGCTACTGTCAATGAGACAGGGGCGCCGGAGTGCAGCCAAGTATGCAGTTAACTTCCGCATCGCGGCTGCGAGGTCCGGCTGGAATACCGTTGCACTCCGCGCCGCCTTCGTAAACGGACTGTCTCCGGTCCTGAAGGAGCATCTGCTGGCTAAGGAGGAACACCGTCGGGAGCAGGGCGGGGGGTGTGACCGGGCACAAGCCGTCCCTCTTCCTTCCGGGTCCGAAAGGGTGCCGTCGTCCCCACGCACGGGCGCGGGTTTCTTTTTTGTGGGTAAGAAGGACAGCGGACTCCGTCCATGCATCGATTACAGAGGGCTGAACGAGATTACAGTTTGCAATCGATAGCCATTACCTCTGTTGGATTTGGTGTTCACGCCTCTGCATGGAGCCCAAATTCACCAAACTCGATCTTAGGAATGCGTACCACCTGGTTCGGATCCGGAAGGGAGACGAGTGGAAGATGGCATTTAACACCCCCTTAGGTCACTTTGAGTACCTGGTCATGCCGTTCGGCCTCACAAACGCCCCCGCGACGTTCCAAGCGTTGGTTAATGACGTCTTGCGGGACTTCCTGCATCGGTTTGTTTTCGTATATCTAGGCGACATACTCATCTTTTCTCTGGACCCTGAGACTCATGTCCAGCATGTACGTCAGGTCCTGCAGCGGTTGTTGGATAACCGGCTGTTTGTGAAGGGCGAGAAGTGCGAGTTCCACTGCACTTCTTTGTCCTTCCTGGGGTTCATCATCTCCTCCAACTCCGTCGCCCCTGATCTGGCCAAGGTTGCGGCGGTGAGAGATTGGCCCCAGCCAACAAGCCGTAGGAAGCTGCAACAGTTCCTTGGCTTTGCAAATTTCTACAGGAGGTTCATTAAGGGCTACAGTCAGGTTGTTAGCCCCTGACAGCCCTGACCTCCACTAAGGTCCCCTTCACCTGGTCGGATCAGTGCGAAGCCGCATTTAGGGAGTTGAAACGCCGGTTCTCGTCTGCACCAGTTCTGGTGCAGCCTGATCCTAATGGCCAGTTCACAGTGGAAGTGGATGCCTCTGACTCAGGGATAGGAGCCGTGCTGTCCCAGAGCAGGGAGTCCGATAAGGTTCTCCACCCTTGTGCCTATTTTTCCCGCAGGTTGACCCCGGCTGAGAGGAATTATGATGTTGGCAATCGGGAACTCCTGGCGGTGAAGGAGGCTCTTGAAGAGTGGAGACACCTGTTGGAGGGAGCGACGATGCCCTTCACGGTTTTCACGGACCATCGGAACCTGGAGTACATCCGGACCGCCAATCGGCTGAACCCCAGGCAAGCCCGCTGGTCACTGTTCTTCAGGCGCTTTGACTTCCAGATTACATACCGCCCCGGGACCAAGAACCAACGATCGGATGCCCTGTCCCGGGTGCACAAAGAGGAAGCCAAGGTCGAGTTGTCGGACCCAACAGAGACCATCATCCCCGAGTCCACTGTCGTGGCCACCCTCACCTGGGACGTGGAGAAGACCGTCTGGGAGGCCCTGACACGGAACCCGGACCCGGGGACCGGCCCGAGGAACAAACTGTACGTCCCACCAGAGGCCAGAGCTGCAGTTTTGGACTTCTGTCATGGTTCCAAGCTCTCCTGTCATCCTGGGATGCGCAGAACCATGGCAGTGGTCCAGCAGCGCTTCTGGTGGGCGTCTATGGAGGCCGACGTCCGGGATTACGTCCAGGCCTGTACCACCTGTGCCAGGGGCAAGGCCGACCACAAGAGGACTTCGGGACTCCTCCAGCACCTACCGGTGCCTCACCGCCCCTGGTCCCACATCGGCCTGGACTTTGTCACGGGCCTCCCGCCATCCCAGGGCAACACCACCATCCTCACGATAGTGGACCGGTTCTCCAAGGCGGCCCACTTCGTGGCCCTCCCGAAGCTCCCTACGGCCCAGGAGACAGCAGACCTCCTGGTCCACCACTTCGTGCGTCTGCATGGGATACCAGCAGACATCGTCTCAGATCGTGGTCCTCAGTTCTCCTCTCAAGTCTGGAGGAGCTTCTGCAGGGAACTGGGGGCCAAAATGAGTCTCTCATCCGGGTATCACCCTCAGACAAACGGACAGGCAGAGCGGGCTAACCAGGAGCTGCATAACCTCCGCGCACCCGACAGCCTGGATCGCCCATCTGGCCTGGATCGAGTATGCCCACAACAGCCAAGTGTCGTCTGCCACTGGCCTCTCCCCGTTTGAGGTGTGTTTGGGGTACCAGCCCCCATTGTTCCCACTTGTGGAGGGAGAGGTCGGTGTGCCCTCGGTCCAGGCCCACCTCAGGAGGTGCCGCCGGGTGTGGCGGACCGCCCGCTCTGCCCTGTTGAAGGCCCGGACGAGGGCCAAGGCCCATGCAGACCGCCGGCGTTCCCCGGCCCCTGCATATCAGCCCGGGCAGGAGGTGTGGTTATCGACCAAGGACATCCCGCTGCAAGTGGAGTCACAAAACTCAAGGACCAGTTCATCGGACCATTTCCCATCCTCAAGGTCCTCAGTCCGGCCGCAGTGAAGCTAAAGCTGCCAGCTTCACTGCGGATCCACCCGGTTTTCCACGTGTCACGTCTCAAACCCCATCACACCTCACCACTCTGCACCCCTGGACCTGCACCGCCTCCTGCCCGGATCATCAACGGGGAGCCGGCATGGACCGTGCGTCGGCTCCTGGACGTCCGTCGTAAGGGTCGGGGGTTCCAGTATCTGGTGGACTGGGAGGGGTATGGACCCGAAGAACACCCCTGGGTGAAGAGGAGCTTCATCCTGGACCCGGCCCTCCTGGCCGATTTCTACAACCGTTACCCGGACAAGCCAGGTCGGGCACCAGGAGGCGCCCGTTGAGGGGGGGGTCCTGTTGTGTGGGCCGCTGAAGAGGAGGTACTGCTGGCCCACCACCACCAGATGGCGCCCTGCTTGGAGTGCGGGCTTCAAGCACGAGAGGGCGTCGGAACTACTGGAGTGACAGCTGTCACACATCATCAACACCAGCTGTCACTCATCAACTTCATCCTCCATAAAAGCCGGACTGCAACTCCACCTCCCCGCCGAGAAATCAGCTACCATTCGGGTAATCGTTCTCTGCTGTAATTTTCTGAGTGTTTGAACATTGTTCTGTGTGCAGCCGTTTTTCCTGTGGATACAGTCTGAAGCTGGATTGGTGGATTGTGTGAGCGCAACGTCTTTGCCTCTCACTCTTTCCAGGGAAGAGACTGACAGGAGCTGCACGGGTGATTCTGTATCTGGAGGTGGAGGTTTTCCCTCCTGGAGGAATTAAACACCGTAAGATTGCTGGGTGTGTGTTCACACACCCACCACTAACTGTTTCTGTTTCTGCCAGCAGTACCGGGTCTGACTGCTGAAGACAGTGGCCACCTGGGGCGCAGGGCTTGGCGGCTCCGGTGTTCTTCAGATCCGTTGGTGGTGGAGGCTGTGTGGGATCCGGTTCTTCTCTCGCCAGACGTCTTCTATCTTCGAGCCTGCCCACACGTCACCTTGTGTATAATTGACAATCCACAATATTGTTATTGTCTGTATTTCGTTGTGTGATTCACAACATTAAATTGTTACTTTTTGGCTTATCCATTGTCCGTTCATTAACGCCCCCTGTTGTGGGTCCGTGTCACGACACCTTCCCAACAAGTTCAGTTTATTTATATTGCGCCAAATCACAACAAAACTGTCTCAAGATGCTTCACATGTATGATCTAACTTTACCAAGCCCCATGAGCAAGCACATAGTAGACTGCATTTATATAGCGCTTTTCCATCTGCATCAGACAATCAAGGCGCTTCACAGTTATGCTTTGCACTCACCCATTCACACAAACACACTCACACACCGATGTCAGGGTGCCGCCATGCAAGGCGCTCACTACACACCGGGAGCAGGTAGTGTATCGAGGTGCGTATCGAATCCTTGTCAGTGATGAGATTCACATGACTATTTCAATTTCAATTTCAATTTATTTTAATTTATATAGCACCAAATCACAACAGAGTTGCCTCAAAGCACTTCACACAGGTAAGGTCTAACCTTACCAACCCCCAGAGCAACAGTGGTAAGGAAAAACTCCCTCTGAGGAAGAAACCTCAAGCAGACCAGACAAAGGGGTGACCCTCTGCTTGGGCCATGCTACAAACATAAATTACAGAACAATTCACGGACGAATATACAAGAAATGCTATTGGCGCACAGGACAGGAGAATCGCCAATACAAATACAAACACTGGCAAAAATTATGGAATCACCGGCCTCGGAGGATGTTCATTCAGTTGTTTAATTTTGTAGAAAAAAAGCAGATCACAGACATGACACAAAACTAAAGTCATTTCAAATGGCAACTTTCTGGCTTTAAGAAACACTATAAGAAATCAGGAAAAAAATTGTGGCAGTCAGTAACGGTTACTTTTTTAGACCAAGCAGAGGGAAAAAATATGGAATCACTCAATTCTGAGGAAAAAATTATGGAATCATGAAAAACAAAAGAACGCTCCAACACATCACTAGTATTTTGTTGCACCACCTCTGGCTTTTATAACAGTTTGCAGTCTCTGAGGCATGGACTTAATGAGTGACAAACAGTACTCTTCATCAATCTGGCTCCAACTTTCTCTGACTGCTGTTGCCAGATCAGCTTTGCAGGTTGGAGCCTTGTCATGGACCATTTTCTTCAACTTCCACCAAAGATTTTCAATTGGATTAAGATCTGGACTATTTGCAGGCCATGACATTGACCCTATGTGTCTTTTTGCATGGAATGTTTTCACAGTTTTTGCTCTATGGCAAGATGCATTATCATCTTGAAAAATGATTTCATCATCCCCAAACATCCTTTCAATTGTCCAAAATATCAACATAAACTTGTGCATTTATTGATGATGTAATGACAGCCATCTCCCCAGTGCCTTTACCTGACATGCAGCCCCATATCATCAATGACTGTGGAAATTTACATGTTCTCTTCAGGCAGTCATCTTTATAAATCTCATTGGAACGGCACCAAACAAAAGTTCCAGCATCATCACCTTGCCCAATGCAGATTCGAGAGTCATCACTGAATATGACTTTCATCCAGTCATCCACAGTCCACGACTGCTTTTCCTTAGCCCATTGTAACCTTGTTTTTTTTCTGTTTAGGTGTTAATGATGGCTTTCGTTTAGCTTTTCTGTATGTAAATCCCATTTCCTTTAGGTGTTTTCTTACAGTTTGGTCACAGACGTTGACTCCAGTTTCCTCCCATTCGTTCCTCATTTGTTTTGTTGTGCATTTTCGATTTTTGAGACATATTGCTTTAAGTTTTCTGTCTTGATGCTTTGATGTCTTCCTTGGTCTACCAGTATGTTTGCCTTTAACAACCTTCCCATGTTGTTTGTATTTCGTCCAGAGTTTAGACACAGCTGACTGAACAACCAACATCTTTTGCAACATTGCGTGATGATTTACCCTCTTTTAAGAGTTTGATAATCCTCTCCTTTGTTTCAATTGACATCTCTCGTGTTGGAGCCATGATTCATGTCAGTCCACTTGGTGCAACAGCTCTCCAAGGTGTGATCACTCCTTTTTAGATGCAGACTAACGAGCAGATCTGATTTAATGCAGGTGTTAGTTATGGGGATGAAAATGTACAGGGTGATTCCATAATTTATTCCTCAGAATTGAGTGAGTCCATATTTTTTTCCCTCTGCTTGGTCTAAAAAAGTAACTGTTACTGACTGCCACAATTTTTTTTTCCTGATTTCTTATAATGTTTAATCTTAAAGTCAGAAAGTTGCCATTTGAAATGACTTTAGTTTTGTGTCATGTCTGTGATCTGTTTTTTTTTTTTTTTTTTGACAAAATTAAACAACTGAATGACCATCCTCCGAGGCCGGTGATTCCATAATTATTGCCAGGGGTTGTACAACTTCCATCTCTGGATGGAGCTGCACCTTAAACAGAGAGAAAAAACAGAATCAGGCATCAGAAAGACAAAAAAAAAAAACTGTATAATTTACCAGCATTAAACAACAAGAAAAACAAAGAAATACTAAGGTGATTGCTGGCCACTAGCCCTAAACTTCACTAAAAGACCCAGAATTTAGGTAAAGTTGAGGCCGCGGCCCACTCCAATTACTAATAAATGAATTAAAAGAGTAAAAAGCGTAATACAAAACTGTACCAGTATGCTAGCCATATGAAAGGGAAAATAAGTAAGTAAGTCTGGACTTGAAAGTCTCCACAGAATCTGACTGTTTTATTGACGCAGGGAGATCATTCCACAGAACAGGGGCACGATAAGAGAAAGCTCTGTGACCCGCAGACTTCTTATTCACCTTCAGGACACAAAGTAATCCTGCACCCTGAGAACGTAAAGCCCGGGTCGGTACATAAGGTTTAATTAGGTCAGCTAGGTAGGGAGGTGCCAGTCCATGAATTTTCTAGGTTAGTAGCAGAACCTTAAAATCTGATCTCACTGGGACAGGAAGCCCAATCCTCCATAACTACCAGCAATACGATACATATAGTGATACATGACGATATTGATGATACGATGCAATACGATCTAACCCTGTTCCCGATTTGATGTGATTTGATATGTATTTGATGGTGATTCAACTCCTCACAATGCGATACGATGCGATTTGGTGCAATACAATTAATGATGGGTACTGATAAGAATTTATTGATATCGATTCTGCTTATCAGTCCGATTCTTTATCGATTCCCTTATCAATACCTATTCTGAATTTTCTGTGTACAACCCCTATTCCAATGAAGTTGGGATGTCGTATGAAATGTAAATAAAAACAGAATACAATGATTTGCAGATCCTCTTCAACCTATATTCAATTGAATAAACCACAAAGACAAGATATGTAAGGTTCAAACTGATAAACTTTTTTGTATTTGTATTTTTTTTTTTTGACACTTTCCCAGCCAAAAGATTGGGAAAGTTGATGAATGCTCAAAGAACACCTGTTTGGAACATTTCCACAGGTTAACAGGTTAATTGGAAACAGGTGGGTGTCATGATTGGGTATAAAAAGAGCATCCCCAAAAGGCTCAGCCATTTACAAGCAAAGATGGGGCGCGGATCACCACTTTGTGAACAACTGCGTGAAAAAATAGTCCAACAGTTTAAGAACAATGTTTCTCAACGTTCAATTGCAAGGAATTTATGGATTCCATCATCTACAGTCCATAATATAATCAGAAGATTCAGAGAATCTGGAGAACTTTCTACACGTAAGCGGCAAGGCCAAAAACCAACATTGAATGCCCGTGACCTTCGATCCCTCAGGCGGCACTGCATTAAAAACCAACATCATTATGTAAAGGATCTTACCGTGTGGGCTCAGGAACATTTCAGAAAACAATTGTCAGTTAACACAGTTTGTCGCTACATCTACAAGTGCAAGTTAAAAGTCTACCATGCAAAGTGAAAGCCATACATCAACAACATCCAGAAACACCGCCGCCTTCACTGGGCCTGAGCTCATTTGAAATGGACAGATGCAAAGTGGAAAAGTGTGCTGTGTTCTGATGAGTCCACATTTCAAATTGTTTTTGGACATCATGGACATCATGTCCTCTGGACAAAATAGGAAAAAAATCATCCAGATTGTTAACTTCACAAAGTTCAAAAGCCAGCATCTGTGATGGTATGGGGGTGTGTTAGTGCCCATGACACGGGCAACTTACACATCTGTGATGGCACCATCAATGGTGAAAGTTACATCCAGGTTTTGGAGCAACACATGCTGCCATCCAAGCAACGTCTTTTTCAGGGACGTCCCTGCGTATTTCAGCAAGACAATGCCAAGCCATATTCTGAACTGAAGTCGTACATCAAGCAAGAATGGGAAAGAATCCCACCTACAAAGCTTCAACAATTAGTGTCCTCTGTTCCCAAACACTTATTGAGTGTTGTTAGAAGGAAAGATGATGTAACACAGTGGTAAACATACCACCGTCCCAGCTTTTTTGAAACGAAAGGCATCCATTTCAAAATGAGCAAATATTTGCACAAAAACAATAAAGTTTATCAGTTTGAACATTAAATAGCTTGTCTTTGTGGTATATTCAATTAATTACAGGTTGAAGAGGATTTGCAAATCATTGTATTCTGTTTTTATTTACATTTTACATAACTTCCCATCTTCATTGGAATTGGGGTTGTTAAAGTCTAAAAGGCGCAGATTTTATCTTCCAAAAATGGCTGTGTTTCATGTTAAACATCCTCAAAGATTCACATGCTTTTCATCTACATACTTTCATTGGGTTACCAAATGTCCTAGACAGAATAGGTCCACACGGTGTCTTAGGCCCATTGAGTCAATGCTTATCCCTAGAGACCATAGCATGAAATTGGTAAGAGTCCACAAACATCCTTGGATGGGAAACCAGCCCATTACAGGTTACTCCCACAGCAAAAATAAATAAATAAATAAATAAATAAATAAAAATAAAAAATGGCAATGACACCTTACAGTTCATTGTTAAACCCTAGATGACAAAGAAATGCAAGAGTTGATTCTTTACAGTTCTAACATGGAACTTTATCATAAACAACAACTTGTTTTTATTTGCATTTTAAACAATGTCTCAACTTAAATGGAATTGGGGTTGTAGACACTGTGCATAATTTGAAAAATGTCAGCCACCTATTTCATAAACACTACCCAATCCCGAGCCCATGGATCCCCACAGAAAACACACTAGTTACATATAAATGCTCATCACATATTTGCAGCATTATTGCTCGTACGCTGGTCCTGGAAAGCACAAATGGTTCGCTGCGCTCATTTACCAACAGAAGAAATGGTTGTGAGTATGAGGGGGGAGGATTATTTACAGCATGGAGTTAAAAAGGAAGAAGAATAATAAAATCTGTCCACACGAATAGAGGAATGAACTCAACTGTTTCCACAGTGAATTTCAACACTGTCTAAACTCTGCCGTATGAAATGTCCACTTTAATTCTTGTTATCATTAGCAACGGAAGGTTCAGTAAGCTTGAGTTCTTTTTGATCACACACCAATGTCTCCCCAAGAATGAAAATGCCAGCACAGCAGCAGCCTGCTATAAATAAAAACAATAGATCCTGAAGTTAAGCCGGGGCTCAGCGTAGCCAAGAACTCCCATCTGTTTAGGCTATACAGACACAGGCATTGTCAGAGGAATGCTGCGGCTTTCTCTGGATGGCATTTTTCCTGTTAACTAGACCCAAGAAACAGGGGTAACTCCAGCTGATCAGGACATCAGCGTGGTGGAGGCTTGCTTCCCGCAAGGAAGTGGGTAACTGTGCCAGTGCGTGCTCTGCCAGCCACACGTCCACGTCCTTTTGGGTTCACTTACACTGCGTCTGCACAGTCAAATCACCCGGAGCAAGGTCTTTCCACGGATGAATCAACCTCTCCACTCCAGAGACGATCCCAGAAACCTCTGCCCTTCCTAACCTCTGCCTCTTCAACCCACAACGAAGACGGGCAGGCTCAAATGCCAGTGTGCATTTAAGCTTTGTGGCTTCATCCTGTCCTTTTTGTACCCTTTAAAATTTCCAAAAATGCCACTTTTTGTGTCCAGAGCATGTAAAGGACCACAATTCCATAGCTCTCAATCTGATCCGTCAGCCTGCAGGCTTTCGCTGAGCGCACACAGGTCCATCTGGAACGGTTGGCTTTCCTTATGCCTGAAAATATCCTTCAAATTACGGATGACCTTTGTTCAAAGTCAATTTGAAAATGCACTTTGAGACAATAATTCAAGTAAAGACCCTTCATTATGGAAGTAAATCGGTGCCATCAGAGTTTGAATTTAAATTTTTAAGGCTGAATTTTTTTTTAGCATCAAAATCAGAGTTTGAAGTTGAATTTCTAAGGTTGAATTTGTTTAGCATAAAAATATTCAACCTCAAAAAATGTCAACCTAAAAAGAAAATTCAACCTAAAAACAAAAATTCAAGCTAAAAAAATTCAATATAAAAAAAATTCAACCTAAAAAGAATTCAGCCTAAAAAAATAAATAAAAAAAATCGAAAAGCAGGGAGAAGAAATTGATCCCGATCACAGATTTACTTCCACAAACGTTGGCTGACAAAGTTTGATCTGGATCTGATCCAGATTACACATTTTGTGGCCATTTAAATTTAACATTGAAAACCCCATTTAATGTATATTTTACATTATAATCCAATTATATTTTTGCATGAATCTGATTGGTTAAGCATGTGAGATTTCAGACCGTATAATATCAGGGTACTGGTGGGAAAATATTCGACCATTTCATATTTGGATGTATTACTCCGCGCCCTGACCAGTGTTCTGACGAGATGTCATTCCTGTTGAATGTCATTCCTGTCCTGTGCACGTATGCGCAATATTGTCAGGACGCGGAGCTGTCGATTTATGCGATAAGACGCACAATTCGACAGAACACCGGCTGCGTGCGCTGCTAGCTGTTAGCGCTGTTAGCTGAGTGCGAGAGAAAGTCGCGTACCGCCGCTGCCGCCGACATGGGTGAATTTATGCTACCATACGAAAGTACTGATGTGGATTCTGATACAGAATTACCGTTTCACATTTGATGTATTGTCACATTTGATGGATTACTATGCGTCCTGACCGGTGTTGGAGTGACGCTGTGTCGGCTCGAGTTGACCCAATTACCTACGGAATATAAACCGTGCAAACAATGGAATTGAATTAGAATGGGAATAACACCGTTGTGTCTGATGGTTTGTGGATGTTCATGCTGTTATACGGTCACAAATAACCGTTTTACAGCTCCGCTAACGCATTGCCGTAAAACTCCTTTTAACTGGCTCCGCTAACGCGGTGCTGGTAAAGCTCTATTTGCAACCGTGAAACAAATGTCCGCAAATCATCAGACACAACAACGTTATTCCCAAATTATATCTTAATCAATCTCTCTCATATTTGAAAGTGAGGTGCAGACTGACACCCACTATCACCTGACAAAGTTTGATCTGGATCTGATCCGGATTGTGGATTTTGTGGACATTTGAATTTAATATTGAAAAGCCCATTTGATGCACATTTTGCATTATATCTCAATCAAAAGTGCCTCAATCACTCTCATGTTTCTTTTATGTATTTATCTACACCACCAAAATTGGATGGAGGTTCTAATTTTATAACTGTCTGTCTATCTTCCAATTATCAGTTGGAAACCAAGTGCCAAAAAGCAATGACAAATTGTGCATAGCAAAGACAACCAATGTTCTGAGAAAATTATGTGGAAAAAAAAAATAATTCAGAAACCAAAAAAGTTGAAAAACCCAAACCCTGAAAACACCCCAAAAAACTTTTATTCAAGTACATGAACTAAATACATCCTCCTGATATTTGATCACATCTAATTTAGCTTATGAAAAGCCACTTCTAACAGGACTTTGACATTGAAATTTTTTTCCATGGTAAAAATTGGTGAAATTGGATACTCGTGCTGGCAGAGGTTTGTGCTCCACGAGTGCGGCGCTCTAGTTCAAAATGTTCCCACCACATGGGAAAAGATTTTAGTTTCGATTTGGTGCTGTTTTCTCAAGTCTTTTTAAGGATATAACCATTTAGCTTTCCTGCCACAAGGTCATTTGAGGGTCAAGGTCAAAACAAAAGGTCAGAATGAAAGCTACAGACCTCCTGTCCTTTGGTAACTATTTTTTAATATCATTTGCAGCTGGGACGGAGGCCAGCAGGAGTCACATGTGCATGTGCATGTGGTTATCAGTAAACCTCACTCCCCAACAGCTAAAGGACAGAGGCCAGTGCCCGGGTCAGCCTTTAAAGGAGTTACATTAATGAGATACTGTCCCTTTTTTCCTCAAACATGCATTTTCCCAAATCAAGGTCATTTTGAAGGTAAAGCTAAAAACAAAATGTGACTTGCAACACTAAAGATGACCCCGGTCTGAACCTAATCACATTGCATTTGTACTGTATGCCGAGTTGGACAGGATTATCTGTTACTGAATGCAAAATATAATACAAATGGTCTACTTTTGGATTACATACGACATCATGTGAATACTTAAGAAATAGTTCAAAATTGATTACTGAAAATGGTGCACATCATACTGAAAATGGACACAACCAAATATATATATATATATATATATATATATATATATATATATATATATATATATATATATATATATATATATATATATTAAAAAACTAAATTCTAATTAAAACAAAGCATTGAGAAAATTGATGGATGGATGTTTTTAGACACTTTGTTTTGATTTAGAATTAAATTTATAGATTAGCAGATTAAAAATTAATATTTGGAGTTATGTCCATTTATGTATGAAGTGCATCCTTTTGGGTAATTGATTTTTTTTAACTAATTCAAAGCATTCAAATTACATTATAAGTAAAACAAAAGTATTTTGAATATATTGTATTTTGCACTCAGTAACTGATTACATTTAAAAGTATTCTTACCCAACTCTGGCCATGTGGGAGGAGTCACACTGATGAGATTTTGTGACGGACTAAGGGACAGATGGACTCCAGTCCTACAGCTGCCGTGATATGTTGAAGCGGAACCCAATAATATCTGTGAAAGCCTCTGAGGACTCGTTCAAAACCCAAAAACAGTGAACACAAGCCCTAATCTGTTTGTTATGTAGCAACAACCCACAATATCAACCGGATAAATGTTCATTTTAATGAGACCCAGCGGGGTGCCAAAGCTCATCTCTGATCTGAAGCTCACAAACATCCGCTGAGAGTTTTCATTTTACAGTTTTTAATGAACGCACAGCTTCTTCAGTCAGGCTGTGATTTCTCTGTGCTGTGATGTTTTCTAGCTTGTGAGCGCGGCGACGACTTGTCGAGTGTCTCAATGCACGTCCACAGATGGATGTGTGTCTTTGTACGTAAAATCCCACTTGTCTTTTCTTGATGTGTAACATTTGGTGGCGATGAGAAGCACAGCTGACGGCTGGCGATGTTTTCAGCAGAGGACTGATGAGGAGTCCTTCAGACGTCAGCTCAGGTCTTCTGCTGCTGCTGCTCCGTCTACGGTGCTCCTCTCAGAGGTGCACATCCGAGGAAGACTCACCATGAATGAAAGCTTTGTTGGCATTTATATAGCCCCACATTCATCCACCCACACACACCTGACAGGGATTTGAACTGAGAACCCTCTGATCACAAGCCCACAGCTTTGACCTCTTAACCATCACTCCCTGTTTTAACACACAGTGAGAGTTTTTGCTGCAGACCAGCAGATGTTTTTGAAGCCCCAGTGTGTAGGATTTAGGGGTGTTTATTATCAGAAATGGACCGTAGCATTTGACTCTCTGTTCACTGTCAGAATACCCGGGCATCAACGGCCAGGTTGTGACATTATTTAGACATTAGTGATATACGAGTACACCAAGCTCTAACCTCTGCTTACCAAAAATGAAAAATGTGAATATTATGTTAAGTTTCAATAAAACAAATTTTAAATAAGCTCACGAGGGCTGCAGTGGCCCAAGTCATCAGCACACCAAATGTGGTGGTGTTTAGATCAAAACCGTCGCTTTCACACATGTGGAATATGGTGGCAGTGGAGAACGTTGACTTCCTTGTAGTGTCACATTTAATTCTTCTCAAGTGTTTCACAGTTAATTTGTGTCTTGTCTTCTTTTTTGTGACCCTGTCGACTATTGACAGAATGTCTGTGCAGTGGTCACGCCTCTGCAGCTTAGCTAGCCCCGCATGGCGTTGTTGAAGTTGCTACTGCTTTCTTCTAAAGCATGTGGTTCTCACATGGGTACAGGAGAAGTCGGCCAGATGAAAACTCGTTCTTTGGTGTGAACTGAGCCCGGGGGGGTTCTCTTGTTGCATCTCACACGGACGGTGTGTGTGTGTGTGTGTGTGTGTGTGTGTGTGTGTGTGTGTGTGTGTGTGTGTGTGTGTGTGTGTGTGTGTGAGAGATGTGTAAGTGACAATCATTGACGTGTTATATTCACTACGTACACACCTGCATTCACCAACAATGCCAGCGACTGTCGGCGTGTGACAGACGTGTGACTTTTAATTCAGCATGCTCAGACAAATGTACACTCGGAACTTCGATAAATAATCATGGCAAAATTCCATTCAACAGGTCATTGCTTTGTGTTGATGTGTTTGTGTTGTGTTTAGACATAAAACACAACTTTATGTCTGAAGGGATTGGACCATGTTGCACTGATATGTGCATGCAGACCAGGCCTGGTTTCATAAAGTGGTCTAATCTTTTAGTCTATTAATCTATCTATTACTTAGTCGATTAACATTAGTCACCCAACATTATTCGTCTAATCACAGTTTCACATTGACGGCTAACCTTGTAGATTAGCCATCTTACGTCAGTTGATAATTTTTACAGGCATAGCGGCCTTACAAGCACCATTGCCAAGAAACGCCCCCAGTGCGCGATAGTTTTTACTTCCGGGTTGGTCATGTCATGAACTGTCTAGCCTTTGTGTCGTTAACTGGCTTTATTAACATTTACAGACACATACGAGCTGCAGAACGATGTGCTTAGCTCTTAGCCTAGCAGTTCTTCTTCTAGACTTCCATCAAGCCTTTTTGTGCTGTTCAGCGTAACAGCAATGCCCGGTGGTTAATGGGAGAACTGTCGCAAACACATCATGACAGTTGTCTGCTGCATCCATGGCTAAAAGTGGAGGAAGCTCTCCTTTTGGAGGACTACAAGTGACGTAGGTGTGTTCTTGAGTGTTCCATGAAGTGGCGGTACATGATAGCTGCTTTTTTTGAGGTAAGCCACTGAATTTTTGTCAGCTAAAATAAGATTAGCCTCCTCTGTACCAGGCTAAAAACTTTAGTCGGGTAACACAAAACTTTAGCCAACTAAGTGCTTTGTGCAATGGCTAACATCAAAAGATTAGTCGCTTAAGTGAGTTTAGTCGACTAAACAAAATTAGACAGCTTTATGAAACCGGGCCCTGGACGTTATCGTGCACATTATTTTGTCCAACTGGAATTCAAATAAAAACCTGCAGGAAAGACTGTAGTTTAAAGCCTGGCATAGATAAAAGAAAGCGGTAGACTTGGACAACACCATGCAGGGCTATTGATTGACTATTTCAAGTGTTGCATCCCTCTGAAAGACATTTTACAGCATTGACTTTCACTGTCTGTCAATCTCTGTTAATCTCTACCTGGTTCTTATTGTAATACTGTCCTTTACAAAGAACAAAGTTGATATATTCTTCAGTTTGAATTTATTGAAAGTTACATTGAAAAACAGGCCTGGGTTCTGAACAACTCACTTGCAGGAAATCCATCTGCTCAGAACCACGAACAATTGACTAAAAGAGTTTTTCAATTTCAATTTCAATTTATTTTCATTTCTTTGTGCCAAATCACAACAGAGTTGCCACAAAGCGCTTCACACAGGTAAGGTCTAACCTTACCAACCCCCAGAGCAACAGTGGTAAGGAAAAGCCCCTTCTGAGGAAGAAACCTCAAGCAGACCAGACTCAAAGGGGTGACCCTCTGCCCATGTTGTGCTTTTTTATAGAGCACAACATGGGCGTGACAAAGGTGGACCTTCTTTCGCAAAATCCTTCCCTTATTGGTCCCTGTGGGCTTTGAGGGGAGGTCCCGCCACCCTGTCCATAACCCGGACGATAACGGGACATTTGATTTATATTGTAAGTTGAATCTGTTCTAAGTATTCAACCCAGTTCGACAAGCACATGTAAACAAATAACAGACTACAAATCAAAGTAAGAATACAGTCATTTAAGTAATTACTTATTTTAATACCAATACAAATAAAGAAAACAAAATAATAGATAAACACACGAATACATCTAACAGTCTCTTTTCCTTGACCTGTCTGTCAAGCATGTAGGTTTATAAAGCTTGTGAAATATGCATAGAAATAACGATAAGGTCAAAATACTCACTTGCTTAATAACTGTGCACACACTGTATGATACACCAACAACCCATTACAATTCAATCAGCAGATGTTCCTTTAACTGTCATTAGAATAACAAAGCAGCGCAGACTGGAGACATTTGCACATAAAATCACAATCAAATGTGCAGAAGTGTCTCATCGTGAGGTCTCTTGCATCAGAAACAGCTTTCAGCTGGAACCCGTGCACTCCGTAAACATGCTTTAGTTTATACTGAAGCGAGCACACACTGGAGAGTGACTCATCACCGAATGCTAAAGTGCCAAAATTCAGGTATGCATGCAAAATTTTCCTCTTTTGCATGAATCCTGTGTTGTGGCCACGAGCTCTTGCTGTCACTCTTGTGTTTTGGGTCAGAACATGCAGCTGATCTGCACTCGTGTTTTCTGTGCAGTGGAACAGTTTCAGCCGTGCACGTTAAGGCGGGCGAGTGGCTTCAGTGTTTACCTTTGTTCTCTCGTAGCGATGAGAGACAGAAACCTCCACGGTGCTTCGGTGAAGATGTGCGGCTGCAATTTATACGTATCATGTGGTTTCAAGAGATTATGTGTTATTATACATCACAGAAAACCACCAATGTTATTACATGTAAGAAGTAACAGAGGTCGCGGCCCTGTGAGAAACACAGCACACGAAGTGAAGATCCTCAAAAATCAGCTGTTTCCAACTAAGCAAAGAGTGCATGTGAAAGTCAGCATCAAGCACACGCAGTCGTTATTTATATCAGGGTCACATCTTTGCAAAGTATTAGCACAGGCATTGCAGAAATACATTTCAGGTCTTTTGCTTGCTTACTGGAGTGTGATCCAGCTGTTATCTGCCCGTTAATGAAGCAGCTTCAATCAACAGAATGAAGTCACTACATGCAACAGTGCAACATTTGTCATCTCAACTCAACCTGTATTTTAGTGTAGTGGGTAAGAGAATATTTAGAGGAGAATCCTGCAAATGGTGATAAAAACATCAAATTCAGCAGAAATACGCCTCAGACAATACTCTTTTGAAAAAAACGATTGACCACTTGAATTTTCAATCGGTGGTCAGGTAGGGGTCAATTGAAGAATTACACAGAGGTCAAAATTAAAAGATGCTCCAATCATATTGAAAACTATTCCACATTATTTGCCTGATCATAAAGATTCCAAAAAGGTATAATTTGGACTACCTGTGACTGAATTCCATGGAGTTACGGGATAAAAACAGCAAAAATGGTGACAAAGGTCAGTTTCATTTTGTACAGGGGTCAAAAGTTAAAGTTGCTCCAATTTCGGTAAAACGTGATGCAAATTACTAGTTGAGTTAACACGATATAGTTTGGACCATGTATCATCCTTACTTATCACGTTACGGGGTAACATATGTCACGTCATAGAATCCAATAGACCTTGTTTGACCTTTACTTTGGAGACCAAGCATTCAACACTGTCAACACTATTCCATTTATTAATCCTATTAGCTCAACCAATAATTTGCATCACTTTTTACCAAAACTGCAGTAACTTGAACTTGAACTTTTCAATATGACTGGAACATCTTTTAATTTTGACCTCTGTGTAATTCTTCAATTGATCCCTACCTGACCACCGATTGAAAAGTCAAGTGGCCAATCAGTTTTTTCAAAAGAGGAGTGTCTGAGGAGTATTTCTGCCAAATTTGATGCTTTTATCACCATTTGCATGATTGTTTCACTTATCTGCTGCACTATTTCTAAAACACGTTTAAAATGGCAGCAGTCAAGCAAAGTGCTTTACATAAATAAAAAATGGGCACCAAGTTACCCCCAATCATAACTACATTAATTAAAAATAACAATAAAATTACAGCAGGCAGTAAAACAAAAGACAAAGTAATTTGTTAATTGACCTGTTGTATTTAAATGTCTATTTTGTGCATGTGAGACTGCCGTGCAAAGATGCTGGGTCGTGCATTTCTGTCCAGCAGAGTGGACCAACTTTATTATTATTATTATTTTTTTTTTTTTACTGTCGCAATAAGCAGTCTATGAATGACAGTTCAGTTTAGTTTTTTTTTTTTTTAGCAATAAAAGACTCTTGAAGAAGAAGCAAACTTTTGGGTTGCTGGGCATCCCCACATACACCATGCTGCCGAACCAGCTTAGGTCCTGGATGTCAACAACCCAGACAGACAACTAGTCCATCCCCACCTCCTGAAAGTAACCATCTATGCACCACAGCCAGCTGAAATGTGGGTGCCCCCTTTGTCTCTTCTGGTTTATAGTGTCCTCAACACCAAGGCATCTGTGTGCCAGGTCATGCCCAGAGATACACACCACAAGGATCCTCCAAAGAGACCTTGTGCCAAAGACATCTGGGCACTTCTCAGAATAATGAAGCCGTGGTGTAACAAATAGGTCATACCTTTGGGGAGGTGATGGCTTAGTGGTTAAGCGTTAGGCTTGAGACCAAAGGATCCTCGGTTCAAATCCCAGCCTCAGCAGAAAATCACTAAGGGCCCTTGGGCAAGGTCCTTAATCCCCTAGTTGTTCCTGGTGTGTAGTGGGCGCCTTGCATGGCAGCACCGTCACATTGAGGTGAATGTGAGCTATTGATGTGTACAACACTTGAGCATCTGATGCAGATGGAAAAGCGCTATATAAATGCAGTCCATTTGCATTCATCTTGTTTTGTATTATTCTGATTTATGCGTTATATTCCAGACGTGAATAAAGTGTCATCGTGTTCCACAGAAATTGACTACGTTGATGCTCCTGAGTTCTCCTACAAGCAGGTCCCAAACACTACTGAAATAAGGTCTTACACCCCAGACAGCAGAGGGTTACTTCATAAAGCACACCACCAACAGATAATGTGAGCTAATCACTATATACAATTTTTATGAGTTATCTCACAATATCAATCTAATGATTAAATAAACACTGAAAAGTGAGTTGAAACTCAGACATTCCTACAGCATATTAAAAATTCATGTATTTGTGCTGGAGACCCTCCTGTCCTGTGCACCAACTGCATTTCCTGTATATTCTTTTTGTAATTTGTGTCTGTAGCATGGCCCAACCAGAGGGTCGCCCCTTTGAGTCTGGTCTGCTTGAGGTTTCTTCCTCACTGCTGCTCTGGGGGTTAGTAAGGTTAGACCTTACTTGTGTCAAGCGCCTTGAGGCAACTCTGTTGTGATTTGGCGCTATATAAATAAAAATAAATTGAAATTGAAAAATGTATTCCTATAAAGCGTTACACTCCAGACAGTTTTAGATATTTTTATTTGCTTTTCAGGGAATATGAAGGTTACAAATACTAAACTTTCACATATTATAGACATGACCTATAACTGATTGTATTCATTTGAATTGCATTCATTAGTCATCACTTATTGTATTAATCCACCAAAACGTGATGGCTTTATTATTTTAAAAATCACGCATCTCGTTGTCTCCTTGCGTCACTGGTTAGCCTCTAAGTATCACATCCATACATTAAGACAGGAAACACAAAGGTATTAACATGGTTACACACCTCTGTTTAGTGACCTCCTGACTCCACCGGCTTTTCCCAGGCGTCACTTGATCTCAAAGGCAGAGAAGTTGTACAGATGGAAGTCACTGTCAAGATAAGCGAATCTCTACAAATTCAGCACTTTTACCCCACATAGATACATTTCTGATGCCTAAGTTCAGGATCTCACTGAAACGCCTGGATGTTAGTCTTTATCCAGGACAATGGCAAACCCAAACACTCATATTCCTCACTCAGATGCTCATGTGCCGCATTCCATTGTTGAAAGGTGGGATCGGGATCAAAGGACTCCAGATAAAAACTGATAAAAATCCATCCCACCTCACAGGTGTGCCATATCAAGATGCTGATTAGACACCATGATTAGTGCACAGGTGTGCCTTAGACTGCCCACAATAAAAGGCCACTCTGAAAGGTGCAGTTTTATCACACAGCACAATGCCACAGATGTCGCAAGATTTGAGGGAGCATGCAATTGGCATGCTGACAGCAGGAATGTCAACCAGAGCTGTTGCTCGTGTATTGAATGTTCATTTCTCTACCATAAGCCGTCTCCAAAGGCGTTTCAGAGAATTTGGCAGTACATCCAACCAGCCTCACAACCGCAGACCACGTGTAACCACACCAGCCCAGGACCTCCACATCCAGCATGTTCACCTCCAAGATCATCTGAGACTAGCCACTCGGACAGCTGCTGAAACAATCGGTTTGCATAACCAAAGAATTTCTGCACAAACTGTCAGAAACCGTCTCAGGGAAGCTCATCTGCATGCTCGTCGTCCTCATTGGGGTCTCGACTAACTGACTTGAGTGGGCAAATGCTCACATTCGCTGACGTTTGGCACGTTGGAGAGGTGTTCTCTTCACGGATGAATCCCAGTTCACACTGTTCAGGGCAGATGGCAGACAGCGTGTGTGGCGTCGTGTGGGTGAGCGGTTTTCTGATGTCAATGTTGTGGATCAAGTAGCCCATGGTGGCGGTGGGGTTATGGTATGAGCAGGTGTCTGTTATGGACGAAGAACACAGGTGCATTTTATTGATGACATTTTGAATGCACAGAGATACTGTGACGAGATCCTGAGGCCCATTGTTGTGCCATACATCCAAGAACATCACCTCATGTTGCAGCAGGATAATGCACGGCCCCATGTTAAAAAGGATCTGTACACAATTCTTGGAAGCTGAAAATGTCCCAGTTCTTGCATGGCTGGCATACTCACCGGACATGTCACCCATTGAGCATGTCTGGGATGCTCTGGACCGGTGTATACGACAGCGTGTACCAGTTCCTGCCAATATCCAGCAACTTCGCACAGCCATTGAAGAGGAGTGGACCAACATTCCACAGGCCACAATTGACAACCTGATCAACTCTATGCGAAGGAGATGTGTTGCACTGCATGAGGCAAATGGTGGTCACACCAGATACTGACTGGTATCCCCCCCCCAATAAAACAAAACTGCACCTTTCAGAGTGGCCTTTTATTGTGGGCAGTCTAAGGCACACCTGTGCACTAATCATGGTGTCTAATCAGCATCTTGATATGGCACACCTGTGAGGTGGGATGGATTATCTCAGCAAAGGAGAAGTGCTCACTATCACAGATTTAGACTGGTTTGTGAACAATATTTGAGGGAAATGGTGATATTGTGTTCATCTCATACAAAATGGGAGCAAAACCAAAAGTGTTGCGTTTATATTTGTGTTGAGTGTGTATATATATATATATGTCTGTAATAACTCAGCCACATGGGGTGTGCAGCCAGTACATTCTGAGTGCCGGTCCCAAGCCCGGATAAATGAGGAGGGTTACGTCAGGAAGGGCATCTGGCGTAAAACAAGCCAACCCAACCATGCAGACTAAGAATCGAATTTCCATCCTGGATCCATCGAGGCCCGGGTTCACAACATCCGCCACCGGTGCTGTTGCCCAACAGGGTGCCGGTGGAAATTAGGCTACTGCTGGGCGAAGATGAAGAACAGGAGGAGAACGTGTCCACAAACAGCGGGACAGGGTGAGATGTGAGATGTTGAGGCAACCCCTAACGGGAACAGCTGAAAGAAGAAGAAAATATGTCTGCAATGTGTTGTTGCCTGTGTATGACATTTTCATGTTTTTTGCTGATCAATATATGCTTTAGATCATATAAATGAAAATAAATTAGAAATTGAAACCATCCATCTCAGCTTCTTGGCTGTTGAGAAAAAAGTGTTTTTCAGACCATGATTTCCTTGACCTTGACCTTTGACCAAGCTACTCCAAAATTAAATCACCTCCAGATATCAACCCAAGTAATATTCTGACCAGATTTGATCCATCTGTGTTTTTTTGACTGTTGAGATATACAAAAAGGTGTTTTTCGGACCATCCTTTTCTTGATTCGGCATTTAACCTTTGACCACACTACTTCAAAATCTAGTCACTTCTAGAATATCAATCCAAGTAATATTCCTACCAAGGTTGATCCATCTGGGCTGCTTGGTTGTTGAAATAAACAACAACAAAAAAGTGTTTCAGGCCATGCTTTTCTTGACTTTTACCTTTAACCTTTGACCAAACCACTCCAAAATTTAATCACCTCTAGATATCAATCCAAGTAATATTTCTACCAAAATCTGAAGGCAATCCATCCAGCTGTTTTTGATTTATCTTGTCCACACACGCACACACGGCTGTGAAAACATTACCCTGCTCACCGCCAACGTGCAGGGTAATAACTTTCTTGGAGGAAGTAACCAAAGGATCCCATGATGCACTGAAATGATTTAATCTTTTCCATGTGATCTGAATTTAATCTTGTAATACAATAATAGACAATAAGATTTACGTTTATTGTTCATATTTCAAAGAGTAAATCAGTGTCACGTTCATCATCAGACTGGTCAACGTTGCGAAGTGAAACTGTATAAGAACGAAGCCCTCTGCTTCCGGCTCGTGTGGACCACTGTGGGTCGTGATGACAGCTCTGGGTTACAGTGAGGTCGTGCTGCAGCACAACAGCAGCCAAGAACAACACAATGCAAGAAAATGAAACATAACATACATGTCAAAAAGTGGGCCTTTGAAGGTCTCTAAACTTTTGGAAAGAGTATTTCTTTACAAAATGATGAAATGACACCTTGCACATTTGGGATCAGAGTGCATTTTCTGCAAGCACACAACACGCACTGCAAGGTGAAAGAAGACAAGACTGCTACTACACACAGGCTGAGTGCACAAAATACCACACACATTTGTACATATTTTCCAGCAAATGGCATAAAATTAGACTGATATGTTTTGTGCAGGAGAAAGTCTGCCTGAACAAGCGTACATACACGACCACGCTAAAGTCACAACTTTATTACTTATTTATTTAATTTGTCAAGAAATTAAATGCACACTGCTCTAACAATGTTGCCGCGAGCTATTTTCCACCCGTCATTTCTGGTGTTTGGTGAAAAACGAAACTGCTGCAGCAGCAGTCCTCTGCCACTGATTACAATTATTCCCACTTTCTAAATCTGGCAAGCGGTCCATCTCAAACCCATCCATCTATTTTCTATTCCTGCTTACTCAAATTAAGGGTCACGGGGGGCTGGAGCCTGTCCCAGCAGTCAGAGTGTGAGGCGGGGTACACCCTGGACAGGATGCCAGTCTGTCGCAGGGCCACATACAGACAAACACATTCACACCTACAGACAACTTAAAGTTTCCAATTCACCTAACCTGCATGTCTTTGGATGTGGGAGGAAGTCGGAGCACCGTGAGAGAACTCACGCAAACATGGGGAGAACATGCAAACTCCACCCAGAAAGGCCACAGGTGGGAATCGATCCTCGGCCTTCTTGCTGTGAGGCAACAGTGCTAACCACTAAGCCAAATTACAGATAGTACAGCTTAGTCGTCTCATATTTCAGTTTGTTTGAGCCGTGGGCTTTGATTACACTGACATGTCGCTGCCCGGTGACACCACACTGTCGCCGAGGCTCCAGTGGAGCCTTTAATCCACACATCCTTTCAGCGCTGCAAGCAAACATGGGTGGGGAAAGACCTGAAGCGTGACGGCGAAAATATTTTGATTGCTGATAAACAGAAGGTTGATATTGTTTTGACATGTTTCTTCAACATTTCAATTTGGTTCCATCATTACAAAAGAAGACTGTACTGTGCAAGCCGGCAGTTTGTCTGATTTTATTTATGTCGTGGCCATCTGGAAGCCATTCAGTGACGAATTACAACTTTGCCGTGCACTGAGATCAACCGGTGGGATGCAGGCAAGTCAGCGTTTTCAGTTCCTCTCGTTCAGCACACGTGTTCACTAATTCAGAAAAAATCCCCGGCTTTGCGAATTTATGTGGATCGAGTCAAGTCAGGTCGAGGAACACATGCTGTAGATGCCCGTTTCCTCATCCCTGTGGGACACCACCTTAATCAATCAACACTTATTTGTGCAATGACCAAAAGTTGAGCAATGTGCTTCACAATAAAATTAGGAATAAAGACATAACATACAAAAAAAAAAAAAGAAAAAAAAAAAAAAAAAAATCAGATAAGGCACATAAAAACAAACACACTCACACCCACAACAAGGGTCATTTTAGAGTCACTGTGATTTGGGAGTGGGTGGAAGCCGGAGCATTCTGAGGGACCCCATGTGAACACAGGCAGAACATGCAACCTCTACACAGAATAGAATAGAATATCTTCATTGTACAGGCTGAGGGGAGGGGGGTATGGACGACGAAACCGGGGGTGCTACCGTAGAGCTACTATACACCACAAAAAAAGAAAAACAAGACTTGTACACATCTCGTACACCACAAATAATTGTTTATATATGAAATACGTGCAGACTGATTTTATATATATATACACAGGGTTGGGTAGGATTACTTTGAAATGTAATCCAAAAGTAATCAGATTACAAGTAATCCAACCCAACCCTGTGTATATATATATATATATATATATATATATATATATATATATATATATATATATATATATATATATATATATATATATATATATATACATACATACACACACACACACACAGTGTATAGAGTAGTGCAAAATAATGGAGGTATGTATACAGTTGTGCTCAGAAGTTTACAGGCAGAATTTTAGATTTTTTTGGGGCCATTTTTCAGAGAATATGAATGATAACACAAAAACTTTTTTTTCCAATGGTTAGTGGTTGGGTGAAGCCATTTATTGGCAAACAGCTTGATAGGGGGGGGTTGGACCTTATTATTCTCTGGAGTTTGCCAGGGTGTGAGGCGCCTGGCGGGTGCGGTTTTGGGGATACCTACGAGTTCCCACCTGAGAGCTGCAACACGGAAGTTTACCCTGGTAGATGAGAGAGTCAACAGTCAGTTAACAGTCGCTTCCCAGCACCACCATGTGAGCACTGCCTGTGTTCACATGGGGTCCCTCAGAATGCACTGTTGACTGTTGTTTGGGAGTATGCACTCAACGGCAGTTTGGAGGATTCGATCTTCTTGAAGTCCCCCAATGAAGTCCTGTATGGGGCTCCATTGTTCTGCTGGAGGACCTCAATGCACATGTGGGCAATGACAGACACCTGGAGAGGTATGATTGGGAGGCACGGCCTCTCTGATCTAAACACGAGCGGCATTTTGTTATTGGACTTCTATGCTAGTCATGGACTGTTCATAATAAACACCACATTTGAACATAAGGGTGCTCATAATTGTACATGACATTGGTACCAGAGCACTCTAGGCTGAAAGTCGATGATCAATTTTGTGATTGTATCATCTGATCTGATGCCACATGTTCTGGACACTTGGGTGCAGAGAGGGACAGAGCTGTCAACTGATCACCATCTGGTGATGAGTTGGATCACAGGGTGGCGGAGGACTTTGGAAAGACCTGGTACACCCAAACGGACAGTGCGGGTGAACTGGAACATCTGGAGGAGCCCACTGTCCGACAGATCTTCAACTCACACCTCTGGCGGAGCTTTTCTGGCATCCCTGTGGAGGTTGGGAGCATTGAACCACAATGGGCAATGTTCAAAGCTTCCACTGCTGAAGCGGGGAGCTGTGGCTTGAAGGTCTTAGGTACCTCAAGGGGCAACAACCACCAAATACTGTGGTGGACACTGGTGGTCTGGGAAGCTGTCCAACTGAAGAAGGAGTCCTTCCCCGAACCTGTTGTGCTTTGGGATGGCAAACATTCTATCGAGTTGGGTACAGAAGGTCTGTTTAATCGTGTCTTCATTGTTGAGTAATGGAGCATATGCAATGATGATGGTAGCTTGTTGATGCTGGTTTTTGACGAGTTGAATTCTGACTGTCATTAGGCATGCATTGATTCCCTGGGCAAGCTCCAACAGCTTGGGTAGTAGGGCATTTTGGAGGCAAAGCTGACTCCATGTATCCTTGGTTGGTCTTCCTCAAGTCCTCCCCAGAAGAATATCTCCTGGCCCTGTTGATCTCTAAGTTGGCCAGTTATGTTCTCAGGCAATAATGGCAGTATGCCCTTCTGGTCTCTCTGTATTTGGAGTATCCATCAATTTCAATTTATTTTCATTTATATAGCGCCAAATCACAACAAGGTTGCCTCAAGGTGCTTCACACACGTAAGGTCTAACCTTACCAACCCCCAGAGCAACAGTGGTAAGGAAAAACTCCCCCTGAGGAAGAAACCTCAAGTAGACCAGACTCAAGGGGGTAACCCTATGCTTGGGCCATGCAACAGACACAAATTACGAAACAATTCACAAAACGAACATACAGGAAATGTTGCCGTGCACAGGATGGTTTCCGGAACAGATACTACACCCATCTCTGGATGGAGCTGCACCTCAAACAGAAAGAAAAGAAAAAAAAAAAAGCAGAATCAAGCATCAGAAAGACAACAAATACAGTGTAATTTGTCAGCATTAAGCAACAAGAAAAACAGAAGAAATACTAAGGTGATCTCCAGCCACTAGCCCTAAGCTACACTAAAAGACCCAGAATTTAGATAAATTTGAAGCCGCGTCATGCTCCGTTTCCAAATAAAATTAATGAAAAGAGTAAAAAGCATAGTAACATACTGTACCAGTATGATAGTCATACGAAAGGGAAAATTAGTGTGTCTTAAGTCTGGACTTGAAAGTCTCCACAGAATCTGAGTGTTTTATTGACGCAGGGAGATCATGCCACAGAACAGGGGCACAATAAGAGAAAGCTCTGTGACTCACAGACTTTTTAATTCACCCTAGGGACACAAAGTAGTCCTGCACTTTGAGAACACAAAGCCCGGGCCGGCATAGGGTTTAATTAGGTCAGCTAGGTAGGGAGGTGCCAGTCTGTGAACAATTTTCTAGGCTAGTAGCAGAATCTTAAAATCTGATCTCACCGGGACAGAAAGCCAGTGAAGGGATGCCAAAATGGGTGTAATGTGATCAAACTTTCTGCATCGTGTCAAAACTCTGGCAGCAGCATTTTGAACTAATTGGAGAGCCCTAATGCTGGACTGCGGTAAACCAGAAAATGGAATAGTGCAGTAGTCCATTCTAGAAGAGAAACACATGAATCAGAGTTTCAGCATCAGCCATAGACAGGATGGGACGAATCTTCACTATATTTGCAGGTGGAAGAAAGCAGTCCTCGTAATATCTAACGTGAAGGTCATAGGACAACACAGGATCAAAAATTACCCCAAGGTTCCTCACTTTGTCAGTGTGATGTATGACACACGAGCCTAGGCTAAGCGTTAACTGGTCAAATTGATGCCGATGTCTCACTGGACCAAGAACCATCATTTCAGTCTTATCATAGTTTAAAAGTAGAAAGTTGCTAGACATCCAGCTTCTCACTGATGCAAGGCAATCTTCTAAGGATTTTATGTGGATGAGATTTCCAGCAGTTATTGGCATGTATAACCGAGTATCATCAGCATAGCAGTGAAAGGTAATCCCAAAGTGCCGCAATATGTGCCCAAGGGGTGCTATATAAAGGGAGAAAAGTAGGAGCCTATGATGGAGCACTGTGGAACCCCAAATTTCATGTCACTAAGGTTAGAGGTAGTGTTATTGTACAAAACAATCAATCAATCAAATCAATCAATTTTTTTATATAGTGCCAAATCACAACAAACAGTTGCCCCAAGGCGCTTTATATTGTAAGGCAAGGCCATACAATAATTATGTAAAACCCCAACGGTCAAAACGACCCCCTGTGAGCAAGCACTTGGCTACAGTGGGAAGGAAAAACTCCCTTTTAACAGGAAGAAACCTCCAGCAGAACCAGGCTCAGGGAGGGGCAGTCTTCTGCTGGGACTGGTTGGGGCTGAGGGAGAGAACCAGGAAAAAGACATGATGTGGAGGGGAGCAGAGATCGATCACTAATAATTAAATGCAGAGTGGTGCATACAGAGCAAAAAGAGAAAGAAACAGTGCATCATGGGAACCCCCCAGCAGTCTACGTCTATAGCAGCATAACTAAGGGATGGTTCAGGGTCACCTGATCCAGCCCTAACTATAAGCTTTAGCAAAAAGGAAAGTTTTAAGCCTAATCTTAAAAGTAGAGAGGGTGTCTGTCTCCCTGATCTGAATTGGGAGCTGGTTCCACAGGAGAGGAGCCTGAAAGCTGAAGGCTCTGCCTCCCATTCTACTCTTACAAACCCTAGGAACTACAAGTAAGCCTGCAGTCTGAGAGCGAAGCGCTCTATTGGGGTGATATGGTACTACGAGGTCCCTAAGATAAGATGGGACCTGATTATTCAAAACCTTATAAGTAAGAAGAAGAATTTTAAATTCTATTCTAGAATTAACAGGAAGCCAATGAAGAGAGGCCAATATGGGTGAGATATGCTCTCTCCTTCTAGTCCCCGTCAGTACTCTAGCTGCAGCATTTTGAATTAACTGAAGGCTTTTTAGGGAACTTTTAGGACAACCTGATAATAATGAATTACAACAGTCCAGCCTAGAGGAAATAAATGCATGAATTAGTTTTTCAGCATCACTCTGAGACAAGACCTTTCTGATTTTAGAGATATTGCGTAAATGCAAAAAAGCAGTCCTACATATTTGTTTAATATGCGCTTTGAATGACATATCCTGATCAAAAATGACTCCAAGATTTCTCACAGTATTACTAGAGGTCAGGGTAATGCCATCCAGAGTAAGGATCTGGTTAGACACCATGTTTCTAAGATTTGTGGGGCCAAGTACAATAACTTCAGTTTTATCTGAGTTTAAAAGCAGGAAATTAGAGGTCATCCATGTCTTTATGTCTGTAAGACAATCCTGCAGTTTAGCTAATTGGTGTGTGTCCTCTGGCTTCATGGATAGATAAAGCTGGGTATCATCGGCGTAACAATGAAAATTTAAGCAATACCGTCTAATAATACTGCCTAAGGGAAGCATGTATAAAGTGAATAAAACTGGTCCTAGCACAGAACCTTGTGGAACTCCATAATTAACTTTAGTCTGTGAAGAAGATTCCCCATTTACATGAACAAATTGTAATCTATTAGACAAATATGATTCAAACCACCGCAGCGCAGTGCCTTTAATACCTATGGCATGCTCTAATCTCTGTAATAAAATTTTATGGTCAACAGTATCAAAAGCAGCACTGAGGTCTAACAGAACAAGTACAGAGATGAGTCCACTGTCCGAGGCCATAAGAAGATCATTTGTAACCTTCACTAATGCTGTTTCTGTACTATGATGAATTCTAAAACCTGACTGAAACTCTTCAAATAGACCATTCCTCTGCAGATGATCAGTTAGCTGTTTTACAACTACCCTTTCAAGAATTTTTGAGAGAAAAGGAAGGTTGGAGATTGGCCTATAATTAGCTAAGATAGCTGGGTCAAGTGATGGCTTTTTAAGTAATGGTTTAATTACTGCCACCTTAAAAGCCTGTGGTACATAGCCAACTAACAAAGATAGATTGATCATATTTAAGATTGAAGCATTAAATAATGGTAGGGCTTCCTTGAGCAGCCTGGTAGGAATGGGGTCTAATAAACATGTTGATGGTTTGGATGAAGTAACTAATGAAAATAACTCAGAACAATCGGAGAGAAAGAGTCTAACAAATACCGGCATCACTGAAAGCAGCCAAAGATAACGATACGTCTTTGGGATGGTTATGAGTAATTTTTTCTCTAATAGTTAAAATTTTGTTAGCAAAGAAAGTCATGAAGTCATTACTAGTTAAAGTTAATGGAATACTCAGCTCAATAGAGCTCTGACTCTTTGTCAGCCTGGCTACAGTGCTGAAAAGAAACCTGGGGTTGTTCTTATTTTCTTTAATTAGTGATGAGTAGAAAGATGTCCTAGCTTTACGGAGGGCTTTTTTATAGAGCAACAGACTCTTTTTCCAGGCTAAGTGAAGATCTTCTAAATTAGTGAGACGCCATTTCCTCTCCAACTTACGGGTTATCTGCTTTAAGCTACGAGTTTGCGAGTTATACCACGGAGTCAGACACTTCTGATTTAAAGCTCTCTTTTTCAGAGGAGCTACAGCATCCAAAGTTGTCTTCAATGAGGATGTAAAACTATTGACGAGATACTCTATCTCCCTTACAGAGTTTAGGTAGCTACTCTGCACTGTGTTGGTATATGGCATTAGAGAACATAAAGAAGGAATCATATCCTTAAACCTAGTTACAGCGCTTTCTGAAAGACTTCTAGTGTAATGAAACTTATTCCCTACTGCTGGGTAGTCCATCAGAGTAAATGTAAATGTTATTAAGAAATGATCAGACAGAAGGGAGTTTTCAGGGAATACTGTTAAGTCTTCTATTTCCATACCATAAGTCAGAACAAGATCTAAGATATGATTAAAGTGGTGGGTGGACTCATTTACTTTTTGAGCAAAGCCAGTAGAGTCTAATAATAGATTAAATGCAGTGTTGAGGCTGTCATTCTCAGCATCTGTGTGGATGTTAAAATCGCCCACTATAATTATCTTATCTGAGCTAAGCACTAAGTCAGACAAAAGGTCTGAAAATTCACAGAGAAACTCACAGTAACGACCAGGTGGACGATAGATAATAAAAAATAAAACTGGTTTTTGGGACTTCCAATTTGGATGGACAAGACTAAGAGACAAGCTTTCAAATGAATTAAAGCTCTGTCTGGGTTTTTGATTAATTAATAAGCTGGAATGGAAGATTGCTGCTAATCCTCCGCCCCGGCCCGTGCTACGAGCATTCTGACAGTTAGTGTGACTCGGGGGTGTTGACTCATTTAAACTAACATATTCATCCTGCTGTAACCAGGTTTCTGTTAGGCAGAATAAATCAATATGTTGATCAATTATTATATCATTTACCAACAGGGACTTAGAAGAGAGAGACCTAATGTTTAATAGACCACATTTAACTGTTTTAGTCTGTGGTGCAGTTGAAGGTGCTATATTATTTTTTCTTTTTGAATTTTTATGCTTAAATAGATTTTTGCTGGTTATTGGTTAAACACAGTGAGAACGACTGGTCAGGTATGACAACCATGCAAGGGCACTCCCAGTAATCCCAAAATGATTCTCCAGCCTATCGAGTAGAATATGATGATCCACAGTATCAAATGGAGCACTGAGATCTACCAGCACCAGAACTGTAGTGTCTGAATCCATTGCAAGTAGAAGATCACTGACCACTTTTGTGAGAGCTCTCTCTGTGGAATGATGTTTTCTAAAAGCAGACTGCAGTGGCTCAAAAGAATATTCTCAGTAAGGTTGTCCACGAGCTGCTGTGAAAACACTTTTTTCCAGAATTTTACAGCAAAATGATAGATTTGATATCCGCCTATAGTTTTTCAGTACACTAGGGTCAAGATTAGATTTCTTAAGTAATGGTTTAATCACTGCAGATTTGAAACATTTAGGAACAGATCCATAAATTAATGAGAGATTAATAATTTAAAGCACAGTCGGCCCAAGAGTGGGCCACAGGTCCTTAAACAGTTTTGTTGGTATAGGATCAAATAAACAGGCTGTGCTTTTTGTTGACATTACGAGTTTCGTCAGCATGCCAAGAGCGATACCATCAAATTCTGTAAATCTAGGTAATACCTCAGTAATGGCACCCACCTCAATAGCAGAATGTAGTGGTTGGATTAAGGCATGCTGGGATATGTTTAACCTAATGTCTTCTACTTTCTTCTCAAAGTCCATCCATCCATCCATTTTCTTCCGCTTTATCCGGAGTCAGGTCGTGGGGGCAGCAGCTCAAGCAAAGCCGCCCAGACCTCCTGATCCACACACACCTCCCCCAGCTCCTCCGGGGGAACCCCAAGGTGTTCCCAAGCCAGCCGAGAGATGTAGTCCCTCCAGCGTGTCCTGGGTCTTCCCCGGGGCCTCCTCCCAATGGGACGTGCCCGGAACACCTCTCCAGCGAGGCGTCCAGGGGGCATCCGGAAAAGATGCCCGAGCCACCTCAACTGACTCCTTTCGACGTGGAGGAGCAGCGGCTCGACTCCGAGCTCCTCCCGAGTAATAGGGAGGAGCTGAGAAGCTGTTTTAACTTACAGACACGGCTCTCTAAAAGAGCCACCCATCAGAGTTCAGATATTCCAGGTTCCAAACTTCATTTGATGTCTTGTTGTTTTTCTTTAACCACAATGACGGTGATCCTTCTGGACGTGATTTTCCAGACAGGATCGGTGCAGCAAACTATGTTTGGTGATCCATCAGAGAGGATATGGATCTAACTATATATGCAAAAGTAAAGAAAATCAGGAAGTGTTTGTTGTTTTTAGCAGAACTGTGCATTGAGTTGAAATACCAAAATGTTCAGTGTGGGTGTCTAAAAATAAAAACCTGGGAGCAGTCTGTCCATGTGCGCGCTGTGCACGCGCTCACTCACTGCAGCACTTTGCCACAGTGATATATGTTTTTATTTATGGCCACTTGATAACAGCAAACAGACACATGCATGTCACAGTGGACGGTTTGTCCATGTCCATCCAAACACAGTACATGGTGTCCAGTTTGAATGTCCAGATCCACAGATTTCCACAGCCACTTCAGTGGGAGGACACACCTCCTGTCATCTCAGCGCACACATCAAAGCCACACTCATGTGGGACAAATTTCTCTGCGAGTACGAAAGTGATTGTGTGCAGTCTGCTGTCATGCCAAGAGTGCGACTGGCCAAACATTTTCTAAGTGCCACGCGAGCGGTGTTAGATGTTCGTGTGTGTCACCTGTAATTTTGCCGGCACCTGCCGTGAGAGGGTGCGATGGACGAAGTGTGCACTTTGTCCAAACTTTGCACTATGTGTGAAGGGGCCCTTACAGACATCACTTTCATAAACTCTCTCTGGTGCTGGTTGGCAAAACAATCTTTAGGTTGACGGGAGACTTTTATTGTTTGCTGGTCACCATCAGCTGCAGTTGTGTCTCTTCAAACCATAATCTGGACTCAGGCAGTGATGGATGAATGAGTGAATGTTTACTGCTGCCCCAGGTGCAAACACAGTGTGGGTATTGTGTTTAGGAGTGCAGGAATGCACATGTCATATCTCTTCTCTTCTGGCGTTAAATGAACATCTTGAAGTGTTTAATCTCACCAAGCAGCCACTCTTCCTTGGTTGCACACTCATCCCCGCATTCAGCATCCCAGAAAATGTCAACTGAGGTCTGTGGAGAAGCACGCTGGGACCAGTGGAACAGGGCTGCAGGGAAAACAGCACCTCCTGCACAAGAGAATGAGTGGGGAAATGAAAATGGATGCACATTCATTTACAGCTGTGGTTGCCAAACACTTTCTGCAGGGTCCCCATTTTGTAGATAAGAATGTTTTTGACCCCCCCCCCGGTAAACATGAAGGGTTCTTGCTTCCAAATGTCACTGGAATACATTTTGAACTTTGTAATTCATACAAAGCTACAATTTCTTATTGATTATTATTATTACTTAATTTCTCACAAACCAAAATTTATGAATATTACTCAGGTTTTTTTTATATAGTTTTTAAGGCTTTATAATGCATTAAATGTACCTAAAACATTTTGCACAGTACTGTACATCAGAGAAAAGTGAACACACAAAGTTCAATTCACACTCAAAAGTGAGGTTTGAAATATGCAGGGTGCATTTCCTGTTGCCAGAGGTAATTTTTTTTTTTTTCCCTTTTGTCCTCCCAGAGACGGTCTCACACCCTTCTTGTTCACATTCTAAAGCCACTTTTCATCCATAAATCTCCAGTGTCCAGACATCTGGAGCCCATCTTCACACTGTGACACACAAGCTGCTCTCACGGGCGCTGAGCTCACTCACACAGCCAAACGTGGTACAATTCACTGGTTTCTCTCATTACGCAAGCATACACACATTCCAGCGAGGGAAGTGAGATCCGTTAGTAGTGGAAATGTCTGCAAAACCAAGCATCACGTTTCTTTAAACAACTGTAAGCACCTCGGTGTGTTTCAGTCGGTAATTCACTTAGTGTGGCTTCAAAGGCCGCTACCGGTGACCTAAATTTCACTGGGATGGTTTGTGGTTCCAAGTGTAATATTTTCAACAAGCAAACAGGTGCAGCTGCTGGCTGTGCACCAAAACTGAGTGCACTTGGGGATTTTAGACTTTAGGGAGAAAGGGAGAAAAAAAATTCCCATCACACCTGTGTGCGATGGGTCGTAAATAAAACAGACAGTAGTTTTTGTGAAACAGATGTATGTGAGAAAGTGCTCCGGCAAAGTGGTGATGCCAGAAGATTTGGAAAGACGCTGTCACCTTTGAGTAGTGAAGGATGGAATAGGCAGATGCAGCATTTTTGTTTTTGCTTTGACTAAATGATCTGTGGATGCGTGTTTCCAACAAGGAATAAGAAAAACACCTCTGTCTAAGCCTGATCCCGTCAGATCTCAGAAGCTAAGCAGGGCGGCATCTGGTTAGTACTTGCATGGGAGACCTCTTTGGAACCCCAGCGGCTGTGTGTTTCTCCAGGTAAAACTGGAGTTGCGTCAGGAAGGGCATCCGGCGTAAAACTTGTGCCAAATACCAGTGCGGATCTGGCTCTATCTGCTGTGGCAACCCAGAACAAAAAGGGAGCAGCTGAATGGGCAACAAACTGACAATAAGATGATCAAAGTCAACACAAGTAGTGAATCAACCCAAAACAGTCAATTGTTTTTCCCTAATTTAACCTTTATTTGACCAGGTTATTCCCATTGAGATAGAGGTCGCTTTTGCAAGGGAGTCCTGGACAATTATAAAGTTTCCAATTCACATAACCTATATGTGGGAGGAAACCAGAGCACCCGGAGGAAACCTGTTGTGTGGGCCGCTGAAGAGGAGGTACTGCGGGCTTCGGGCACAAGAGGGCGCTGCCGCATTGCAGAACCAACTGGGAGTGACAGCTGTCACTCATCACCCCTGCCAGCTGTCACTCAGCCATCACCACAAAAGCCGGGCAGCATCTCCGAGCAGAGCAATATACTCAATTGCAAGGCTCTCACCGCAGAGGTGGAGGCGTGCGGACAGGGCGCGGCTGCAGCTCCTCCTCCTGCTGTCCTGGTGCTGCATACAGACGTTCCACTGGTCGTTCAGCGAACCCCCCCCCACTGTCCCCTGAAGCATACATAAGTCCCCCGGAACCGTACGGAGGTTGTGTAGAGACGTGCGCAGACTTCTTAATGCAGTGTTCGCTCGCTTTTGCACAGCGTCCCGTCATGTACGTGTCAGACTCGAGCTGGGTGGCTTATGTGGTTAATTTGCTTCGAGGTGAGGCACGCGCCTGGGCTATGGCGCTTTGGGAGCAGAATTCACGGCTCCTAACGGTGTATACTGAGTTTGTGAGGGAGTTCAGACTGGTGTTCGATCACCCACATAGAGGTGAGACCGCTTCAACGGTGCTGCTGTCTATGAGACAGGGGCGTCGGAGTGCAGCCGAGTATGCAGTCGACTTCCGCATCGCGGCTGCGAGGTCCAGCTGGAATACTGCTGCACTCCGCGCCAACTTTGTAAACGGACTGTCTCTGGTCCTAAAGGAGCATCTGGTGGCTAAGGACGAGCCGCGGGACTTGGACGGGCTTATTGATCTAGTTATACAATTAGACAATCGGTTAGAACAACGGCGTCGGGAGCGAGACGAAGGACGTGGCTGGGCACGCGCCGTCCCTCTCCCTTCCGGGTCCGAAAAGGTTCCGCCCTCCCCACAGCCTCAGCGCTCCGTGTGGCAACAGCTCCCCCTGCTGACGTTGCTAGGGAGACGAGCAGGGCCAAAGGGAGATCAGATGGCAGAATGAGGAGGCTGGCCCACGGGGAGTATTTTCTCTGCAGCTCAAAAGAGCATATACAGAAAAAACTGCCCCAAACGGCCAAAACGACAACACTCGCCTTTAGAGACTGGGCTAAGGGTGGGTCATAACATTCATGTGGGACGTACACGCCTATCTGCACGTCTCCCACTTACGATCCTGTGTGGGGATCTAACCCTTCAGGCCCCAGCACTGGTGGACACGGGGTCAGAAGGGAATCTGCTGGACAGCAGATGGGCAAGGGAAGTAGGGCTCCCTCTAGTGGCGCTCCCTTCACCATTGAAGGTGCGGGCACTAGATGGCACCCTTCTCCCTTTAATCACACACAAGACACTGCCAGTAACTCTGGTAGTGTCTGGGAATCATCGGGAGGAGATTGAGTTTTATGTGACTCCTACCTCCTGCGTGATTTTGGGCTTCCCGTGGATGATAAAACACAATCACCGGATTGATTGGCCGTCTGGGGTTGTGGCTCAGTGGAGCGAAACCTGCCACCGGGAGTGTTTAGGATCCTCGGTTCCCCCCAGTGTGACGGCTAATGAGGAGGTTAAAGTCCCCCCCAATCTGACGGCGGTGCCCGAGGAGTACCACGATCATGCTGACGTCTTCAGCAAAGATCTGGCACTCACTCTTCCCCTGCACCGTCCGTATGATTGCGCCATTGATTTGATCCCAGGCGTTGAGTACCCATCCAGCAGCCTGTACAATCTCTCGTGCCCAGAGCGCGAATCAATGGAGACCTACATCCGGGACTCATTAGCTGCCGGGCTGATCCGAAATTCCACCTCCCCGATGGGTGCTGGTTTCTTTTTTGTGGGCAGAAAGACGGCGGACTCCATCCATGCATTGATTACAGAGGACTGAACAAGATTACGGTTCGCAATCGATACCAGTTGCCCCTGTTAGATTCAGTGTTCACGCCCCTGCATGGAGCCAAAATCTTCTCAAAGTTGGATCTTAGGAATGCATACCACCTGGTTTGGATCTGGAAGGGAGACGAATGGAAGACGGCATTTTACACCCCATTAGGTCATTTTGAGTACCTGGTCATGCCGTTCGGCCTCACTAACGCCCCTGCGACATTCCAAGCGTTGGTAAATGACGTCTTGCGGGACTTCCTGCACCGATTCGTCTTCGTATATCTAGACGATATACTCATCTTTTCCCCGGATCCTGAGACTCATGTCCAGCATGTACGTCAGGTCCTGCAGCGGTTGTTGGAGAACCGGCTGTTTGTGAAGGGCGAGAAGTGCGAGTTTCACCACACTTCTTTGTCCTTCCTGGGGTTCATAATCTCCTCCAACTCCATCGCCCCTGATCCGGCCAAGGTTGCGGTGGTGAGAGATTGGCCCCAACCAACAAGCCGTAGGAAGCTACAACAGTTCCTCGGCTTTGTGAACTTCTGTAGGAGGTTCATCAAGGGGTACAGTCAGGTGGTTAGCCCCTTGACAGCCCTGACCTCCTCCAAAGTCCCCTTCACCTGGTCGGATCGGTGGGAGGCCACATTCAGGGAGTTGAAATGCCGGTTCTCGAATGCACCGGTTCTGGTGCAGCCTGATCCTAACCGCCAGTTCGTGGTTGAAGTGGATGCCTCTGACTCGGGGATAGGAGCCGTGTTGTCCCAGAGCGGAGAGTCCAACAAGGTTCTCCACCCATGTGCCTATTTTTCACGCAGGTTGACCCCGGTGGAGCGGAACTATGATGTGGGCAATCGGGAACTCCTTGCGGTGAAAGAGGCTCTTGAGGAGTGGAGACATTTGTTGGAGGGAGCTGCGGTGCCATTTACGGTTTTCACGGACCACCGGAACCTGGAGTACAAGCCAAGCGGCTGAACCCCAGGCAAGCCCGCTGGTCACTGTTCTTCGGGCGTTTTGACTTCCGGATCACCTATCGCCCCAGGACCAAGAACCAAAGATCGGATGCCCTGTCCCGGGTCCACAAAGACGAAGTCAAAACAGAGCTGTCGGATCCGCAGGAATCCATCATTCCTGAGTCCACTATCGTGGCCACCCTCACCTGGGACGTGGAGAAGACCGTCCCAGAGGCCCTGGCATGGAACCCGGACCCAGGAAATGGACCAAAGAATCGCCTCTACGTCCCACCAGAAGCCAGAGCTGCAGTCCTGGACTTCTGCCACGGTTCCAAGCTCTACTGTCATCCAGGGGTGCGAAGGACCGTGGCAGTGGCCCGGCAGCGCTTCTGGTGGACGTCCATGGAAGCCGACGTCCGGGACTATGTCCAGGCTTGTACCACCTGTGCCATGGGCAAAGCTGACCATCAACGGGCACAGGGACTCCTCCAGCCGTTACCTGTACCTCATCGCCCCTGGTCCCACATCGCTGAGCTTACTGTGGGAACTGAGGGGTCCTGAGCAGACTGAGGGAGGGGGGGGGATCTAAGAGTGGAAATCTTATTGATAAATAAATGCAAAAATCCTCGCACAAAGAAAAAGAAGCCTCAATACAGACAGCATCACGAGGACTGACTAATGAGTTGATAAGTTAGAAGACAACCACTTAAAATATCCCAAGAAATTTGGAGTTTGTACTTTTCCCAATTACTCACCACCTGTCTTCATGCGCGTCTGTGCGCAAGGGTGGACTCATTCAGCCAAGGCTCAGTTTGTGGCTTTAAAGTTATGGGTGCAATCGAGTCAAGTCTCAGTGCAGTGAATCAAACGTCGACATACAGACATCAGCAGTGAGGTCACCAAAGTCATGCAGAGAATACAAAAAAAGAATCTTTAAAAGCAGCAGAAAACTGCAAAGGAGTTAAAGAATTAAAAACGCGGAGACGGCGAATGGGAGCGGAGGCCATGGTAGAAGGTGCAGGCAGTTAGAGGGAAAATAAAAACAGGTAGATGGTTGAATAAAGGTGTGTGGCAGATATCAGTAATCTGTACATTCAATCCACAAGATCCAAATTGTGTCCTTTTTCATACGTCGGCTCCAAAACAGACTGCATGAGATTAAAAGAGTCTATGATATTCAGAAAGTCTCTGACCGAAGGTCTGGTCTCACAGCAGACATGCATGTTAAAATCACAATTAAAAAAATGATCATATTCAAGAGCGACACCCGACACAAAGTCTGCAAAATCCCGTAAATCCTTGTTACATTTCGGTGGACGATGGACCACTGCATAGAGAACAGTCACGGGGAAGTTTACCTCAAACAGTTGGAGCTTGAAAATGGAGCAGATGACAGCTGGAGATCGCTGGCAGTGAAAGGTGGATTTAAATATTGAAGCCAGACCACTTCTGGCGGTGATACAAGGGGAGCTGAAGAAAGTGCATCCAGGAGCAAGGAGCTCGGAAAAAGGAGCAAGTTCACCTTCACTGAGCCAGGTGAAGTAAAGAAATCATTCAATAAATACATTTTGTTGGTAATTAAAAGTGTCATATGAGGAGAAAACGCGCTCAGTGAGCGGAGATTTTGACAGGCCACACCGCGTCTCTCGGTTCAAACACACCAGCTGGTAGGAGGCAGCAATAGGTGATTTGGGTCCACGGAACACCAGCCACTGTCAAAGCCGCCAAAGTCTGGGAACACTGGTCAGCTCCATTGGTCTCTAATCCTCCTCAAACGCAAGACAGGGGGAACATAATAATACATTTTATTTATGGGTGATTCTTAGACTATGGGCACTTATGTCCTTTGATCATATTGTATGAAAAACAGAAAAAAAAGGGGAGATTTCACACTTTTATAGTTATCTTTACAATTAAAGTGTTTTAAGAAATTTGTTCTAGTAGTCTATGATGACTTTTTCACCTTTTTTCAGCATCATTATATGCAAATATTGCTGTTTTGTGCTTGTCCCACACCCAGACTTTTGATCTTCAATGATAAAAATGAATGGTAAAGAAACGTTTTTTCTAATGTTTTAAAATATCTCTGAATAAAATATCAGTAAAATAATCAAAACATAACTGGGGTATTCAATGTCATACAGCTGTTGTGATTTTTTTTAAACAAAATGTAGTTGTCCCACACTATTGCCGTAATTTCCACCACAACACTGTAATGTCCCTTTAAACAGTTTGTACGAAAGATTGTTTGGGTAGTTTCTATGGAGATAAACAGTGACAGAGCACATGTATATAGCGCCAAACCACAACAAACAGTTGTCCCAAGGCGCTTTATATGGTAAGGCAATGGTGTGGTGGAAATTACATTTACAAGGCCAATAGTGCCCGTAGTTAAAGAATCACCCTTATAGTGCCCTTTTCAGAGACCTCAAAGGGCTACAGGTTAAAAAGATAAAATAAGTGTCAAGGCTCAAGAATGCACGGCACAGATAGTGGGAGGACATAATACGCAGACTCAAAGACACAGTACTAGAAGTAAAAAAATAAACAAACAGGCTGGAGTACAGTACACGGGAAGGCAGGCAGCTAAGCAGAGGTACAGGTAAGTGCAAGGCAAAAACATGGTCCAAAGACAGGCTGGGTTCAAAAACACAGAGAAACTGTAACATGGGCTGAGGCAAAAACAAGGTCCGGAAAACAGAGCAAGGTTGATACACTAGGAGGCAAAAGCAGGACAATGACTAAAGGCTGGGACGTGGATACCAAAAAAAAAAAAAAAACTGGCAGGGGAGTAGAGGAAGTGAAGGGCTTAAATACACAGGTGATGTAATTAGGGGAACAAGATGCAGGTGTGGAAGAAAGTTCTGGAAGGGAGGCGTGGTCAGGTGAATCCAAGAGGAGGGAAGGGATGCAAGAGAGGGGGAGTGATCAGGGCAGACAGAGACAAAGATGAAACAGGCAGGTGCAAGAGTGTGAGTGTATAAATGAAGCAGATGGAGACAAAGATGCAACAGGCAGGTGCAAGAGTGTAAGTGAACACACGGGGGAAACAGAGACAAAGAAGAGACAGGTGCAAGAGTGAACGTGAATGAAATACAAACAGTGACCAAAAGTAGTGACTAATAAAATAATAAACTCAACACATGGCTAAAGTGTAAAAGATAATAAACATAACAGAGTAACCTATAGATGAACAGCATAACTGTAGAACAGAAAACCCAAGACAACCGTATAATGTGCATAACAAAAATGGAAGGAAACAACTAAAGACTATATTATACGAAGCAGAAAATAAAACCAGAAGCAAAAGCATAACAATGAAAAAACAATAACTGGACAGAAACTACATGACTAAGGTATGAAAAACAGAGAATACAAAATAAACAGAAAACAAAACCAGAGACTACAAAATACGGAACAGAAAATAAATGATTACAATATAGAATTGTGGAAAGGGGAGAGAAACAAAACACCACCACCCCAGGGCTGAAACCTGACAATAAAAGCACAAAATAAGGCAAGCAGTCATACTTTAAAATGGTAAGTGGTGGGGATTGTGGTTTGAGGAGATGGTTGATGGTGGAGAAAAGCTGTTTGGAATTTCCTGGAGTATTTCTGATGACATCGGAGCAGAATTGTGACCTTGCCTCTTTAAGGGACTGCGAATATTGTTCTTGATGCTCCCAGTAGATTTGTTTATGGACAGTGAGGCTAGAGGTTTTGTAGTGGCGCTCAAGGGCCCACCCTGCTGCCTTCATCCTCAGCAGCCCATCTGTGTACCATGGCGCTGAACGGGTGAAGGTGACTGCTCTGGTTTTGACAGGGGCATGGTGGTCCAGGAGGCTACTCAGATGGCTGTTGTAGTATTCAACTGCTTCGTCGGCTGATGAGAAATGTGTGGAAAAATGTTGAAAGTCTGCTGCCAAGTGTTCTGGGTTAATGTTTTTGAGGTTTCTAAAACATATTGCATTTGGGCTTGGAGAGATTGGATGAGGATAGCAACGCCATAGAATCGACCTCGCATCTAGGAAATGCAGACCACTGCAACGATCAGACATCTGGGCAGACCTAAAGTGAGCCTCAAACGTAGCCCAGAGACCACTGCGTTTGGCACGTCTTCTCTGGTGTCTCCGGCGGGCCAGGTAGAGGGGAGAACGCCTCAGGAATGCTGGAATTTCCATGAGGGATGGAGGAAACCTCCCAACAGTTCATATTTAAGCTTATCACAGAAGCCTCTAATGTAGTAAAAGTAAGTCCCTTCGGCTGCTCCCTTGTTTGCACTTGGGGTCACCACAGCAAATCCAAGATGGATCTGCATGTTGAATTGGCACAAGTTTTACGCCGGATGCCCTTCCTGACGCAACTCCACATTACATGGAGAAATGTGGCAGGGGTGGGACTTGAACCCGGAACCTTCATCTCAAGCAAAATTTGATGATCATAAGTGAGTAGAGACGATACCTCTTGACAGATCAGGTAAAACACCAAGCACACAGCAGAGTTAAATGTGTTAGGCCTCTAACCACTAAAATATCAAATAAAGGATCTGCTTACTAATTTTACCCATTTGCACGTTTCTTCAGGATCTTGTGTTCAGTATGAAAGTGGAAAAGAGACAATTTAACTACAAGAAGCAGCTGTTGAACAAATGTGATGTTTGTAAATTTGAGCTACTAAGTTGAAAGATGAATCAGAAATTTAAGAACGCTTTGTAGACTAAACATTAAAATGTCAAAAGAATGTAAAATTCCATAATAATGTTTCTGAACAGATGTCTTGAAATACCACCGCTCCTCTATGATTTTTTTCAGGTTGACATTCCGGACTCTGTAGCGTGTTGAGGGTGAGAGTCGACGACTCCCCCTGAACAGAATGCCAGTCCATCACAGGTTACATTCCCAGCCAAGGACCCATTTGCAGATGGGTGGACTGTGACATTGTGCATGAAGTATATTGTCCAAGGACACAGACAGGGAGCCTGAATCACACACCTGGAATCAAACCCCGGTCTATACATTGGCAGCTCAACTCTTATCCCACAGACTGACAAATCCAGGGATATAAAAACGGATAAACCTGAAATCTTGATTTGAAAAGGTGGAAAAAGAAAACTATTGGTTCTTTTGCTGAAGTAAAGATTTAATAACTGAATTGATCATTTAAAAATAGTCCAATTTGAAGCATTTTTCATCCCTTATTTCCAGATTTGAAGTTTGCAATGATTGATATTGGTGCAGTTATGCGGCTTTAACTACTTTGTGCTGCTTTCTTTTTGTCTGAAGCTGGTGCTGATATAAAGGTCGATGTTGCTGATCAGAAGCACCAGTACCTCAAAAGCTGCCGCATGGAAAAACACAATGCAAGAGAAGGAAATTAAATTATGTGAACGCACCGTACCATGACTGTTGTGCTCACAGGGCACAGTTAAAGCGATGTATAGCAACAGATAGTTAAAGGAAAAAAAACATCTGTACTTCAGATGGATTGGAAAAAGTCTTCTGTGAAGTGTTTTTCCTTTTACATCAGCCTTTATTGCAGCTCCACAAAGGTCCATCTCCAGCATGGACCACGTTTTATACTCCAGCGTCTCTGCAGGGACACATGGATCTGTGCAGAATGAAAATCAATAACGGCCCTCTTGTCATTATTTGTTATGAACACCACACAGTTCGAGCCTCCGAGGGATGAGGTCAGCGTATCTCTTTATTTTCAGCAGGAATAAATGATCTTTGGTGTAGGCTCGCTGTGACCGCAGCGCGAAGTAAGTGGATTGTTTGACATGCAAACAATGCCGCAGAGTGAGGAGCAACCTTAAATCAGAGCCCATGTGGGAGCCATCTCCCCTCTGTGGCGTGACATCACCTCCATATTTCAACACTCTCGCTCCCACCCAGCATCAGCCTGCTGCACTATGGAGAAAACCTGAAGAAATATCTGATATTCTGCGATGCACCTTCTGTTTTCTTGCCAGTTTGGAACAAGCGTAACCCCCGGTGTGTTTATGGTGCAAATCTGGACTGGCTGATCCAGTGAGCTGAGGTTGAACAAAAGCAATATATTTCTGAAATCCCAAAGCTTTATGATGTCAGCAGAATGCAGGCACATGACGCGTTTCTATGGTGACCTCTCCTTCCCCAAAGTTTCTGGAACTTTGGTTTATTGGGTTTCTGGACCAACAAGCTTTCAGAGAATTCGTAGTCTCATCCTCAGCCATCTCTCCATGCATGTGTTGTGACAAATATTAAAAACACAGTAGCAACTATGTAAAAATTATTACTGAATTGATCACAAGTTAGAATCAAAAGAAGAGAATGAAAGTCATCAGAGGGCTGATGCCCACCTTATGCGCTCTGCACACCACAATATAAATGTACATTTGTCTGTCATGATGGATTTGACTATGTCTGACTTCATTATGAAGTCATTCATACCAATCAATCACAAAAGTTTTGCTGATCAATATGTGGTTTAGGCCAGGGCTGTCCAAATCAGTTCTTGAGACAATCATGAAGGAGAAAGAACTTTTCAGTTGATTCTCGTACAAAAATACGTTTTTTTTTAAAACCATGTTTCCTTTACATTTGACCAAACTACTCCAAAATCTAAATATATGCTGTAGATCATCGATCAAATCCATCCATCCATCATCCACAAAAGCTCATAATGGTCAGTATTTGTGAGTGACTGATGATGACATCACAAAGCAGGGGTCACCAACCCTGTTCCTGGAGCGTCCCTGCCCTGTATGTTTTCCATGTTAACCTACTTTTTTTAAGTGGTGTCTTCCAGCTGGTGATTGGCTGAGCACACCTGATAGAGTTAATTGTCTGGGAGTGGATCAGGAAGAGTTAGAAAATATGCAGGGCAGGTGCCCTCCAGGAACAAGGTTGGGAACCCCTGGTGTAGATGGTATTGTGTTTGTTACATTTCAGTGCCAGGAACTAAACAGAGGCCAATTTCAAAAGCAAGACAACCAGGGTAAAATTTGAAAATTCAAGGTGCTTTAATATTTACAGGTGATGCAAAAATAACAAGCAGGTGTGAAAGGGAACAACAAAAATACAGCTACTAACCCTAACTCAGGGTGGAGGAATCTGGAAAGGTGAGATGGTGAGGAGAAAACCGCTGACCAAAAGGAGTGTACATACAAAACTGGATACTCACAACCACATGCCATAACTGGTAACTCAGGAGACAATGGACCCACAATGGAAAGATAAAAGGGAGTGGTTTAAATAAACTGACAAAATGATCAGCAGGTGCAAATAATCAGGGACAGGTAGATGTGCTAACTAAAGGAAACACAAGGGGGCAGCAAACAGATACATCTACTAGCAACTGAATTTTTCAATTTCAGTTCAATTTATTTTCATTTTTATAGTGCCAAATCACAACAGAGTTGCCTCAAGGCACTCCACACAAGTAAGGTCTAACCTTACTGACCCCCAGAGCAGCAGTGGTAAGGAAAAACTCCCTCTGAGGAAGAAACATCAAGCAGACCAGACCCAAAGGGGTGACCCTCTGCTTGGACCATGGTACAGACATACTTTACAGAACAATTCACAAAACGAATATACAGGAAAAACTGTTGGTGCACAGGACAGGAGGGTCTCCAGCACAAATACCACACCCATCTCTGGATGGAGCTGCACCTTAAACAGAGAGAAAAAACAGAATCAGTCATCAGAAAGACAAATACAGTATAATTTGCCAGCATTAAACAAGAAAAACAGGAAATACTAAGGTGATCGCTGGCTACTAGCCCTAAACTTCAATAAAAGACCCAGAATTTATATAAAGTTGAAGAATGACACATAACCAAAATACACCTCAAGTAATAAAAAGCAAACACAACATAACTGATCAACTCACAATACTGAAAAATCGATGAACCAAAAGACAAATGCAAGTAACTGACATACAAAACCACTGGAAGGGCAACAAACAGAGAGACACACCCACAACACACACACTGAAATGAGACACATGACAAACGCTGGAGATCCACACACACACACACACACACACAAACACACAGACAACTGACACAGACGCATACTGAGGGGTGTACCCAAACACAAACCTGGTGCGGAACACACACCGAAACAAGTACCTACACAGGCCACCGGAGACAGACACAACAGGTGCACAAATGCAAAAAGGACTCCGAGCAGACCCACAGAGGACAGACATGACACAAAAAAAGTAAAACCCTGTGAACCGAGAACACCACAACAGTGTTTGCTGATTCACGTGCACTTACTTGTAGCTCTCTTAGTTTCAAAGTTATTATGAAAAGTGTGATTTTCAGACAAAGTCAGTCATATGTCGCATCAATTAAATATACAATTCCAAGCTACTGAAGATGTTGACATGACAAATTATTAAAAAGAAAACATTCCTGTCAGTTTTGTCTCTTCTGCATTGTGCCTAATTTACAATTTCCTTTTTGACTTGAAATCAACCTCATTTGAATTCATTTTGAGTTCATTTTCAATTCAGACTGTAATGAAGGAGTCCATCTTTTTTTGCAGTACCTCATCAGGTCAGATATTTTTCAGTGCTTGTGTCTATCCTTTGTCGTGCTGTCATTTGTCTTGTGAATAACTTGATGTGGAATTTCCTGTAATGCTGTAAAGATGACTAAGCTGCAACAAATCAGTTCCACAGCTGAACTGGATTTTTTTTTAAATATATTTTGGATCAATAAATTAAATATATCCTGACTACACTTAAGAAATTGATTTGAACCTTCAATGTTTTTCTGTTTTTGTTTTTGTTTGTTTGGTTTTTTTTTTTTGCGTGTGAACCTTTGTTCATGATTTGCATTGATACTGAGTCAAAGACATTATCTTTAAAAACCATATGGTCTTGATATCTACTGTAACTTTGAAATGAGGCTTGTATTATGATAAAACAGTCTTTAATGTACAGATCCTGTTTATCAATAATGCTGGCCCATGTTTAGTATTTGATGACGTCTAATGTTTCTTCCCGTTTAATTTTTTATATTAAGTTTGTCTCTCCGTTGAGGGATTTCCAGTCCCTCTGCCTGACCAGCAGCAGGTGTGGTTGAAGAAGGCTCGAGATTTTCCTAAACTAGCGGCTTTGAATCGATTCTGGAACTGTGGTTATGTTGTGGTCTGATGGACCGAAGGATGTGAGTTTGAGTTGTGGCTTTTCTGTTTGGAGATTGTGTGATCTTCCCTGTGTAAGTATGTTTCTTGGTACTACATCAACAGTATCAGACAAATTTAAAGTCACAGTCATAGTCTTTGTTTTTACATTGAACCTAAGCAAATCTTTAACTGTGTAACGTAGTTTCATGATGCGTTTTGTATATTGTTGTCATGGCAATCCCTCAGCGGTGAGGAAGATCATCGCTTGGTGGATTCCTGAACTGGATGGTGGAATTCTACATCCACAGTGGATCTAGAGATGCCTGTGCATGGGTTTGTTTAATGTGTTCACTGTGCTACAACAGCCACTTGGTCCTTGACAGATACCTTAGCCTGGTCCAATGGATGGGAAATCCCAGACAATGGTGGTCTGAGGACTTGCTGCAGCCTTCATCCGCCATTGTGGAGTTCTTGTTTCACCAGAGCCCTGTCAGCAGACTCATGTTCAGGTTTCCTGTTGGGCCTTCATGGTTACCATAATGGCCAATAGAGGGCGAACACAAGGTTCACACCATATTTCACCCAAACTGTTGTGTGGGCCGCTGAAGAGGAGGTACTGCTGGCCCACTACCACCAGAGGGCGCCCTGCTTGGAGTGCGGGCTCCAAGCACGAGAGGGCGCCAGACCCAGAGGAAGTGACAGCTGTCACTCATCACTCCAGCTGTCACTCATCTACACTACTATATAAGCCGGACTGCAACTCCACCTCCCCGCCGAGAAATCGACTACCAGAACCAAGGTAATTTCTCTGCTGAATTTAAACTGTGACTTACGTCTGTTTGCAGCCGTAATCCTGTGAAGACCCAGAAGAGGGACAAACAGGAGCTGCACGAGTGTGTGTGATTTGGAGGTGGAGGTGCTCCCTCCTAACGGTATCTGGACTATATATTACTGAGTGTGCGGACTCACACTCACACATCATATTTCTGCTTTCTGCCAGCAGTACCAGGGTCGACAGTCGAAGACAGAGGCCACCTGGGGACTCGGGACTTGGCGGCTCCGGTGTTCTTCAGGCCGTTGGTGGTGGAAGCCGTGTGGGACGCGGCTTCTCTCTCGTCGGGCGTCTTCTATCTTCGAGCCTGCCCACACTTCACCTGGTGTTTATTGACTGTGAGATTAAGACACGTTTCGTTGTGTAATATCACAACATTAAATTGTTACCTTTTGGCTTACTCATTGTCCGTTCATTTGCGCCCCCTGTTGTGGGTCCGTGCTACGACACCTTCCCAACACAAACAGGCAATCCCTCACTTGATCCATTACCTAGGTGTCCCAACTAGGGGATGGATTTTGAAACCTGTTTCATATGCAATACGAAAAGATAAGCACGATATTTTGTGGATATTCCTATGAATTTCAATGTGCATGTGCAATGTACATTTCACACTTATCGTTCAGAAACACGTTGGGGTTAGGGAGAGAATAACAAAAAAATATGCTTTTGGACTGAAAATCTCCCACCATATTTCAACAGCATCATCAAGTCTGCCAGCTGATGAATGCGTGAGATACGGCCCAATATTTTTGCATTACTTTACATACATTTTTCTAAAATCTTTTATGAAGATAACCTGAACTGTGGTTAGCTACAAGCAAATACAGGCTTAAAAGAGCATGTTTTAGACTTTTCTTACATGCATTACAGAACTCCATGACTGACACACGCACAGATACACGCACTTGGAACATTGTGCGGTTTGTGTGACATGCACACATAGTCACCAGACCAGAGAGGTACACGGTGCAATGACTGTTTGATCAGTGCACCTTTAGCTCCTGCTCATTTAAAGTGACAGAAATAGAAATTGATGGGACCTTGAAGGTGCTGTATCACTAAATGTTGCACTGGCTCCAACATTTTCAGACCTAAACAGGGCTTCAACACCCCCCCCCGTGGCAGGTCTAATGTGTCGCCATTTGGGAAAAGGCAGATATATGATGATTCTAGTCCACTCCCATTCTTTGTCAGGGGCATTTTAACTCTCTGAATGTTGTTTTTGGAGGAATCTCTGGAAAGCTACTACTGTTCCATAACTGGATGCAAATAAAATTGCTGTCTCTTTATAAACGTAAGGAGAGACAATGGTTTCACAGGGTGGGACTCAACATGCACAAATAGGAATCTCATACACTATATCTGCACACACAGCCGTCCTAACTATTAGTCCATGAGCCAGTCATGAATTTTGACCTAACTGGTCCCACTTAAGGGGTCAAAAGTTAAAGTTGCTCCAATTTCAGCAAAAAATGATGCAAATAATTGATTGAAATTAAAGAATCAATAAATGGAATAGTTGTGACTGTGTTGAATGTTTTGTCTCCAAAGTAAAGGTCAAACAAGGTCAACATCCATTGAATTCTATGACATGTGACATATGTTACCCTGTAACATGATAACTAAGCGTGACAGATGGTGCAAACTATTCCTTTTTAGAACCCTATTAACCCAAACAATAATTTGCATATTTTTTTACTGAAATTGGAGCAACTTTAATATTTGACCCCTGTACAATTGAAATTGACCTTTGTCACCATTTTTGCTGTTTTGACCCCATAACTCCAGAACATTCCGTCATAGATAGTTCAAAATGATTCGAGCATTTTTAAAGTTTGACCTCTGTGTAATTCTTCATTGATCCCTACCTGGCTACAGCTACCACCTTGGGATGGTTATCATACATTTTTGTGTAGGCCATGGTACACTGAGGCTGGATTCTAAGTGTCGTTTTTTACCCTTAAGTGGTACCGAAAACATGCTTGGCCCATGGACTAGACGGACACAAGGGACAGAGGGACAGAAAAGGTGTGATAGCAACACATAGAAGGTGGAGGTGATGGTCTAGTGGTTAAGAAGATCATGGGTTCAAATCCCCACCTGACTGGAAAATCACTATTGGCCCTTGGGCAAGGCCTTTAATCCCTTATTGCTCCCAGTGTGTAGTGGGCACCTTGTATGGCAGCACCCTGACATCGGGGTGAATATGAGGCATAATTGTAAAGCGCTTTGAGCGTCTGATGCAGATGGAAAAGCACTATATAAATGCAGTCCATTTACATAGAAGGTGTGTTGATTCATGTTGTGTACGGTGCCACTGCACCACTAAATCTTTACAGGAAAAACAGCTGTTGGCCCCCATATTAATGTTTAAAATGCCACTTAGAGCACCACTAAAAAGCTGGAAATGACTTGTTCTGTTTCTTCTTACCCGCCTGCCTGGGTGGTTGCCGTTGTACGAATCGTCTTGTCCGTCCAGCTGTCCATGAGTCTTGCAAGAGCAACTCCTCCTGAACCTATTGGTGAATTTCAACCAACCTTCACACCATTCTCAAGGTCAGTCATCCACGCATTTAATCTCGAGGAGCAGGTGAAAACATTATAAAACTCAATACAAATACATGTAATTTGGTCACTTTTCAAAGGGGTCAGACTTGTCAATAAAGTAAATTTAGTGTACATTGATTCATTTCAGGTCAGCTTGGTGTATAAATCTCATCATTCCAGGCAATGATAGCTATCAGATGGCCGTTAGAAGCTAGTTAGAGACAATAAAAAACCGTTTGATTTCAGCAGAACAGCATACAGACCGAGCATGTTTTGACCGAGCGGCCAGTCACGGTAGCACGAATTCTCGCTTTCGGATTGGTCACTTTGCCGAAGTGACGGAGCGCCGATCTCGAGAATAGCAGCACACCACATGAAGATGCTAATGCTAATTGCCACAATAGCTAACAGAAGCTAACTGAATCCTAAAGAAACTAACTGAACTTAAAACACTAAATCTGAATCTTTGTGGATATACAACCGTCTGCACATAAAAATAAATTAATATAAAGCAAACTGAACATACGTCCTCCTGAAATGCTAACGCTAACTGATTCAGTTTTTTGTTTTTAAAACCCTGAATCTAAAAAAAAAAACAAAAAATGTGATGTTGAAACAATAGCAGGCTTATGTTTAATCATGTAAAATAAGCAGCTTGCTATAATATACAGCAGAAATAATGATTTTGTAGTGTAAATAAGAAACAAATATGGAACAGATAACACAGCCCAGATCCACTTGTTCATTAGACACACTGTCAGCAGCATCCTGGGAAAAGTACGTTTTAATAATCATCTGTTTGAATCAAAGAACAACATCTGTTAACGTGCTGTTTGAAGCCCACTGCATCCGCTGCTAAACTAAACAAATCCATATACAGTACGCCGCTCACATGTTCCTGATTTGATTCTATTCAGACAGACCATGCTTTGTCTCTAGCTCCCTAATGACGTTTCATCTTCGACAACTCAGAGAAACATTAGTGCTTTTGTAGTTGTGTTTGTTTATGTTTTCCAAAATGTCACTTTAATTGCTAATCAACAGCTCTGCGGCTTCCAATGCCAGCTGTGAGGACCCCATCCCTCTCTTCCAGGATACAGCTGTCACTTTTTGACAACTGGATGTTTGTGTTCTCCCTCCTTCTCAAACCTGCTTTCCAAACGGATATGCTGGGTGTGGGGTTACAGGAACTACTGGAGACCACGTCAAGTTTTCCAGCACCGGCACGCCATCACCAGGAATTTGTGTTGACTCATGTCACAACTGATTCACAGGTATTGGATCCAAGTTCTTGACTAACATTAACAGCGTAACATCATGAGTAAGATCACAAAGATCCTGGTTTTCAGACACTTCCTGGACTGGGTCTTGATTGGAACTTATACAGAGATTCATTTATCTCAGCAATGACATTCATGTCTCTGGGTCCTCGGCCTTTCAAATTGAGACATGCTTGGGAAGAGCATCTGGCATCACAAAGGAGGTGGCAGAGGTGTTGGATATATCTTTGGTACGAGGATCCTTGGATACCCCTGGAATCACTTTGTGTCACATGAGCAGTTACTTAGGGACATGATTAGAATCGCATTGTGAGGGAACATCAGATACAACATTTTGATCGTGTATCGTGTTTATCTGGGCATGATCCAGCACACCACAGTTGCTCAATTCAATTCAATGTATTTAGACAGCTCCAAATTACTACATAGGTTACCCCAAGAAACTTGAATAATGTCTAACCTTACACATCCCATGAGCAAGCACACTGGCAGCAGGGGACATTTACAAACTCACTCACTCACAGGAAAAAACCTCAGGCAGACCAGACTCAGTGGGGTGACCACCTGCTTTGGCAAACTATGATACGATACGATATGATACGATACAATACGATACTTGGACTTCAAGTGCTCTGCAAACATTTCTGTTTTAAAAAAACTACCAGTAAGAAATAAAAACAAACAACAAGAATAACAACAACAAAGAATTTTCACACATGCAAAGACAGAAATGTTGCAGCTTTACAACCATATATACACATTAGAGTCACATTTAGTCTTAGTCACATTTAGTTATTCTCATATCATTTTTGTTAGTCATGTTTAATCGACTAAAAGTCTCAACATTTTAGTCTAGTTTTAGTCACAGGAGAACTCAAGGTGTTTTAGTCAAGTTTTAGTCAAAACATTTTAGTCTTTTTCTATGTATTTCAGAGATAATTTTTGTTTATTCATTCCAGTTGACTTGTGTTCCGCAGATGAAATATTGATTAAATGTCTGGAATAACAAACATCTTGAATGAATTGAACTGAATTGAATGAATGAATCTTCAATGCAACTTTGCTAAAAGTGTCTTGTTTGTTGATTCAGTACACATTTACAAATGATGCACTTGGACTGATGTTTTCTATTTATTAGAAACACCAACAAAATAAAATAAAAACTGGTGTTAAATAATGTGACTCTTACAGCTAGACTCTTATAGCCGAGCAGATTGAGAGGGATATAAATGTAAAATGTTACTTTGGCCGTGGTGTCCCCCACAATATTCGCGCCTTGAGTGCTGCTGCAGCACAGCTGTGCTGAGACTGTGTGTGTGTGTGTGTGTGGGGGGGGGGGGGGGGGGGGGCTGAGCTGACACTTTGATACCGGTGTCGCAGACCCAACAGTCGCCCTAAAAATCGGTTCCCCCGATGACGCGGCTCACAGATTAACATCTCATTTCTGTTTCAAACTGCACTCCAGTCATCATCTGTCTCAGCGACATATATCTGAAGCTTTTCTACAACAATCATTTCCACATAAATTCAGCATTATTTCATAATAAAAGGCGGCAGAAGCCATCAGAGCTAAACGAGCTGCTAGCTGATGCGTTCACTGCGCATCAGATATTTCAAAGCATCACGGAATTTCGCCTTGTTTCTCTTTCAAACGGCCTTGTTTCTGCTTAAAACTGACTTTAGAATGATTTAAGAGGTTTTACCTTCATCATCTGATGGTTAATAATCTCTTTAATCCATTTGATTGCGTTGGGTAAAGAGACTCCATCTCAGACGTGCTGCTGTGGTCCAAAATGACGCATGCGCAGATGCAAAAGGCGGACCAATTTTTAGGGGTGGACTGTTCGGTCTGCAACACCAGGATAAGTTCTCTCCGACGGAAAGGGTAGGGTGACCAGATGTCCCACTTTGTGCCCAAAATTGAGATGTTTTCTGGAGCTGTTATTGACAGTCAGGCTTCAGTTTAAAAACGTGTGGTTAAAACACGCATTTTTAAAACATGCATTTCAACACTGAAGTCTTACTGTCAATAACAATGCCAGAAACCATCTCAATTTGGGTCACAAAGTGGGACAATCTGGTCACCCTAGGAAAGGAGGACGTCTCATTTTGGGGAAAAACAGCATTGGTCGGTTGTAGTATGTCTGTCTGTCTTAAAACGTTTGGAAAGAGGTGTCATTTGATTTAAAATGGCGATTCGCTTTGAAGTTATTGATTCCAGAATGATCTGTCTTTCCACCTTTACTCGACAGACAGCCGCAGAGCAAATCCCACAACACACACAGACACGGAGCGGATGATATTATCATTATTATTATTATTTTCATGAGGGACAATAACTTTAGTTACGAACCAGAGAAGCGAGAGATATTAATGTTCCAGTCCATGGCAGAGATCCGCATCGTCGGCTGCCCCACAAAAAAGGCACGTTAATGATGAACAAATAAAAACTGTCCGTGTACAGTAGAACAACTGCTGGCACAAACACATGACAGCTGGACTGGATGTTATGTTTCTTCTTGTGTAGTAGACGAAAACGAGGAGGGAGTTTTTGTTTATTTTTTTATTTCTTGCAAAACATTTTCGTCAAGTTTTTATTCATCAACAATAACTCACTTTTACACAGTTTTAGTCTCATCATCGCCTCGTCTTAGTCACTGGAAAAAGGGTTGTTGACGAACATATTTTGTCTGACAAAATTAACACTATTAGAGTCCAGCAGTCACAAAGACAATCCCTTAATAAAAATATAGCCTACAAATAGCCTACAATTGGTAAGTCAGTGATCAAATCCACTTCAGTCATAGAAGGAATATTCTGCAGAATTTATCCATATGATGCCTCTAGAAGTCCTCAGCATACTCCTGTCATGTGCCTCAGTTTTGAGGGCCACAGCAGCTGAAGAAGCTCAAGTGGATGCTCACGTTTCACCTGACTTGTTACAAGATTGTTACTTTTGAGAGGTGGGGTTGGGGGAGTTGGAATCAAAGTACAAGGGCAGTTCTGTGGTATTGTGGACGTGGGGACTTGTGACACCATGCATGTTCCTGTATCTGACCTGACCTGATTTGGTTTTGGTACATGTTATTAAGTGGATGTTCCTGTTATGTGTCGACGCGGGTTGAGGAGCGGACCTGCGTCTGATGGAACCCAGCACCAAAACAACCAGAAAGCGGTTCCAATAACAAAACAATTTATTTTCCCCCTTCTGTGCAATACAAAGTGTACAAACATAAAAATGCGTCTGTCTGGCAGAGTGAAGGACGGCGTGCTCTCCAGCGCCCAAAAGGATCGAAGCCCGGCGCTTCTGGACCCACGTTCACCGCCAAACACCCCCCAGGTGGACACGACAAACCGACTCTGCGAAGGATAGAAAAGGTGAGGTAAGTCAGCAGCTACAACTAATATCCTTCAAAGGCACACACTATCAGCAACACATTCAGGTCTGAATTTAAGCTTTATGTAAATGAGCACCTTCTCACAACAGGTGGAGGATCATCAGTCCGCACGCCACGGCCGTGAGAAGCAAGCTGCACAACTCTCATCAATATTCACATATACTGCGTAACAAAATACCAAATTACTGTTAACAATTATTCAGACAATTAAATCACCTCTGATGTGTGCTGACAGCATGTGTCCCTCACCCGTCCTCCTTCACAGGCACGATGTGTCAAACCCAGGCGCGGTCCTCAGCGTCTCACAAACGAACACCACAAGGTTCGAGTTCCCGGCAGTTCTGCTTGAATCACACATGGCTTAAATGCAGAACGCCATCTCATTATCTGCTTCAGCTAAAAGTCTTTAAGGTTGTACGTGAGCACCATCCACAGGTGCTGCACATCACGTTGATGAGGGTGAAGGACTCTTCTGCCAGCACCTTCTCCACAGACAATAAATCAGTTTGCATACCACCTGGAGAGCAAAGAAAAGAAAAGAACACCAAAATGTCCAGCCAAACCCCCCCCCAACACACAACAGTTCCCTCTTGAATTTATTAAATTTGAGGAACATCATGGGATACAGAAACCAAAATGCTAAGCATTTCCTGATCACTGGAGAAGAAGCTAAATTATGGCCAAGGTTGGGTAGGATTACTTTGAAAGAATACATGTGGATTACATGTATGTATGTACATACATTTGGATTACTTGTAATCTGATTACATTTGGATTACATTTCAAAGTAATCCTACCCAACCTTGATTATGGCATCCAGAACTGGGTGCAAATCTGTCTGACTTTAGAAGAAGAGACAATATGCTACCCAAAAACTTTCCAACTTTGTTATTGTTTTTCAGTTATGTGGAGAAATAAATGCTTCCATGACATATTCTTACATGTCATGCTTACACAAGGTCTTCCTTGGATGCAGGAAGTCCTATATAGGCGCTGAGGCCCACTGTGCTGGTATTTATCTGCAGACTCAGTAGCGTGAAGGGAAGGAGAGTCTATGAGTCCCTCTGGATGTGATGCCAAGATCAGTACCCAGTTACAGCTGGCTGCATGGGAACAATACAGATGAATTCTCTTCAGATTGTGTGACCAGAAATCAAACCCAGATCTACATGTTGGTCACCAGTAGTTCTTTACTGTGGTGAATGGTGCACCAGTGCATATTGCCAGATCTGATGCAGGTAAAATATGTGAAAGTTGAACAGTTTCCAAACATTTCCATGTTGCTGTACCTAATTTTATATACATTATATAATAAAATAAATTTCAACAAACTTTAGAGTCACTGACTGTGAAAGTAGAAACAAAGGGCAGAGTACTATTTTGAAATAGTTTTTTTTTTCTTGTCAACTATTTGGATTTTTTTGTTGTTGTTGAAACCAACAAGGGCCAAAATGCTGAACTAATAAAAGAAGAGCCACCAAAATTCCCTTTATTTTATAATTTTTTTGCAACTTAAAACAGTTGCACGAAAGGATAAATTCTCCAGTGTGTGACACACATAGTAGATGAACACACACTAAGCAGCCAAATAACTGTGTCACAAAGCTTCCATTCATTTCACTTCAGCTCAGAATGCAGCACTTCAGCCTGCAGACATGCTTTGTTTGTGGTTTCTGCATGTGTTCCTCATATGTTACACTTTCAAAGCACAAAAAAACAGCAAAAAAAAAAAAAAAAAAGTAAGATGAGCAGGAGAAAATACAAAAAATACCCGTTCTCATAGGGGAAAAATATGACAACACCCTTCAGTCTGCTATCTGAGGAATCATTGCTACTTTGTGGTTACAAACCACATTCTGTGCAGCGACACGGTGTTGACCCATTTCCTGTGCAATGCTGTTAATATACTTTTAAGGCTGCACTATGTACTGTTTCTTTGGTCTTAAAATATCCATCCATCCATCCATTTTCTTCCGCTTTATCCGGAGTAGGGTCGCGGGGGCAGCAGCTCAAGCAAAGCATTAAAATAATAGCTTTCAAATGATTTTGATGGTACAATAACTTATGCAAATAATGCAAAATTGTTGAAAGCACGTGTCACACATCAAATCAAATACTTCACAGAGGCGCAGTTCAGCCAACAGCCAGTAGGACAAGTTTGGACATCAAGGTGAACCACCGACTAAAGGAAAAAGAGAGAGTGACCGAGGAAGGAGCTCAAGAGTGAGTATCACATGTACATTTACGAGTTGGCAAGAGCTAAGAGAAGCCAAGGGAAGGTGCCAAGTTGGCCTTGTTGCTATTGGATAGTAAATCATAACTTTGATTAGTTGTGATGTTGTGCTTGACGGTAGACTTATTTTATAGTCTACATGTACTCGTCCACCTTTTTCTCTTTTGATGCCGATACTCAAACCGGTAACAATTAGAACCTGGTGTATCTTAAAATGTTTTTTTTTTTTTTGGTTAAATTGTATAGGGCAGATGAGTCTAGGATATTGGAGTTTAGCATCTAACTGATAGACTCAGTGTGTACTTCAGGCTACAAGTCACTAAATCTACATTGTTCCAGTCAGGGTGCTGAAAAGGGGAGAACAAGGAGTAAAATTCTAGGGGCCTATGATTGACAGAGGTCCAGAGAAGTCCCTAACACAATTATAATACTGAGAAAATAATATGGGGGTGGCCCACTAAGATTTCTTTTCATGGTGCCCAAAATCCATAGCAGCGCCCCTGGTTCCAGTCCACCCAGCTGTAAAGTGGTAACATCCTTGGCTGGGAAAGTAACTTGCATTGGACTTGCGCCCTGTCCAGGGGGAGTTATAGAGTCTCAGTGGCTTCATGGCCTGTATAAGACCTACTACCTTCTACAGTATACATGTTTCCATGTCAGCTGTACATGGTGGCACCTTCTTTACTTTTCCTTCACTGGATGATTACTTACTCAAATAATGTGGATATGCAGCATTTGCAGAGTGGTTCCCATCCAGTACCCAAGGTGGTTCCATCATGTAGTGGATGCTTCCAGACCTGATTTGAACTAAATGGATGCAATTATCTCTCAGAAACAGCTATATGGATTTAATTGTAGTATTACACCTATTCTGGAAGTACCACATATTTAACTGCTCTCATTGACAAACCAGACACAGTTTTCAGTCTGTCTTTTTCTTGTTTGTATGATGTTAATTTTTCTCGGCCTTCCTGAACTCAACTTGGTTACACAACCTATTACGCCTACATTATATTACATTAACTCTTTAAATTGTCTGCAGTGCACCTGCCTGTTAGTTTGTAGAAATTATCTCATGACCCGATTTGTTTCTTGTGCTTCTTGCTGTTTCTTTTTTGGACTCTGCTTGTGTTCCTGCACCAAAGGCTGCACATACAATGAAGAAAGCAATCCCATGACTCGTCCTCGGCAGCCTCCCCTCACTCATTATCTGTATGTTCAATACATCATACGTGGGTTATATATATATCCTTATTTAGAAGAATTTAACCTCATAAAACTTAAATTCTTTTGCACATTTTTGTGAATGCATATATTCCCAGTGGCCTACTTTTGCATCGAAGAGCTAAGAGACAGTGTAATGTGCACTTATCTGTTCCGAGTCAAACTGATCTACACCTTTTCACCACGCATCTGTATTTGTGTGAGATTCCAGCTGCTGAGGTTCTCACGAGGAAAGTTCTTTTTTCTCTACACACCCACATGGAACCGATATCATCCACGCTCAACATATATCTTATTGTGTATACAGAACAGCTCTTTTATCATAAATGTTTGCCAAAAACTATATGAGAAATGTTCACATGTGCACCATTAATACATTGCAGCTTTGACTTCTGAATAAATGAAGGGTAACATTTAAACTTGAAAGAGTCCTTAGATCTTTCTTTGTGCAAAAAAAGACATTTTTCACTTTCATCGCTTCTGTTTCAAGTCTTTTGGTGGACATTCAAAAATTAGAATGCACTAATGTGTTTGTGTATGAATTGTAATTCATTAGAAAAAGGGCATCTGCAGAAAAGAAATAATCTTGATGCAATACAATCCTGATCAGAGTAACTGACACCCTCGACTTTTAAATACACAATTTAAAATGTGTTCAGAAATAAATGCAAATTAATCAATTCTGTATAATTAAAATACTTAATAGTCCCAGTTCTACTCTACATTCATGGGCTACTTTATTAGGTACACCTGTTCAATTGCTTGTTAATACAAATAGCTATTCAGCCAATCACATGGCAACAACTCACTGCATTGAGGCATCTAGACGTGGTGAAGATGACTTAGTGAAGTTTCAAACCGACCATCAGAATGAGGAAGAAAGGGGATTTAAGTGAGTTTGAACGTGATATGGTTGTTGGTGCCAGATGGGCTGGTCTGAGTATTTCAGAAACTGCTGATCTACTGAGATTTTCACGCACAACCATCTCTAGGGTTTACACAGAATGGTCCAGAAAAGAGAAGATATCCAGTGATTAGCAGTTGTGTGGATGAAAATGCCTTGTTGAGGTCAGAAGTCAGAGGAGAATGGACAGACTGGTTGAATGGGTGACTGTGTGATGCTATGATGTCAATAGAAACCAACATCTCTGAGGAAAGTTTCTAACACCTTGTTGAATCTATGCAATGAAGAATTAAGGCAGTTCTGAAGGCTAAAGGGAGCCCACCCTCATACTAGCAAGGTGTACCTAATAAATTAGTTGGTGAGTGTCTATCACAATTGTTGTGTTACGATGATGATATGTAAAGACTAGTGTAATTATTACAGTCTTAGTAGGCAATGTCAAAACCACAAATAAACAGTCCACAAACTTCAGCAGTTGTTAGATTGGCAAACAGATGGGTTGGTCCCTTACTTGGGCAGAAGTCTGGAACAAGGGAGCTTGGTAAAACTGATTACAGTGTCCTGAGCCAGATCAGCAGAAGAACCATCCACAAACACAAGCAACAGTTCAGAGCACAGTTAGCAGGATCATACCAGGTAGGCAAGACAAAGAAGACAGCAGGCAAGAATCAGTGAACACAGAAAGGCATCATGGGTAAAAAACACAGAGACAAACATGAGGAAATAACTTGAGTAACCAGGCACAAAGCTAGACAATCTGGCAAGGAGGCAACACAACAAGATAGGTTATATATTCCAGCAAACAACTACAGAAGTGCAGAGACGTGAAACCAAATATCAGAAACAGGAAGTCAAACTAAATGACATGAAACCTGAGGAGATGTCAGAGTAAAAGCATGGGGCAGGAAATTAACTAGGGTGTCACGAATGAACTGGGATAATAATAATAACTGGAAAATACAAAACAAAACTAACTAGAGGCCACAATCAAATACCAAAAACATGACCTGTGACAACAATACAATTTCCTCTGATACATTCCATGCTGCAGTTTTCTCCTCACACACACTAATGTTTAACAAAGTAAATAGACTGCATTTATATAGCACTTTTCCATCTGCATGAGACGCTCAAAGTGCTTTACACAGTAATGCCTCACATTCACCCCAATGTGAGGGTGCTGCCATACACAAGGTACTCATTACACACCTTGAGAAACTAGGGGATTAAGGACATTGCCCAAGGCCCTTAGTGATTTTCTGGTCAGGCTGGGATTTGAACCAAGGATCTTCTGGTTTAAAGCCCAACGCTTTAACCACTAGACCATCACCTGCCCAAAGTAAGCACTGATTACTTTCACAATCAAAATTATCTGTTGTTTAAGTGACAAGTCATCAGTAATACTGGTTTACTTATAAAAAAGAAAGTGATCCCGATCAAAATAATTTAGTGTGAACAAACCCAATTCCATAAGAGTTCTACTTAAACTTGTGTTGTTTTGAAGGAACTGATCTCGAAGGTCAGCTTGGTGTGTCTGCCATTGTTCACAACTATTTCTTTTCGGCATATACATTTCTGATGAAAAGCCTTTAATAATCCCCATGTGTGGAACACACATCATCAGAGACTGACAGGTTTATAGTCTGTCATCACAAAAAAAGCTTCAGATCTTAAATTATGTGCTCAGATTGTAATGACAGCCCTGAGTAAGACAACAGCCTGTCATAAGTCTGGTGAGGCTGCATGAGTCTTGGAACGCGCCAAAACATTCACGTCTGCGGAAAAGCAGATGCAAATGGAAAGCCACGTCTTCATAGTGAAGCCATCTGAAACTCATCGGCGTTAAGATGACGCTAAGTGACTGATGTCTAATAAAAGGGCCTAAGTTCAAGTCATGATATAGTAAGGATTGTTTTTCAAGAATACGCATGTCCAGACAACAAAATGTAGTGTTTCAGGGCTTGAGCAAAGCTACAGGCCGTTATTCCTATTTTGTGTTTTAATGCTCATTCATGGTTAATGTCAAATATAGATACAGAGTCTTCAAGTGCAATAGGACTAATAGTGGAACGGACAACGTCAATGTAACAGAAAAATTGTGCAAATACTGGTACAAGCATCAAATTTGGCATGAGGATTCCCACGGGAGTACTTATCAAATCTGCTTGATTGGCCACTTGAAGACAGCCACCACATTGGCCTACCAAAAGTTACTTCTTACATAGAAATGCTCCGATCACAATGGATCTGTTTTACAGCTTCAGTGAAATCCAAAATGGTGTCTCACTTCAGGTCAAGTCTGACATCAGTGAGAAGCTGGCTGTCGAGCAATTTCCTACTTTTAAACTCTGACAAGACTGAAATGATGGTTCTTGGTCCAGTGAGACATTGGCATCAATTTGACCAGCTAATGCTTAGCCTAGGCTCGTGTGTCATACATCACACTGACAAAGTGAGGAACCTTGGGGTAATTTTTGATCCTATGTTGCCCTTTGACCTCCACGTTAGAGATATTACGAGGACTGCTTTCTTCCACGTGCGAAATATAGTGAAGATTCGTCCCATCCTGTCTATGGCTGATGCTGAGACCCTGATTCATGTGTTTGTTTCTTCTCGATTGGACTACTGCAATATTCTATTTTCTGGTTTACCGCAGTCCAGCATTAGGGCTCTCCAATTGGTTCAAAATGCTGCTGCCAGACTTTTGACAGGAAGCAGAAAGTTTAACCACATTTCACCCATTTTGGCATCTCTTCACTGGCTTTGTGTCCCTGTGAGATCAGATTAAGGTTCTGCTACTAGCCTATAAAATTATTCATGGACTGGCACCTTCCTGCATAAGTGACCTAATTAAACCCTATGTACCAGCCCGGGTGCAGGACTACTTTGTGTCTCGAGGGTGAATAAAAAGTCTGCGGGTCACAGAGCTGTCTCTTATCGTGCCCCTGTTCGGAGCTGGCCACGGCCTCAACTTTATCTAATGTCTGGGTCTGTTAGTGAAGCTTAGGGCTAGTGGCCGGCGATCACCTTAGTATTTCTTTTGTTTTTCTTGTTACGTAATGCTGACAAATTGTACCTTATTTGTTGTCTTTCTGCCGCCTGATTCAGTTTTTTCTCTGTTTGAGGTGCGGCTCCATCCAGAGATGGGAGTGGGTGTCTTCTTCTGCAGGCCTCCCATCCTGTGCACCAGCATGGATTCCCAAAAATATCCTATATATTTGTATTGTCAAGTGTGTCGGTAGCATGGCCTAAGCAGAGGGTCACCCCTTTGAGTCTGGCCTGCTTGAGGTTTCTTCCTCAAATCATCAGAGGGGGCTTTTCCTTACCACTGTCACCTGTGTGTTTGCGCTGGGGTTTGGTAAGGTTAGACCTTACTTGTGTGAAGCACCTTGAGGCAGCTTTGTTGAGATTTGGTGCTATATAAATAAAATAAATTGAATTGAAGTCTGGGAGCATGCACTGGTGCTGTGCTTTGCCATATCCACAACACAACACCACGGAACCGCCTTGAGTCCTGGATGGCAACCACCCAGGCAGATAACCTACTGCTCGTGGTGTCTGTGACTGGGGCACTGACTCAGCTGAGCAGCGCACAGTACCTGTCTCTTAAAGTCATGATGGCCTAATCATTCATAACTTTATGGCTTAAAATATGTTACACTAGCAAATTGTTCAAATAATGTACAGTTGTCATAGATGGGGAAACTAGCCATGAAGACCAAAACTCAGTTTTTTGTACCAGTCTGTAAACACGTTTACTTGTCATCTCAGGTCAACTTTTTAACGTGAGATTCAACGGGAACCTGCTTGCTTTTTGAGCCAGTGTTAAGCAGGTAGTACAGGAACTGCAACTTTTTCTTCCTACAGATGGCTTAATTTTAGAAGACTGGAGGTTGGAGCTTGTTTATTAAAATGCACAGATAGATTTATGTGTGTAAATGTAGCATAAATGAGCCTTTATTTGTTGTTAATTGCGTGCAGTGGCATCATACAAGAATTTCTGCTAAGATCATTCAAAGGAGGATATGTGAATGCGGATGAGACATGCAGCACATATATACTTGCTATTGTACAGTAACCATCAGGCGTGATGGATACTTTTAAATCTGGTTCCATTTCAGGTCATGCTCATGCAACAGAACATATTTGTGTATTGCATCATCCCTCATTTGTCTAAATAATGTGCAAGTAATGAATATTTATGAGTACAATGTTAAGAATATCTGCGTGACATAAAAGACGGAATGTTCCATTTTTACGGCAGGCTTTGAAAACATTCATTATTTGTTTTATATGACACCTAAATAGATCGTTGTTATTTGATATTTTACTTAAAATCAGACAGGTGTTTCTTCTTGGAAGAGGAAGCTGACAGCAGCAGAGCAGAGACAACTCTGTCCAGGCAACAGTTGACTCCACCTGGCAGGGGAGTCTCCAACACACCGTTGAACTCAGCGAGAGCTGCTGAGGACCGAAGTGGACTGTGCAGAAGCATACCTCTGCTTTCCTCAATCCAGCAAACACTCATGACAGAAACTTTCACGTTTCTTCATCTAACACGGTGGCTAAGGCTGCTAGCGATGTCCCAGAGAACAATGAGGAAACTACTAATCTGTTTATGGCGTAATGGATGTAGCATTTTTATAATAGAGTCATTCAATGGAGCGAAATCTTCCTTTCCTAGTGGTCACTCAAGAGCGAGTAAGACGGGGCTGGCAATGTTGCTGGTGGTCTGCCCCGCTCAGCCGTCTCCACCTCGAGCCTTGTTTCGATGCTGGAGTCATGTACCACTCAGACCAGTCCTTGGTGAAAGCTTCCCAGTAGACGACTTGGATGTCTCCTGGCTTGAGGTGGTGCTTCAGGAAGTCTTTGTACCGCAGCTTGGGTTTGCCTACTCCTCTCTTCCCTCCGTCATATTCTCCACAAAAGACCACCTTCAGAAGACAGTGATCATGCGTACCATGCGCACCACATGGTCAGCCCAACGCAGTTGGCACTGGGCAAGGAGGGCTTCAACGCTCAGTATGTTGGCACGTCTCCGCATTTCAACAACCGGGATGCGGTTCTTCCAGTGTATTTTTATGAGGTGCCTCAGCTGCTGCATCCGGGTGCGCTGGAGTCATTGAATGTGGCATGAGTCAATCAATGGAGCGAAGTGTAGGGAACCAAAATACACAGCAAATGGAACCAAACTGTATGAAAAAATGACTACTTTAAGATGGTTTTTAATACAACGGGACAAATAATCATTTGATTGATAGACATGCCATACAGTCTCCCAATTAAATGATAGATTTAGATGTTTTTAATGCAAAATAGTCAAGAGAATAGTTAGACCACATCTTTTTCCAGCATGTTAACATTCGTTCAGAGCAATGACTCATCACATGGAAGCAATTCAAAATCCACAGCAACACTTCAAATATATTAACGTGTGCAGAAATGAAATAAAGCCAAAAGCCAACCATTAAAGAATGTCTTTTTTGTTGTTTGATGCAAATACGTATGTCAAATCAACTGTCTGACCCCTTTCCGTGCTGACACAGGATGCACAGGTACGATCCCGGAGAATTCTTCAGCCATGTGGTGTGCAGATTCACAGAATGCTGGAACATGTTTGATTCATGACTTTTGTTCGGCGTGACGGCTCTTATCTTCTTCTGACAGCATTCTTTGTGTTTCAAAACTAAAACAATAAAAACTGGAAACACATGCTGAGAGGGAGTGCAACCACAATAACCCGTTGTGCTCCTAGCACACCGCTAGAAAAGGCCATGCTTGCAGCTCCTTTTAAAGTTTTATTATTTTTAATCTCCAATTTTAGTGCATTCGTTTGGTAGAATGACATCATTCCTTCAGAAAGATCACATTGTGTCTCAGGAGTCAGTGTTGACAAAATGGCCTAATACTCATAAAATGACTGATGAACAAAATCATCACAAGGGTTAAATGAAAGAGTTGTTTCATAATAGTTTTTTATTTTTATTTTGACCATTAGGGAGTTGGATGCTGACAGTTTAGGAAGCAGAGTAAGGTCTATGGGCCTGATGCCACATTAGTTGGTGAGCTCATTGCCAACAGATGTTGGTGAATAATAAAACCATGTTTCAAGCTTCTGTAGAAAGATTAACGTGCGTGAATGTGAAAGGGCCTCAATGAATCACAGACAGAAACGTCTACAAATTACATCAGCATTACTTGTATTGAGCAACATCGAAAGACACTTTGCAAAAAGCACAGGCCAAGTCCATACAATAAACTCTGCATTTTAGAATTTACAGAGACTTATTCTTCCAAGAATAAGCACAAAGTCACAGTGGCAGGAAAACGTCTGTTTTAACAGGAAGAAACCTTAACCAGAACCAGACATTACATCATGGAGGGGCCATCTGTCAATTTACTTTAAAAAATGAGAAATCATGTCTGGAAGCTTGTGCTGGGGCCATGCATAGCCACATCCTCTTCATCATGGAGACAAGCCAACCTCTCCAAGGTATCCACCTATCTGTCTCAGCCATGTGAAACACAGGTGTGGCTGCGGCCTTCTCCACTTGTTGGGGTCTTCAAAACTCAGGCACCTACATGCTGGATCATTCCCATTTTGGCCACATGACCAAAATGTCATAGCTGATGTTCCCTCACTATGCAAGAGATACTCGTCTTCTGAGTCTCACTGAGTAACCCCCTTTTGACACAAAGTCATTCCAGCAGTACCTAAGGAATTTCAAAAGAGGCCAAGTATGAAAGGCATCATGTTTTCCCCTTTGGTCACCAATCAGTGTCTAGGTCTCACAGTCACACACTAAAACAGGATGCCCCAGGACCCCAAGGACTTGGACCGTCATTCTCCTGCAAAGTTTTTTGCATCACCAAACACCTCTGTCCACTGACCTCAAGGCATCTCCTGATCTAAAAGGCAAATGACCCAGAGACATGAATGTCAGTGCAGAGATACGCCTTAGTACTTATTACACAAGTCACAGTTCTACCAGAAGACTCAGCAGGTTAGAGAAGAAAAGTTTATTATATAGGTAGCTACAGGGTTCTAAAAATGATTTGGCCTCAGTCCCCATCATGGCAGTGGGATGAGTAGAGACTATCTCGAATCCTGCCGATGGAGGAGGCAGGGGCAGAGCCCATACCCCACAGTGGACAGGGACCAACTGGTGGTGATAGGGCGATGGAGGGAGCATCAGGTGGCAAACTGCGAGAGGTGAGTAAGACAGTGAGTTTTTAAAGGAAGAGCCTGCATTGTATTGGTTTTCAGTAATGATAATTGGTAACATCTGCTTAGGATAAAGGTGCATGGCTGGATTAGATTAGCCGATTCTGAAAGACGCTGAATTGTGAATCTTCTGATAGAACTTGCGCTACGTTGCATTTCTTGCAAAATTTGCATTGAAAGCATAAGGAAACACTAAAAATCATTATTCTATGAAGATGTTTCTCTTTTACAAATGCATTTCATTGTTAATCCATCATTTACAATTCTTGGATGGTTTTCCTAACATGTGTTTAGGTACGCATTCTTTTGAACAAAGCTCCAGAGGGCACAGTGGAAAATAGTGAAAATTATGTGCCGCTTCTGCTGAATGTTGGGGGGGTTAAATGCATCAGAGGGGTGATGCGTACCCAGTGTGCACAAATTATCTTGCACTGTACAATATTTTGGGACGTGCAATCATAATGTCACTTGTATTACTTGATATACTGACTGGCAACACGGTGGCTTAGTGGTTAGCACTGTTGCCTCATAGCAAGAAGGTCGTGGGATTGCTTCCCACTTGGGGTGTGCTCTCCATGTGTTTGCGTGGGTTCCCTCCGGGTGCTCCGGCTTCCTCCCACATCCAAAGACATGCAGGTTAGTTGGATTGTCAATAGTTGTGAATGTGTTTGTTTGTCCATGTGGCCCTGTGACAATCTGGCATCCTGTCCAGGGTTCACTTCGCCTCACACCCTATGACTTTGTGGGATAGGGTCCAGCCCCCCATGACCCTTAATTGGAGTAAGCAGTTGAAGGTGAGTGAGTGAGTGAGTGAGTGAGTGAGTGAGTGAGTGAGTGAGTGAGTGAGTGAGTGAGTGAGTGAGTGAGTGAGTGAGTGAGTGAGTGAGTGAGTGAGCTTTATGCTTTTTATCTGAAACTAATCAGATTACAGATGCTCTCTTTGCTGAATGACAAAAGCAAATAGCTACAAGTCTGCAGCTCATTCAAAACACAGCAGCCAGAGTCCTTCCACGTGCAGAGAAACAATAAGATGATAACTCCAGGGTTCACATGCATAAAAGTTGTTCATTTAAGACTAAAACTCTCTGCTAGCACAAAACCTAAAATATGCATTCAATTTTCCCCCCACCATATTGCTAAAGCCACGCGCACACATGGTTTTGTTTCACAAATCATAGTCACTGTACGTCTGCATGCATATGTCTGTGCATAAAAGTAAAGATGATATTTTGTCACAGGTAGAGTAGGTTTAAGCTGCCATGCATGCATGTGTCTGCTCATGCATCACTGCATACTTATGCATCAAAGGATCCAGAAAATGTAACTTTTTTAAACAACTTGATTTTCATACATTAATGTTAAAAACTTCTGTGCAAATGACTGACCTGCAAACCAGGAGCAGTTTGCGGTTCAGTGCTCTGCTCTGGGACACTTTAAGAAGTAGCTGAGGACACCACAATCAACCCTTTAGTCAATTAAAAGAAAAAAAAAAAACCCTGTTCTACTGCTTCCATCAGCACGTTAACTCGGCTATAGCCTGGTGTTCTTGCAGTTCATGTCTCTTCTTCAAAACTTAACATGTTTAAAGCTAATTCCAACAGCAACACTCAAAAATGATTAAACTGCTGAGAGAGCCAACATAACTTCACCATTACAACAATGTTGGGAGAAGAAACTGTAGTCAAGAACATGTCGTAGATTAAGAATGACTGTGTTAGCTGACGACTTGGGAGGGTGGTACGTGTGTGAACTGGACATATTACTATGAGGTTTTCCTCACACACATTCATTACATTCAGTTTTTTTTTTCAATTACGGGATCGGATGTACAGTGTATTTATAATGTCATTTGATATTTGGGCCAGTTTGAGGGAGTGTGTGAAGTGGTGCAGCTTAGCTGAGCACGGTGTAAAAATTGCATGGAAAATCGTAACTGTCAAATTAGCACCAGGTTGTTTCTGGGATCTGTTCAGCATCGTCTAACAAACTCTGGGCAACAAACCTTGACTTGCAAATAAAAGAAAATTATGCAGAGTGGAGGCTCCAATCAGATAAATATACTAAACTGTAAAATGGGATTATTCTTCTTGGCAGTTCTACCCTAGTTGTCTTGTGTTGAGTCCATGATTTTTCTTAATGATTTAAAACGAAGGTCGTCTGTAGACAGCTACTGTGAGTGCTGTGCGGAGCAGGGGCAGGACTTCTGATGTAGTGAGTTCTGGTGCTTGTCAGGGATAGTTTTCTGCTTCCTACGCTCGCATGGACTGGGTATTTGGTAGGGTTTTGGAGACCAGCGGCTTCTCTGTTTACTGGCCTTCACTTCACGTAGGATGCTGCGATCATTCTGGAATCAGTGGATACCTTGATTGCAGCACTTGAGAAGATAAGCCAAGAGTTTGGTTCTTGCAATTGTTCTGGATCAAGACCAACATCCAGGTGGTCTTGGCTATCTCAAGACTTTTTGTATGCAGTGAAGGTTATCATATTTGTAAAGACTTTCAATTGTCTCAACCTTTGAGACTTGAGTGATGCTCAGGGAGAGATTATGGAGGCATGAGGTCCTTAGACTGAATTGTTTGGTGATGCAGTTTCTGTAAGGTTCTAGTGCTTCCTGTTTTACTTTGTGGTTATAATACTTGGAACCAGTGACCGAAGGGTACTCTACGTAACTAAGAGACTTTGTGTCAAACAAATGGTAACTTAGGAGGAATCAGGTGAGGAATACCAATTGAATTGTGGAATTGGAACATCAGCTAAGACTTAGTGGCCAAAAAGAGCGGGCCACAGCCTTAACTTTATCTAAAGTCTGGGTCTTTTAGTGAAGCTTAGAGCTAGTGGCCGGCGATCACTTCAGTATTTCTTCTGTTTTTCTTGTTGCTTAATGCTGCCTGCAAAATTATGCTGTATTTGTTGTCTTTCTGATGTCTGATTCTGTTTTTTCTCTCTGTTTGAGGTGCAGCTCCATCCAGAGATGGGAGTGGTGTCTTCTTCTGCAAGCCTCCCATCCTGTGCACCGGCATGGACTCCCAAAATTTCCTCTATATTCGTTTTGTGAATTGTTTTGTAAATTGTGTCTGTAGCATGGCCCAAACAGAGGGTCACCCCTTTGAGTCTGGTCTGCTTGAGGTTTCTTCCTCAAATCATCAGAGGGAGTTTTTCCTTACCACTGTCACCTGTGTGCTTGCTCTAGCGGTTGTTAAACTTAGACCTTACTTATATGAAGCGCTTTGAGGCAACTTTGTTGTGCTTTGGTGCTATATAAATGAAATGAATTGAATTAAATTTGTTGGGAAGGTGTCGTAGCACGGACCCACAACAGGGGGCGCAAAGGAACGGACAATGAATAAGCCAATAAGTAACAATTTAATGTTGTGACAACACACAACTAAACACACAAGATCTGTAAAGTCAATTAACACCAGGTGACGTGTGGGCAGGCTCGAAGATAGAAGACCCCCGACGAGAGATGAGCCGCGTCCCACACGGCTTCCACCACCAACGGCCTGAAGAACACCGGAGCCACCAAGTCCCGAGTCCCCAGGTGGCCTCTGTCTTCGGCTGTCGACCCTGGTACTGCTGGCAGAAAACAAAGACAAGATGAATGAGTGTGAATCCGCACACTCAGTAATCCACAGTCTGCACTCAGTTAGGAGGGAGCACCTCCACCTCCAATCACACACTCGTGCAGCTCCTGTTTAACCACTTATCTGATTGGAGTGTGAAGCGAAGCCGTCGCTGATCACACCAAACGCCAATCCCACAGATAAGGCAGACACAACAGGAAAACGGCTGCAAAAGAAGTTCAGATTATCACTCAACGATTTGAGTCAGCAGAGAAAGTTACCTCTTCGGTAGTTGATTTCTCGCTAGGAGGTGGAGTTGCAGTCCGGCCTTTATGGTGATGGTGATGATGAGGAATGAGTGACAGCTGGAGCCGAGGATGAGTGACAGCTGTCACTTCTTCTGGGTCTGGCGCCCTCTCGTGCTTGGAGCCCGCACTCCAAGCAGGGCGCCCTCTGGTGATGGTGGGCCAGCAGTACCTCCTCTTCAGCGGCCCACATAACAGGACCCCCCCCTCAACGGGCGCCTCCTGGCGTCCGACCAGACTTGTCCGGGTGTCTCTTGTAAAAATCGGCCAGGAGGGCCGGGTCCAGGATGAAGCTCCTCTTCACCCAGGAGTGTTCTTCAGGTCCATACCCCTCCCAGTCCACCAGATATTGGAACCCCCAGCCCTTACGACGGACGTCCAGGAGCCTGCGGACTGTCCAAGCAGGCTCCCCGTCAATGAGCCGGGCAGGAGGTGGCGTAGGTCCAGGAGCACAGAGGGGCGAGGTGTGGTGTGGTTTGAGGCGGGACACGTGGAATACAGGGTGGATCCGCAGTGAAGCTGGGAGTTGGAGCTTCACTGCGGCCGGGTTGATGATTTTGAGGATCCTGAAGGGTCCTATGAATCTGTCCTTTAATTTTGGGGAGTCCACACAGAGAGGGATGTCCTTTGTCGAGAGCCACACCTCCTGCCCGGGCTGGTATGTGGGGGCCGGGGAACGCCGGCGGTCCGCATGGGTCTTGGCCCTCGTCCGGGCCTTTAACAGGGCAGAGCGGGCGGTCCGCCACACCCGGCGGCACCTCCTGAGGTGGGCCTGGACCGAGGGCACACCGACCTCTCCCTCCACCAGCGGGAACAATGGGGGCTGGTACCCCAAACATGCCTCAAAAGGGGAGAGGCCGGTAGCAGACGAGACTTGGCTGTTATGGGCATACTCGATCCAGGCCAGATGGTGACTCCAGGCCGCCGGGTGCGCGGAGGTGACGCAGCGAAGGGCCTGTTCCAACTCCTGGTTAGCCCGCTCTGCCTGGCCATTTGTCTGGGGGTGGTACCTGGACGAGAGACTCACGGTGGCCCCCAGCTCCTTACAGGAACTCCTCCAAACCTGCGAAGAGAACTGGGGACCACGATCTGATACAATGTCTGATGGTATCCCATGCAGCCGCATGACGTGGTGGACCAGGAGGTCTGCCGTCTCCTGGGCCGTCGGGAGCTTCAGGAGGGCCACGAAGTGGGCCGCCTTGGAGAACCGGTCCACTATTGTGAGAATGATGGTGTTGCCCTGGGACGGCAGGAGGCCTGTGATGAAGTCCAGGCTGATGTGAGACCAGGGGCGGTGAGGCACCGGCAGTGGTTGGAGGAGTCCCGAGGTCCTCCGATGGTCTGCCTTGCCCCTGGCGCAGATGGTACAGGCCTGGACGTAGTCCCGAACGTCGGTTTCCAGGGACGCCCACCAGAAGCGCTGCTGGACCACTGCCACGGTCCTACGCACTCCGGGATGACAGGAGAGCTTGGATCCGTGACGGCAGCTCTGGCCTCTGGTGGGACGTACAGTCTGTTCTTGGGGCCGTTCCCCGGGTCCGGGCTCCTTGCCAGGGCCTCCCGGACGGTCTTCTCCACTTCCCAGGTGAGGGAGGCCACGACAGTCCTCCTCTTCAGCGGCCCACATAACAAAATTGAAATTAAATTGGCCATGTGGAGTGCTTCTCTAATCATGATCTAGCAGGCAAATGCATCAATGTCACAGATCCAGGAACTGCAAAAAGTCCAAGGTGATGCCCATGTATCACCTGGCTGCAGCAGACAGATGGCTGTCTTTGCCTTCAAAGATCCTTCTGTGCATCAGTCAGCCATCAATCTGATGCTGTGAGACCTTTCCAGGACTGGGACATATGAAATCTACAAGGAACTGTGGAAGATCTGAATGTCCTGCACAGTAAAATCACCAGTGTTAAATTAACACTGACAGTGAACATATGGTCCCTGTCATGACCGTCCCTGATCCAGGATTTAATCCCTATTTTGCCCCTTCCTTTTACTCATTGGTGTCTTCTGCTTGGTTTTATTAGTTGTTTATTTTCATTATCCTGGGTTCTATTTTACTTTGCTACTTTGTTACTTTTATACCATGTACCAATTTTTTTTATACCATATATATATGAGATGTTCAAAAAGACTCTACTTTTTAAACAGGCTTTTCATGGCCAATAATCTTTTAGTACTGAGTGTTTTACTGTATATTTTTATTGTTTTACCTTGTAAAGCGCTTTGTGACCCCTGTCTGTGAAAAGCGCTATATAAATAAAGTTTACTTACTTACTTACTTACTTACTTACTTACTTATACTTTAGCCATTGTTCTGTTCTGTCAGGTTGTGTTTTCATTTAGTTATCATCTGTTTATTTTTGCTGTTTTCATTACTGTCATTTTTTTTGATGTACTTTAATATCGGGTTTTGCTTTGTGTTTATTATCTAGTTTTTACTTGGTTATCTTTATTGTATTTTTATGTCATTATTCAGTTTCAGTTTAATTTTGTCTTTGTGTTTACGTTCCTACTATTTCTCTGATTAGTTCTTATGTAGTTCGTCTTTTGTACTTATTATCTCTTGGTTCTCTTTTAGTTCTCATGACTCATGCTCTATTCAAGTTCCTGTTCATAGTTGTATTATATTCTGCCCTCGGTTTCTGTTCTCAGTTTTTTCCCCATAGCCATTTGTTTGTTTCCATGCCTCACCCATGCACCTGCCATCATGTCCTCATCCCTCACTCATATCTGATTGTGTCCTCACTTCACATCACTGCACCTGCCTCATGTCTTTCTCTCACTCTCTTACCTTGTTTCTGTCTGCTTTGTGTTTCGATTCACTCACGCTGTCGCACCTGCTCACGCATCTTTGTCTCTTTCATCAGTCCTCCCTCAACTATCTTGCACAGTACACTTTCTTGATCCACAAGCCACGCCTCCTTTCTAGAATCTTCCCTCCACATGTGCACCTTGTTACCTAATCAGTCTGCGCATGTACCTCGTTTACACCACCTAAATTTAAGCCCTCACAGTCTCACAGCTCACTGCCAGATTGTTGTCTTTGTACACTTTCCAGCGCCTTCCACAGTCCTGAGTTTTGTCTTGCTGTGTTCCAAGTCCTGCTCTGTACTCCTTGACCATGCCTCTTGCCGCATCCCAGATTTCTGTGTTTGCTCATGCCTCTGACCCCTGCTCATTTATGACTGCGTCTCTGCTTAATCCTTTTGGTACTTCTGCTTTGCTGACTGACCACATGTGTACCAAACGAAGGCCTGGAATAAAGACCATGATTTCTCTTCCACCAGAGCCTAGTCTGGGAGTTTGCTTTGCGGGTCCAGCCGCCCTGGGTGCCGGGAAGCCACCCGCCCTGACAGTCCCAGCCAGAATAGGACCATATGTTCACTGGCAGTGTTAATTTAACACTGTCAGTGTTAGTTTTACAGTGGTGATTGTACTGTGTGGGCCTCTGGAAAAATGGAATGGATTCATTCTGGAGTATGACTGAACTGGCTTTTAACACCAATTCACCAGTTATATTCCGTTTTCTGAGACATTACCATTTTTATAAACCATTGCTAGTTGCAATCACTAGACTCTATATGTCTATGGTTGCTTTGCTTTGCATGTGTGACATTTCTTTGCTGCTGTTGTTTTTTGTTTTATTTGTTATTTTATTTTTGATAGTATGGTCAAACAGGTGGTCGCCCCACTGAGTCTGACCAGCTTGAGATTTCTTCCTGTAATCAAAAAATGGCTGGGTGGGTTTTTCCACTGTGCTTAATCAGGGGGTGGGTAAGTTTAAACTTTCTATACTGTAAGAGATTCTCCTTTTAAGGTTCTTTCTTTTCATATAATGCCCATGTGCTGCATATCAAAATGTTGAGAACAATCCCAGCTTTGATAATATATTCATCTGTGGCATTGTGAAAAGATATGATCTGTTAATAATAATGAATGGCTGACCAGGATGCAGGACAGCATCATGAAGACTCTGAAGCGCCCGTCACACATAGTAATCAGCCTAGTCTCACATTTTTTTCCCCTCTCCTGTGACGAAATGAGTCAAATTTTCATGATGGTTTTTTTTAACTCACTATTACTAACCCTACGCCTACCCCCAACCCTAACCTTAACCATAATTTAATCCTACTCTTCCCCCCCACCCTAGCCATAACCACCCCTGACCCTCCCGCTTCATTTTTAATTACATGCAGCCATCACGGAATGAATTAAAATGCATTTGTCCTGCCGTGATGAAAATGAGGCACTTTTCATTACAATATCACGAACCAATAGATTTATGTATATTTTGTGCTGCTGAATCACAACTTGCTGTGAGACCAGGTTGTAGCAAGAATGTGGAGGAACCATTCTGACATGGCAAATATTGCCATAGTCCGACACAGTCAGGAGGAAAAGAGGCGTGGTCAGCCATGGGCGGAACAGATCCGGACTGCCTCGTGCACACCTGCAGGATGCAGCCCAAACATATTTAGACAACAGTCAGATGACACAGACTGCTGTCAGACGGCACCGACACTGGAGCTGTCACTCACAATCGCAATCAATTCTCCACTTGTCCTCACATTCCCAGCACTAAACTGACTTCTCATCAGTGTGTGTCTCACATGACGGAGAGTGCACATGGACGTGCGTAGAACAGGTGATCCGAGTGATAAGTGTATGTCCACTCAGTTGCGTGTGTGTGTTCACAATGGCTGAATGAGCCGCGTGTGCAGAACAGGTGATCAAAGCAGCGTGTGAGTGTGTGGCCAAAATGTTCACTCAGCTGTGTGTATATGTGTTCATATACACTATACCAGCCACTCTGTGTGCACACGTGGGGTGCACATGCGCATGCAAGCACAGGAGCTGTCCATCCAGAGAGCGCACAAACAGGTTGACAGCTGCCAGTGATCGGCCGCTGTTGTACAGTCCCTTTAGGTGTCTGATCAGTATATACTTGCATTGCTAGCTCTTATTTGTCCGGCTGGACTCTGTAACTGCTGCTGAACTTTGCTGGCAGTGCGCCAACTTCCCACATGTGCGCAACTTAGAGATGCAGCCAATGGATTTTCTCTTTTCTGTTTTTTAAACTCTTTTATGTTGTCATTTTACTTGATACACATCTTAACACGACTGTAGTTGGATTATCATTGTGGGACGGCACTTCACATGGGATTTATTCATACCAGAGGTGGATTATGTATTTGACATCTGATTGATGTTGCCAACACACAGCACAGCCAAGTGAAAGAGACTTGATCAGCTGTCTGCGCTGCGCTTTGGAACCCAACGTACCGGAGGTGAGTTCCATGTTTATTTATGTCGTCATGTGCTAGACAAACATTTCCACATCATACCTGCTACAGAGGTAGGAGGTGTACGTGTAATAATACGCGCATTACAGTGGTGACATCCCATTCAGCTGTGTTGCGGCGCTGCACCGAGCTTCTGATGTGTGCACACTGCCACATAACAGCATTTCCTTCACCCTTCCTGGCCGGGATCCTGTGGAGGTGGACAAACATGGCACAACATGTCGGCAGGCTTTGCTGTGACTGATCGATCTCAGAGCTCAATCAACCGCAATCAGATCATTTCAGATGCTGTTTTGATGCCATCAGAATATGTAAATTGCAGTCAGAAGGTCGTCAGATTACAGATGGACTGCCGTTGGATAGGTGTCCCATCTCGACGGCACCCGGAGAGTTTTGAACATGTAAATCACACTCAGGGCTGCTGGCTGATTTTGACCAACTGCGTTGACTGTCGCAGATGACTGTCAGAACGTTTTGGAACTGAAATCTGACAATTTTCGGATGTGCGCCAATTCATGAATCCGATACCACTCTGTGTGATTTCGGCTATGTGTGACGAGGATAAGAGGGTTGATCTTGTGAAGCACCTTGAGGGAACTTTTGTTGGAACTTGGTGCTGTATAAATAAACCAAACTGAACTGCATTGATGAACGCCCTCAGACCTGACATGACTTGACCCATAAAGGCAGAAGACGTCTTCTTCATTTGTAACCTAATCAGTTCTGCCATACACCTCCACATGTTTGAGGGAGTTGATGACCTTTTTCTTGTAGTGGCTAGTGAGGTTTATTCAATTTTTCATCAGGTTATTTGTCTTTTAAGAGTGAATGCTTATTCTTTTGTTAATGTGTGGTATTCCCATCATGCAATATGTTCAATGTCCTTAAAGATGTGATGTATATTTAGAGTTAGAGGAGAGTAGTGTCGCCTGAAATGCAATTTACTGGTATAAATGAAAATATAATGATATTTTTGCATCAGCTTGAATCTTTACCAAAGTACATGGTTCTCTCTTTCCACATTATCAAAGAGAATGATGTACCATTGGTAAAAATTCAAGCTGATGCAAAAATATAGCTATATTTTCATTTGTATGGGGGGCTATATTGCTTGACATTTTCAAAAAACTACAGTGAAAAAAAAAATCATGTGTGTAATTCTCCAAATACAAGTCCATTAAATGTTCATAAATTGTGAGGTAGTTTAGTTTGGCTTGATCATACATCATGGGTATGTTGGCTTTGTTACGCAGAACAAATGAGTTCATTCAACACTGTTCAAATTTACAACCCTGTGAGGGAAAGCTGCACAGACTGAGAAGAAATCCATTTCGAACTTGCAGTTGTGCAAATCCATATGAACCCCCACACGGTAATCTATTCAAATAAACCATCAGCAGCAACAGTATACTTATGCGCAGCCTGTTCTTAAGAACATCTGCAACCATTTCGGGATGTGGGTTTGAGAAAAGGACTATACTTAGATTTATGTCAGGGTGGACTGGAATTGCAGCTAAGTGGATTGGGTTTAAGATTCAGAGCTACGACAGTTCCCATTTTGTTTCACACTTTGAAAGACTTGAAACACAGCAAACAGCTTTTGTTGGATGGCATTTACCATTTCATATTGGCCGAGATTCGTATTGTTTAAAAAAAAAAAACCCATATATTTATATTTCGGAGTGAACGTAATACGGCGGGACGGTTCAGAGGCTGTAAGGACAAAGCCTGTAATTGGTATGTTTTGAAAATTGCGTAAACTGAGGTTGAAAAAAGCACTCATCAAATCCTTCAATGTAGAAATACTTGGATTCCACCTTATATGGCAAGAATATACACAGAGTTGTAAACTTTCCTGCCAAGCATCAGTTTTCAAATCTACACCTCCCCAAAGGATTACCGCAATCGAGCAACATAGTTTGCCTGATGTATGCAGTAGGTGCACATTTCAGTTTTTTAAGTTACCACAATAATAATTTATCTTCTTTAAACAAAAGTCCCCTATCTTAAAAATAACAATTGCTGATCAGATCAATTAAACCCGACACCAAATAATACAATAGTACTTTCCCTCTGATTCGCTTTGTGGTGCTAACAGACCCCCCCCAAAAAAATGTATTGGAAGTGACAGCTAACCAATAACTTTCAGCATTGTATCCAGTCCACTCTCAACTACTAACAAGTTGATTTTGAGTTTAAACACCGCCAGCACTTCTGATGGAATCAAAAGCAATCACAAACCCAAACACAGCCAATGAGTCAGCACTTCTGCCTTTGTACACCCTTCCCACTGCTGTAGGGAAACATCATTTACCTTGACAGCATACAGAGGTTCAGGAGGGAGACGTCTTGAAAAGGAAAGCAGGTTTGACTTATGGTTTTGCTTTATAAATCACATTAATCCGGATAGAATAACTACATTAATGTCAACTCTTAAGAGGTACAAAGTGAAACTATAACACATATCTGTTAATTTTAAAATAATGCACTAATTCTGAAGATTTGAGCACACACAAATGCCCAAAGAGATTATGGGTAAGTTGTGATTCAACAACTGTGTGATATAACCGGGTGCCAGTAGATGACAGTGTTTTGTGCATTTTGACCCTGGTTATATCACATGATTGTCGACCTGAAAATACATCTTTTTACAAATGAAAAAAATTACATATTTTACAAAACCCGTTTATTTGTAAACACCAACACACACACGTATTACATTAACCCTCTGGGGCCGATGCTGTCATATACGACGGCTAAGACCAAGCTTTACTAAATTATAAATAACTTTTGAATGATATGAGATAGAAACTTACTTTTTTTTCTTGCTGAAAGGTTAACTCCGCGGACTTTCGAGCCAGCCATCGGCCATTTTTGTACTCCTCAACAAAAACATATATATTCTGAAAGCACAGGTTGTCCTGAAAAAAAGAGACATAAAACTTGATTGTGGGATGCAGGGAGAGCTGTTAACAGCAATAATAAAACATTTATGCCAGGTGAGTGAACTGTCCAAAAAATGCCCTTGGACCCCAGAGGGTTAACTTGTATTGGTTTTTACATAGAATGAATTAGTCAGCCAATCAGTGTGAACAGAGGCTGGGTTTACCCATAATCCCTTTGAGTATCTGTGTGTGTTAATGTTCAAATCTTCAGAATTTGTTATTTTAAAATTAACAGATATGTGGTATATTTTCACTTTGTACATTTTAAGAGTTGACATTAATGTAGTTATTCTATCCAGATTAATTTGATTTCTAAATCAAAATCATAAGTCAAACCTGTTTTCCTTTTCAAGACGTCTGCCTCACAGCTGGACTGTTGTATGCTGTCAAGGGTAATGACTTTTTTTTTGTTTGTTTGTTAGTTTTTTTTTGTGGTAGCCTGGCAGCCAGGTTCCTTTTGCTGGGGTTGAGCTCAGCTGCATCACTGCTACAAAATGCATAGTAGACAGGAGCCAACATGGTTTATTAACATTTTTCACCACTACTATCCATGTAAAAAAATGTTAGTGGTCTAAAAGTTATTAGAATTAAATTTATTGGAAGCTACTTGATCTGCTGATGGTTGGTAACAAAAAAGTTAGCTTTGATAATTTGCGTAACTGTGCCCACCACTGTATGTGTGTGTGTGTGTGTGTGTGTGTGTGTGTGTGTGTATATATATATATATATATATATATATATATATATATATATATATATATATATATATATATATATATATATGTGTGTGTGTGTGTGTGTGTGTGTGTGTGTGTGTGTGTGTGTGTGTGTCCTGTTCACCCATCAGAGGACCCAGGCCTCTCCTCACAAAATTCTGCCTCAAGAGATGTACATCGGAATGCCAGTTTCACTAAAATGTCTAATTTAATCAAAAATAAAAATATATATCACAAATAACTCACCTGATTGTGTCCATCTTTTGTCTTTTTTTGCATTCATTAAATATATTTCATGTAATTTTATTTAATTTCAGGTGGGTGTTGAACCAACAATTTTTTTTAAAAAAGAAGGTGGGCTGATGCTTGGCCCTGGGCCCTCCGACAGGAAAATACAGCCCATATGTATTAGAACAAAATGTATTTCAGACTTGATTTTAAATGACATTCAAATAATTTATTTATTTATTTAAATGTGCACCGGCAACATTTCCTGTATGTTTGTTTTGTGAATTGTTTTGTAATTTATGTTTGTAGCATGGCCCAAGCAGAGGGTCACCCCTTTGAGTCTGGTCTGCTTGAGGTTTCTTCCTCAGAGGGAGTTTTTCCTTGCCACTGCTGCTCTGGGGGTCGGTAAGGTTAGACCTTACTTGTGTGAAGTGCCTTGAGGCAATCTTGTGATTTGGTGCTATATAAATGAAAATAAATTGAAACTGAAATTTTAATGAGTCACTATTTGGCAATGTTAGCTGAGCATTTCCAGCTTTTATATGCTGCCTCCTTCTGCGTTAACATGTATTAACTGTGAAGCACACAGGGTTTGACGTTCGTGATATTTTGTAAAATTATGTAGTTTTCCATATGTCACATTTAGCTCACTGTGGTACACAAATGAACAGCACAACTCCTGGTATGTAAACTCCACAGTGCTGAAAACAATTGCAGAAATTCTCCAAAATATCATCCACATTTCCAAAGAAATAGATTTACAAGGACCCGTCATGTCTGGGTCAAATCCAGTCCTTTGGACACAGTGTACTGGATCGGTGCATCTCGTGTCAGATATTTCCATCTGCTCCCGCTTGGGGCAAAATCAATGACCTGCTACAAACTTTGGACTGAAAGTGTACCATCATCTGCCAACCTCACAGCTCCTTGGTAACAATATTTTGATACTGACTCTCTGCAGCTCCAACAGGACAACCTCGTCCGGCCTTCTGAAGGAAAAACTGAAACATGAACCAGGATTAATAGCCAAACTCCCTCTCATCTATATTATCCTGCACACATCGCTCCTGCTCAGCCATCCAGAAAACATCTTTGACTTATTAATCACTGGATGACATTCACAGTTATCGGCCCAAGCCAAAAGTTAATATATCCAATTGCTTTAAATATTCTTTTATTCTCAGCTGGACAAAAGGAAAGCATCCTAAATCATGTCTCGGTTGAAAAACTGAAGATCACCTCCACGCCCTGGTGCTGTGTGCACGGGACATTCTCCGTCGTTAAAAACCTCACAGTTAGAATAATGTTTCGAAGTACATCAGCTGTTCTGCTCGGCCTTGATGAAGTTTTTTTTCTCTGGCGTGCCAGCGAGTTTGACTGATGCAGTGGCCTTCAGACGGCCTGGCCAAATGCACGGCGAGTACCGCTGTGGTGTTTGACTTCTAGTAAGACCAGACGTTTGCAAGATGTACCACCCAGTGAGAAGCCAGGGCCTTTTCACCACCTCCATTATCAACGGGAGGTCTACCGTCCTGATCCCACGCCAATAAAACCAATGGAAGCAAGAATTAACCCAAATACTGCTCTTCATCTACAGAGGTCAAAGCTAATTTAACCCTCTGTGGGCAGCTGAATGTCTCTACTGTATGTTCTACGGTGTTAGAAGAAGAAAAAAACTATATGAGCAAGTCTGTGACTTGGCAGGAGTGATGACAAAAAGCCAGAGTGGAAAGTATCAGTGGAAGCCTCTGAGCTGAAGCCTCCTGGTCCCTGGTGGAGATCCTGTTCTCACCACACATTCACGCCGCACAGCTTCACGATGACAATAAACTTACAAGTACAGCTTTAAAACCAGTTATATTTTAACATTTCTAACAGGAGAAAAAAGAGAAAACCGTTAACTCAGAACACCCACATTAAAAAAATCCACATCTATAACTAGAAGTGCACTCGGCAACCAGCAGCACAGACTGTGTTTTGCTTTTGAGTTTACTCAAATGAAAAATATTGTTAATTTTTTTTTAAGTTAAGAACACTTACATACGTTAAGTAACACTATTTTTCGTGGTGCATTCAGAAAGTATTCATAACGCTTCATTTTTTCCACATTTTGTTATGTTACAGCCTATCCCAAATGTATGGAATTCATTTTTTTTTCCTCAAAATTCTACACACAGTATCCCATAATGACAATGTAAAAAAGTTTTTTTTAGACTTTTGCAAATTCATTAAAAATAAAGAAACTGAGAAATCACATATACATAAGTATTCAGATCCTTTGCCATGAAGTTCAAAACTGAGCTCAGGTGCATCCTGTTTCCATTGATCATCCTTGAGATATCACTAGAGTCCACCTGGGGTATATTCAGCTGATTGGACATTATTTGGAAAGGCACACACCTGTCTACATATAAGGTCCCACAGCTGACAGTGCATGTCAGAGCACAAACCAAACATGAAGTCAAAGAAATATGGGGGAGGGTACAGATACACATTTCTGCTACTTTGCTCTGGAGGTTAGTAAGGTTAGACCTTACTTGTGTGAAGCGTCCTGAGGCAACTTTGTTGTGATTTGGCACTATACGAGGTCTGTCAATAAAGTATAGGTCCTTTTTATTTTTTTCAAGAACTACATGGATTTCATTCATATGTTTTTACGTCAGACATGCTTGAACCCTCGTGCGCATGCATGAGTTTTTCCACGCCTGTCGGTGATGTCATTCGCCCGTGAGCACTTCTTGTGGGAGGAGTCGTCCAGCCCCTCGTCGGAATTCCTTTGTCTGAGAAGTTGCTGAGAGACTGGCGCTTTGTTTGATCAAAATTTTTTCTAAACCTGTGAGACACATCGAAGTGGACACGGTTCGAAAAATTAAGCTGGTTTTCGGTGAAAATTTTAATGGCTGATGAGAGATTTTGAGGTGATACTGTCGCTTTAAGGACTTCCCACAGTGCGAGACGTCGCGCAGTGATCCCAGGCGCCGTCGTCAGCCTGTTTCAAGCTGAAAACCTCCACATCTCAGGCTCTATTGATCCAGGACGTCGTGAGAGAACAGAGAAGTTTCAGAAGAAGTCGGTTTCAGCATTTTATCCGGATATTCCACTGTTAAAGGAGATTTTTTTAATGAAAGATGTGCGGACGGATTGCAGCGTCGGCTCGCAGTTGGAACATGTCCAGCTGTTAAACAATTTCTCATATACTCACTCCACTGAAAGCCATCAAAAGCCGCTTGGATTTTACAAATGGTTATCAACACGGAGGTGTTTTTCCTGTGCCGCCGCACCGCGCCGGCTGCGTCCCGATGAAAACCTGCTCTAGAGCTCTCTTGACCTCAGACTGGGGTGACGATTCATCTTTTTTCACATTGTCATTATGGGGTATTGTGTGTAGAATTTTGAGGAAAAGAAGGAATTTCTGTCAACTGTGGGAACTTATATGTAGACAAGTGTGTGCCTTTCCAAATCATGTCCGATCAACTGAATTTAACCCAGGTGGACTCCAATTATGCTGTAGACACATCTCAAGGATGATCAGTGGAAACACGATGCACAGGATGAGCTTCGTGACAAAGGCTGGGAATACTTATGTACATGTGATTCTTATTTGTTTTATTATTATTATTATCTAAAAAAAACAACTTTTTTCACATTGTCATTATGGGGTACTGTGTGTAGAATTTTGAGGAAAAAAAATAGTTTATCCATTTTGGAATAAGGCTGTAACATAACAAAATGTGGAAAAAGTGAAGCACTGTGAATACTTTCCAGATGCACTGTAAGTCAAAATCTGTGATTACTTTTCAACTTTGAAACCATCATTAAGGTTTTCTGTGTTTTGCATGAAAATCACTTGTGCTTAATTAACTTTTTTTTATCATTTCACAGTTGATGATGGGTGTTTGTGTTGTAGATCTACAAAGACACCATCTTTAAAATATATATATTTTGCAAAATGATATAAAGAGATGGCACTTTAGTGCACTGTAAAAAAAAGTTGAGAAAACTAGGAAGATGTTTGTTCTAATTCCTAATTTGAGTAAACCAATTTCTTTGACTTATTAAGATTTATCAGTTTTTCTAAAAAAAAAAGTGTGATCTTCAAGAAGAGCTCTGTTGTTTCTTTCGACCATCTCACTCAGCCTTTGTGTCCATCTGATCAGGAGATCAAACCTGCAACCCTGCGGGCTAAAGGTCACCTCTCTAGCCTTTAAACCACCAGCCATATTACCAACACCCCTGGCTCTTATTGTGCTATGGAAATATTTTTCTGATTTTTAAAAAAATCAGGAATACCTTCCAAATCTTTATGGTCTTCCAGCAGCTGTGTCGTTCTGGCAGCTTTCTTCACTGGCAGAGCTGCAGCAGCTCATGTAATATTTACTTTGGATAAAAGTCATGAAGAAAATTCTCCAAAAAACACTTTGACATAGGCACAGCTTCACACTGTGCTGTTTTTTTTTTTTTTTTTTTAAGTGGGGTAAAAGGCCTAATGTTTGACGCTGTCATTACGACAGCCTGTTATGAAGGCTCTGGGTTTGTTGACTGAACAAACTGCCACTGAATGAGAAGCTTCATGAGTTCTTCCAGGTGTGTAAACCAGCTGCACAGAATTCTGCAGCATAGGTGTCATTTTACGCCCCTTATCATCACCCTGTCACAATCTTTGGCTTTTTATTCATGAAGTCTTCAAACCATCACACGCTAAGGACCTAAAAACAGGTGTGACATTGAAATTTCACTCTAAGTTTGAATAACAACTGATCGCCAGCTGACAATATGTGAAGACAGAAGAAATGGCCCCACATGAGGAAATGCACAGTGCTGTGCAAAAATTTTAAGCATGTCAAAAATAAGAAAAGAAAAAAAATCATGAACTCACAGTTTTGTTTTTGTTGTTTTTGCACTGGCAGCAGCAGTTTTTGACCACAGAGAAAAGTGTCTGTCACACCTGATGAATGGAGCTGAACGTGATATTCACACGTTTCATTTGCTGTTCTGAGGATCTGATGTGCATCCATGACGTCACCAACTTTATCTCAGTGATGGAACAAACAGATCATCTGGTGGAAGAGTTTGGGATGCTTTTTGGCAGGTCTGCCGAGGGTAAATGAATTTTCAGCAACGAGTCTTTAATGGGTGTGTGTGTGTGTGTGTGTGTGTGTGTGTGTGTGTGTGTGTGTGTGTGTGTGTGTGTGTGTGTGTGTTTTGAAGTTGTTACAAACAGTCTGACTCAGACAGGAAGCAAGCAGAAGTTCATAATGTGCTGATTTCAGATCAGTTGTTTTGAAGGTTGCTGCAACACAAGCAGTGGTGTATGTGGCAGCCATTGAACTACATACAACTACTACTAACAATAATAATAATAATAATAATAATAATAATAATATAGATCAGTGGTGGTGACGAGGACATTGACTGTAGGCTTTGAAAATGAAAGAAAGTGACAAGCTCATTTCAAGCCACGTGTCAGGGCAAACGGTGGCCCGGCACCAGGAGTGGTTGGACTGGCAACACAGACTCCCAGACTAGACTTAGGTGTGAATGAAATCACAGTTTTTATTCCAGGCTCTGGTACAGTACACGTGTGATCAGTCAGCGAGGCAGAGGTACAAGTAGGGTCAGGCAGATACGCAGTCATGGGCAAGCAGGGTTCTGTGGCACAAGCAAACATGGACATCCTGGGAGAGGCAAGAGGCACAGTCGAGGAGAACAGAGCAGAAATTGGAACATGGCTTGGCAAACTCAGGACTGTGATCAAAGGCTGGAAAGTGTACAAAGACAACAATATGGCCGCAAGCTGTGAGACTGTGAGGGCTTAAATAACAGGTGGTGTAAACAAGGTGCATGTGCAGACTGATTTGGTAACAAGGTGCAGTGTGGAGGGAAGATTCTAGAAAGGGGCGTGGCTAGTGGACCAAGATAGTGTACTGTGCAAGATGGTTGAGGGAGGACTGATGAAAGAGACAAAGATGCGTGAGCAGGTGCAAGAGCGTGAGTGAATCGAAACACAAAGCAGACAGAAACAAGATGAGAGACAAAGACAAAATTAAACTGGAACTGACTAATGACATGAGAATACAATAAAGATAATCAAGCAAAGACTAGATAATAAACAGAAAGCAAAACCGGATATTAAAGTACAGCAGAAAATGACAGAAATGAAAACAGCAAAAATAAACAGATGATAACTAAATGATCCACAATGTGAACACAAACCGGCTGGAGAAAACTAAAACGGAACTGAACATATAGCCAAAGACTAAAAGTAACAAAGAAACAAAATGACAAAGCAAAATAGAACAGAGAATAACCACATCATGAAAATAACTAATAAAACAAAGCTGGGGCAGATGGAGATGAACTAAAGAAAGTGTTGGGAAAGTGTAGTGACACGGACCCACAACAGGGGGCGTAAATGATCGGACAATGAAAGAGTCGAATATGAACACTTTACTGTTGTGAAAGAGCACAAGAAAAACACAGAGGATTACAGAATTTGAGCAAACAGTCAATCCACAAAGGTGACGTGTGGGCAGGCTCAAGGATAGAAGACGTCTGTCCTGAGAAGAACCGGAACCACACGATTTCCTCCGCCACCGAACCTGCAGAATACTGGAGCCGCCAAGTTCTGAGTCCCCAGGTGGCCACCGTCTCTGAGTGTCGGATCTGGTACTGCTGGCGAGGAGCAAAAACAGTCAGATGTGGGTGCGTGCACACCCAGTAACAACAATGGTGGGAATTCCACCTCCACCTCTAACACACACTCGTGCAGCTCCTGTCTAACCACTTATCTGGTTGGGGTGTGAAGCGAAACCGTCGCTGATCACACCAAACACCAATCTCTCAGAAAAGGAACACCACAGGAAAGCGGCTGCAAAAAGAGTTCAGACTAAGACACAGTTTAGTGTTAAGGCTGAGAATATTACCTTCACAGGTAGATGATATCTCGGCAACGAGGTGGAGATGACGTCCGGTTTTTATGGAGTGGAATGATGACGTGTAGATGGATGACAGCTGTCATGAGATAATGAGTGACAGCTGTCTCCCCTGGCTGTGTCCGTGGCGGCAGCGCCCTCTCGTGCCTGAAGCCCGCACTTCAGGCAGGGCGCCCTCTGGTGGTGGGCCAGCAGTACCTCCTCTTCTGGCGACCCACACAACAGGACCCCCCCCTCAACGGGTGCCTCCTGGCGCCCGACCAGGCTTGTCCGGGTGACGGCGGTAGAAATCGGCCAGGAGGGCCGGGTCCAGGATGAAGCTCCTCTTTACCCAGGAGCGTTCTTCGGGTCCATACCCCTCCCAGTCCACCAAATACTGGAACCCCCGGCCCATTCGATGGACGTCCAGGAGCCGGTGCACTGTCCAAGCCGGCTCCCCATCGATGATCCGGGCAGGAGGCGGTGCCAGACCGGGAGCACAGAGGGGTGAGGTGAGGTGTGGTTTAATCCAGGAGACATGAAAAACAGGGTGGATCCGCAGTGAAGCTCCAACTCCCGGCTTCACTGCCGGACTGAGGACTTTGATGATCTTGAAGGGTCCAATGAATCTGTCCATAGGTTTGGGTGAGTCCACCTGCAGGGAAATGTCCTTAGTAGATAACCACACCTCCTGCCCGGGCTGGTATGCAGGGGCCGGGGACCGCCGGCGGTCTGCATGGGTCTTAGCCCTCGTCCGGGCCTTTAATAAAGCAGAACGGGCGGTGCACCACACCCGACGGCACCTCCGCAGGTGGGCCTGGACCGAGGGCACACCGACTTCTCCCTCCACCACGGGAAACAACGGGGGCTGGTACCCCAGACACACCTCAAACGGGGAGAGGCCGTGGCAGAAGACACCTGACTGTTGTGTGCATACTCGATCCAGGCCAGATGGTTACGCCAGGCCGTCGGGTGCGCTGATGTCATACAGCGGAGGGTCTGTTCCAACTCTTGGTTGGCCCGTTCTGCCTGTCCGTTCGTCTGTGGGTGGTACCCGGACGAGAGGCTCACGGTGGCCCCCAGTTCCCTGCAGAAACTCCTCCAGACTTGAGAGGAAAACTGGGGACCACGATCCGAGACTATGTCAGCTGGTATCCCATGCAGACGAACGACGTGGTGGACCAGGAGGTCAGCAGTCTCCTGGGCCGTTGGGAGTTTCGGGAGGGCCACGAAGTGGGCCACCTTGGAGAACCGGTCCACTACCGTCAGGATGGTAGTCATGCCCTGGGACGGCGGGAGGCCCGTGACGAAATCCAGGCAGATATGGGACCAGGTGCGATGAGGCACCAGGAGCGACTGGAGAAGTCCTTGGGTCCTCTTATGGTCTGCCTTGCCCCTGGCACAGGTGGTGCAGGCCTGGATATACTCCCGGACGTCGGCTTCCATAGACGCCCACCAGAAGCGCTGCCGGACAACTGCCACGGTCCTTCGCACCCCTGGAGGACAGGAGAGCTTGGATCCATGACAGAAATCCAAGACTACAGCTCTGGCCTCTGGTGGGATGTACAGACGATCTTTTGGTCCAGTTCCGGGGTCCGGGTTCCGTGCCAGGGCCTCCCGGACGGTCTTCTCCATGTCCCAGGTGAGGGTGGCCACGATAGTGGACTCCGGAATGATGAGCTCCGGTGGATTTGACAGCTCAGTTTTGACTTCGTCTTCGTGTACCCGGGACAAGGCATCTGATTTTTTGGTTCTTGGTCCCGGGGCGATAGGTGATCCGGAAGTCAAAACGCCTGAAGAACAGTGACCAGCGGGCTTGCCTGGGGTTCAGCCGCTTGGTGGTCCTGATATACTCCAGGTTCCGATGGTCAGTGAAAACCGTGAACGGCACAGACGCTCCCTCCAACAGGTGTCTCCACTCCTCAAGAACCTCTTTCACCGCAAGGAGTTCTCGGTTGCCGACGTCATACTTCCATTCAGCCGGGGTCAACCTGCGAGAAAAGTAGGCACACAGGTGAAGAACCTTATCGGTCTCTCCGCTCTGGGATAGCACGGCTCCTATCCCTGAGTCAGAGGCGTCCACTTCAATCACAAACTGGCGGCCAGGGTCGGGCTGCACCAGAACTGGTGCAGTCGAGAACCGTCGTTTCAACTCCCTGAACGCGGCTTCACACCAATCCGACCAGGTGAAGGGGACTTTTGGAGAGGTCAGGGCTGTCAGGGGTCTAACTACCTGACTGTAGCCCTTAATGAACCTTCTGTAGAAATTTGCAAAACCGAGGAACTGTTGCAGCTTCCTACAGCTTGTTGGTTGGGGCCAATCTCTCACTGTCACAACCTTGGCCGGATCAGGGGCGATGGAGTTGGAGGAGATGATAAACCCCAGGAAGGACAAAGAGGTGCGGTGAAACTCACACTTCTCGCCCTTCACAAACAGCCGGTTCTCCAACAACCGCTGCAGGACCTAACGTACATGCTGGACATGAGTCTCAGGATCGGGAGAAAAGATGAGTATATCGTCCAGATATACGAAGACGAATCGGTGCAGGAAGTCCCGCAAGACATCATTAACCAAAGCTTGGAACGTCGCGGGGGCGTTAGTGAGGCCGAATGGCATGACCAGGTACTCAAAATGACCTAACGGGGCGTTAAATGCCATCTTCCACTCGTCTCCCTTCCGGATCCGAACCAGGTGGTATGCATTTCTAAGATCCAACTTGGTGAAGATTTTGGCTCCATGCAGGGGCATGAACACTGAATCTAACAGGGGCAACGGGTATCGATTGCAAACCGTATTCTCATTCAGCCCCCTGTAATCAATGCATGGACGGAGTCCGCCGTCTTTCTTGCCCACACAAAAGAAACCTGCACCCATCGGGGAGGTGGAGTTCCGGATCAGCCCGGCAGCTAATGAGTCCCGGATGTAGGTCTCCATTGATTCACGTTCAGGACGCGAGAGGTTGTACAGCCTGCTGGACGGAAACTCAACGCCCGGAATCAAATCAATGGCACAATCGTACGGACGGTGCGGGGGAAGGGTGAGCGCCAGATCCTTGCTGAAGACGTCAGCAAGATCGTGATACTCAACCGGCACTGCCGTCAGATTGGGAGGGACTTTGACCTCCTCCTTAGCCTGTAAACCGGGAGGAACCGAGGATCCTAAACACACCCGATGGCAGATTTCACTCCACTGAACCACCACCCCAGACGGCCAATCAATCCGGGGATTGCGTTTCAACATCCAAGGGAAGCCCAAAATCACATGGGAGGTAGAAGGAGTCACAAAAAACTCGATCTCCTCCCGATGATTTCCAGACACCACCAGAGTTACAGGTTGTGTCTTGTGCGTGATTAAAGGGAGAAGGGTGCCATCTAGTGCCCACACCTGTAATGGCGAAGGGAGCGCCACCAGAGGGAGCCCTACCTCCCTAGCCCATGACAAAATGCTGTCTAGCAGATTCCCTTCTGACCCCGTGTCCACCAGTGCTGGGGCTTGAAGGGTTAAATCCCCGCTCAGGATTGTAACTGGGAGTCATGTGGAAATATGTGTATGTCCCATGTGAATGTCTTGGCCCACCCTAAGCCCAGTTTCTAGGGGCGGGCGTTGGTGTTTAACCGCTTGGGGCAGTCTCTCTGCAGATGCTCACTCGAGCCGCAGACAAAGCACTCCCCGCGGGCCAGCCTCCTCTGTCTGTTAGGTGGTCTAAATGTGGCCCTGCTCGTGTCCATAGCTTCATCAGCAGGGGGAGCTGTAGCCACATGGAGCGTTGAGGCTGTGGAGCGTGGGGAGGGCGGAACCTTTTCGGACCCGGAAGGGAGAGGGACGGCGCGTGCCCAGCCACGTCCTTCGTCTCGCTCCCGACGGCGTTCCTCTAACCGATTGTCTAACCGTATAACGAGATCAATAAGCCCATCTAAATCCCGCGGTTCTTCCTTGGCTACCAGGTGCTCCTTCAGGACCGACGACAGTCCGTTTATGAAGGCGGCGCGGAGCGCAACTTTATTCCAGCCGGACCTCGCAGCCGCGATGCGGAAGTTGACTGCATATTCGGCTGCGCTCCGGCGCCCCTGTCTCATTGACAGCAGCACAGTTGAAGCAGTCTCTCCTCTATTAGGCTGATCAAAAACCGTTTTGAACTCCCTCACAAACCCAGTATAAGTGGTAAGGAGCCGTGAATTTTGCTCCCAAAGCACTGTAGCCCAAGCGCGTGCCTCACCATGAAGGAAGTTAATTACATAAGCCACCTTACTGGCATCAGACGCGTACATTACGGGACGTTGTGCAAAGACGAGCGAACACTGCATAAGAAAGTCCGCGCACGTCTCCACACAACCTCCGTACGGCTCTGGGGGACTTATGTATGCTTCAGGGGATGGTGGTGGGGGGGGGGGGGGGGGGTCGTTGAACGACCAGTCTATATTATATAGACTATATAATATATATAGGAACGTCTATATTCTGCACCGGGTCGGCAGGAGGAGGAGGTGCAGCAGCACCCTGAGCGCGCGCTTCCACCTGCGCGGTGAGAGCCACCATCCTGCGGTTAAGGATGACGTTTTGCTCGGTCATCAAATCCAACCGAGCGGTAAAGGCGGTGAGGATTTGCTGCAACTCACCAATCACGCCTCCTGCAGATGCCTGTGCACCCTGCTCTTCCATTGGTTGTCCAACAGATGGTTGACGCCCCTCGGGATCCATGACGCTGGCTGAGATATCCTGTTGGGAAAGTGTAGTGACACGGACCCACAACAGGGGGCGTAAATGATCGGACAATGAAAGAGTCGAATATGAACACTTTACTGTTGTGAAAGAGCACAAGAAAAACACAGAGGATTACAGAATTTGAGCAGACAGTCAATCCACAAAGGTGACGTGTGGGCAGGCTCAAGGATAGAAGACGTCTGTCCTGTGCAGAACCAGACTTTTTCTGTCATTGACAACCACACCTGATCCTTATCCATCCATCATCTATTCAGTGTACACTGTTTGCCTCGTATTCACCCATACTCTATTATCAGGGTGCTTCAACTTGTGGATTAAGGATCTTGCCCAAGGTGCCTTAGTCATCATTTTGCAGAAGCCCACTGCTTTAAACTTGTGACATTACCTTTCATTAACCAACCAGCCGCTGTTTGGATTAATCTGGTGCATCATTGTTTAACAAATTTGAATTAGTTTGTCCTCCTTATATGTCCTTTTAATTGGGTGAGTTACAAGGTGACAGTTTTTAGCAGCTGGTCTCCTCTATGTAAGCCTGATCTTGTGAGATCTCAGAAGCTTAGCAAAGTGGGTCTTGGTTAGGACTTGGATGGGAGACCTCCTCAGAAGACCAGAGACTATGTATTTGTCCATGTTAAACTGGAGTCGTGTCAAGAAGAGCATCTGGTGTAAGACACCTAGGCTGAACTAGAACACAAACATAAAAGAACAAAGCAACAACTGTAGAACACGTGTTGGTGCAGCTTTTGTGTTCTCGCTCAAATGCGAGCCAAATTCTGGCCCAAATACTCAAGTTAAGGTCATAATACTCAGGATCAAAAGTGCATTTTGTAACACATACCTATTTTACCACATGCCTTCAGCTGTATATACTGATTTATTGGTTTTGTTGTTGGAATGCGGAGTCAGAGATGCCTGCTGGATGCTTTGTTTGACGTTTGTTTGAACCGGGTGTTGGGAAGCGTCATGGAGTCCAGGGAATTGGAGCTTTACCAATTTTGACTTTACAATAATTCAGTTCAGTTTTATTATATTTATATAACACCAAATCATATCAAAGACGCTTCACAAAATCATCTTCCAACATCAAGAGAACCTGCTGAGTTGGTCCTCTGGTCATCACCACAACAACAAACAGTTTCAATTTAAATAATTAGCATATGTAATAACAAGTGAAATATAAAATGGAGATTAATATGAATAAAACAGGTTAAAATTTTGTTAATCAGATAAAACAAGAATGTGATAGCAGGAGGTGGTAATGTTAGAAAATATATATTTTTTCAAATATGCTTACATCCACTTCAGAGATTGTGCACTGTGTAATTTGGGAGATATTTCATATAGGAAGTGGGTGTCTACCATGACAAAAAAAAAACATCTTTCATTAAAAAAATCTCCTTTAACAGTGGAATATCCGGATAAAATGCTGAAACTGACTTCTTCTGAAACTTCTCTGTTCTCTCACGACGTCCTGGATCAATAGAGCCTGAAATGTGGAGGTTTTAAGCTTGAAACAGGCTGATGACGCTGCCTGAGCGCGCTGCGCGACGTCTCGCACCGTGAAAAGTCCTTAAAGCGACAGAATCACCTCAAAATCTCTCATCAGCTGTTAAAATTTTCACTGAAAACCAGCTTAATTTTTCGAACCGTGTCCACTTCGATGTGTCTCACAGGTTTAGAAAAAATTTTGATCAAACAAAGCGCCAGTCTATCAGCAACTTCTCAGACAAAGGAATTCCGACTCGGGGCTGGACGACTCCTCCCACAAGGCGTGCTCACAGGCGAATGACGTCACCGACAGGCGTGGAAAAACTCACGCATGCGCACGAGGGTTCAAGCATGTCTGACGTAAAAACATATGAATGAAATCCATATAGTTTTTGAAAAAAATAAAAAGGACCTATACTTTACGGACAGCCCTCGTATATAATGCTCCTGACTTGGTAGTACTTGTTTTAGAGAAGTCACAAAAGCACAAGAGCATGGACAAACTTTACACATAGCGGAATAGCCAGATAATTGAAAATAGACCATACTTTGTTACATTCAAGGGGTGGGGGGTTATTTTCAAGCTATAGGATTAATTTTGATGCCAAAATGCTGGTATTAATATTGTGAATCATTTCCCAAGTGGATGTATTGAAATTCTGACTTGTGATTTTACCACCTCCTGCTAAATGTGACTGGCAACTGAAATAATCTGCAGGCGCTACAACATTACTGTAAACACAGTCTTATACAATTCAGCACAAGTAAATCCATGCCAGTGATAAGACAAAAATGAGAGAATAAATGCAATAAATAAATATTTTTTGCAGAAATAAGGGCATATTTTTCTTTTGTTCAAAAGAGCTATTTTTCACAATTTATTGTGCACATATTTGACATAGGTGCTTTTAAGCAACCCTATACGAGCAGCAAACGTGAACAGTAATTTGTTGTGATTCCCTTGATGCTGCAGGCATGAATAATGAGATGCAAATACAGAACGAAGGCAACATGTGAGCCTGAGTGATGTTCAACGGTGCTTCACAGTGCAGACGAAATACCAAGTGCAGAGTTTTGGCTGTAAAAAACTGTGAAATGGAAAATCATGATTAATCGGTAAAGATGCTTTCTGAGATGAACTTGTTCCTGTGCAAGGATGGAGATGCAGTTTGCTTTGGTTATACAACCAAAAGACCACAAGCTTGCAGTTTGCTGAAATTGAACAAAAGCCTTTGACAATCTAATTTAAAACAGGACAGCGACATGATCGGAGAAACACCTGTAGTTCATTCCAATCCAACAACCTTTTATTATTTCAATATGCCAGACAATTGTCCTTTTTTCCAGCTCTGAGTATCCACAGCTTGACTCCTGTGGGTTGTAAAAAGGACTTGTTAAAGTCAAAGTCAAATAAAAGACAAAATGATCATGTTTTCACTTGTCAGGGATACAAAAGGTGGTCCTGAGAGCTGGGACACGTGCTTCAAACACCACTGAGAACATGAATCTGTAATCCCTGCTTCCATGTATTTTTGTGGAATAAAATGTCTTGATTGTGAATCACAAAGATCTTTCAGGATAGAACTGATCACCATGTCATTGGCTTCGAGACAGAATGAAGGATTCAGTTTTAGGAGTCAAAACAGGTTCCAAGAACCCAAGAGATGTCTCATTATGGGTTTGTACTTTGTTTTATATTTCACATTTTATTGCATTGTATTTATTTCTGGCAATTCTTATGTGTAACTGTTGATGTAAAAGCACTTTGAACTGTATAAACTACACCAGAACATGTGACACAAATAAACATTACTATTTATTATTATTATTATTAGTAGTAGTAGTAGTAGTAGTAGTAGTAGTAGTAGTAGTAGTAGCTGTAACATACTACTACTTTAGCATTTAAATATGAAATTCATAATTTGATAAGGATGCACATTCCTGAATTGTCCAGCAGGTGCCAGTGTTCACCAGGTAACAGCCCAGCACATGATGTGTTCCTTTTTATGTGATTCTGGAACAATGTTCGAAGCACAGGTGTTTCAAAGGTTTCAGAAAATTTCGAAGCAGTGCTTTGAGTTAGCCTCAGTATTTTGCAGTAACAACAAAATGTCAATCAATCAATCAATCAATTTTTTTTTATATAGCGCCAAATCACAACAAACAGTTGCCCCAAGGCGCTTTATATTGTAAGGCAAGGCCATACAATAATGATGTAAAACCCCAACGGTCAAAACGACCCCCTGTGAGCAAGCACTTGGCTACAGTGGGAAGGAAAAACTCCCTTTTAACAGGAAGAAACCTCCAGCAGAACCAGGCTCAGGGAGGGGCAGTCTTCTGCTGGGACTGGTTGGGGCTGAGGGAGAGAACCAGGAAAAAGACATGCTGTGGAGGGGAGCAGAGATCGATCACTAATGATTAAATGCAGAGTGGTGCATACAGAGCAAAAAGAGAAAGAAACAGTGCATCATGGGAACCCCCCAGCAGTCTACGTCTATAGCAGCATAACTAAGGGATGGTTCAGGGTCACCTGATCCAGCCCTAACTATAAGCTTTAGCAAAAAGGAAAGTTTTAAGCCTAATCTTAAAAGTAGAGAGGGTGTCTGTCTCCCTGATCTGAATTGGGAGCTGGTTCCACAGGAGAGGAGCCTGAAAGCTGAAGGCTCTGCCTCCCATTCTACTCTTACAAACCCTAGGAACTACAAGTAAGCCTGCAGTCTGAGAGCGAAGCGCTCTATTGGGGTGATATGGTACTACGAGGTCCCTAAGATAAGATGGGACCTGATTATTCAAAACCTTATAAGTAAGAAGAAGAATTTTAAATTCTATTCTAGAATTAACAGGAAGCCAATGAAGAGAGGCCAATATGGGTGAGATATGCTCTCTCCTTCTAGTCCCCGTCAGCACTCTAGCTGCAGCATTTTGAATTAACTGAAGGCTTTTTAGGGAACTTTTAGGACAACCTGATAATAATGAATTACAATAGTCCAGCCTAGAGGAAATAAATGCATGAATTAGTTTTTCAGCATCACTCTGAGACAAGACCTTTCTGATTTTAGAGATATTGCGTAAATGCAAAAAAGCAGTCCTACATATTTGTTTAATATGCGCTTTGAATGACATATCCTGATCAAAAATGACTCCAAGATTTCTCACAGTATTACTAGAGGTCAGGGTAATGCCATCCAGAGTAAGGATCTGGTTAGACACCATGTTTCTAAGATTTGTGGGGCCAAGTACAATAACTTCAGTTTTATCTGAGTTTAAAAGCAGGAAATTAGAGGTCATCCATGTCTTTATGTCTGTAAGACAATCCTGCAGTTTAGCTAATTGGTGTGTGTCCTCTGGCTTCATGGATAGATAAAGCTGGGTATCATCTGCGTAACAATGAAAATTTAAGCAATACCGTCTAATAATACTGCCTAAGGGAAGCATATATAAAGTGAATAAAATTGGTCCTAGCACAGAACCTTGTGGAACTCCATAATTAACTTTAGTCTGTGAAGAAGATTCCCCATTTACATGAACAAATTGTAATCTATTAGACAAATATGATTCAAACCACCGCAGCGCAGTGCCTTTAATACCTATGGTATGCTCTAATCTCTGTAATAAAATTTTATGGTCAACAGTATCAAGTCCACTGTCCGAGGCCATAAGAAGATCATTTGTAACCTTCACTAATGCTGTTTCTGTACTATGATGAATTCTAAAACCTGACTGAAACTCTTCAAATAGACCATTCCTCTGCAGATGATCAGTTAGCTGTTTTACAACTACCCTTTCAAGAATTTTTGAGAGAAAAGGAAGGTTGGAGATTGGCCTATAATTAGCTAAGATAGCTGGGTCAAGTGATGGCTTTTTAAGTAATGGTTTAATTACTGCCACCTTAAAAGCCTGTGGTACATAGCCAACTAACAAAGATAGATTGATCATATTTAAGATCGAAGCATTAAATAATGGTAGGGCTTCCTTGAGCAGCCTGGTAGGAATGGGGTCTAATAAACATGTTGATGGTTTGGATGAAGTAACTAATGAAAATAACTCAGACAGAACAATCGGAGAGAAAGAGTCTAACCAAATACCGGCATCACTGAAAGCAGCCAAAGATAACGATACGTCTTTGGGATGGTTATGAGTAATTTTTTCTCTAATAGTTAAAATTTTGTTAGCAAAGAAAGTCATGAACTCATTACTAGTTAAAGATAATGGAATACTCAGCTCAATAGAGCTCTGACTCTTTGTCAGCCTGGCTACAGTGCTGAAAAGAAACCTGGGGTTGTTCTTATTTTCTTCAATTAGTGATGAGTAGAAAGATGTCCTAGCTTTACGGAGGGCTTTTTTATAGAGCAACAGACTCTTTTTCCAGGCTAAGTGAAGATCTTCTAAATTAGTGAGACGCCATTTCCTCTCCAACTTACGGGTTATCTGCTTTAAGCTACGAGTTTGAGAGTTATACCATGGAGTCAGACACTTCTGATTTAAAGCTCTCTTTTTCAGAGGAGCTACAGCATCCAAAGTTGTCTTCAATGAGGATGTAAAACTATTGACGAGATACTCTATCTCCCTTACAGAGTTTAGGTAGCTACTCTGCACTGTGTTGTTATATGGCATTAGAGAACATAAAGAAGGAATCATATCCTTAAACCTAGTTACAGCGCTTTCTGAAAGACTTCTAGTGTAATGAAACTTATTCCCTACTGCTGGGTAGTCCATCAGAGTAAATGTAAATGTTATTAAAAAATGATCAGACAGAAGGGAGTTTTCAGGGAATACTGTTAAGTCTTCTATTTCCATACCATAAGTCAGAACAAGATCTAAGATATGATTAAAGTGGTGGGTGGACTCATTTACTTTTTGAGCAAAGCCAATAGAGTCTAATAATAGATTAAATGCAGTGTTGAGGCTGTCATTCTCAGCATCTGTGTGGATGTTAAAATCGCCCACTATAATTATCTTATCTGAGCTAAGCACTAAGTCAGACAAAAGGTCTGAAAATTCACAGAGAAACTCACAGTAACGACCAGGTGGACGATAGATAATAACAAATAAAACTGGTTTTTGGGACTTCCAATTTGGATGGACAAGACTAAGAGACAAGCTTTCAAATGAATTAAAGCTCTGTCTGGGTTTTTGATTAATTAATAAGCTGGAATGGAAGATTGCTGCTAATCCTCCGCCCCGGCCCGTGCTACGAGCATTCTGACAGTTAGTGTGACTCGGGGGTGTTGACTCATTTATGTTTTGGGGAGCTATCTTTCAGAAAGAGGCCATCGTCAGCAATCGATTTGTAATGACTCGGTGGAGAGCAGTGCCACCAAGTGGCTAAGGTAAGAAATTCCCATAGCATTCTTGTAATTAATTCCTGATTCATCACATTTTCAGTCCGAACTCCTCATATTTTTCAGCTTGGTCAGTGTTTCTCTGCATTATTTAGTGATGTGCAGAGAATTTTTTTTTTTTTTTTTTAACAACATCGTCATTTCTACCGATGGTTCTGCACAGAACTATCAGTTTCACTTCTGCATTATCCAAGAGCATTCATCTATGTTTTGGTTTTGCTCATGGTCATGTTAAGGTTATGATTAGGGTGAGGATTAACATTTCTCCACAGGTCATATAGTGACACAAAAGGACTACCAAACTCATCACATACTGACGTTTGGCCAAAATGAACCTTTTGCGTCAAATGTGATGAGGTGAGTGTGAAACTGCTTTACCTGATTCTGGCCAAAGAAATGAATGAGAGTCCATCACTTCCCCTGCATGGGACACCAGTCCAACTCAGGTTACTGCAAGACCAGTACCCATTCACAGCTCGATGGTCTGAGATCAAAAACATGTTTATTTAAGGTCTCTTCCTTTCACTGCCCCAGACCAAGGCAGTGTCTCTACATCTGGAGTTGGTCCCCGGGTGTCGGACTGTGGCTGCCCACTGCTCCTAGTAGTTGGATTGTGTCTAACTGTAATTAGGATGGGTGAAATGCAAAGGACAAATTTCATTGTTTGTATGTACAATGACAGTAAAGGTTATTCTATTCTATTCTATTCTATTCTATTCTATAATGCAAGTTCAAACTCTTGACCAAGGTCACAGACTGGTATTGTGAGCAGGATAGAACCCACCTATCCGTAGCCCCTCTCCTTAACCACTGAGCTTCCTGTTAACTGGATGTCTGGTTATCTTAAACAGTTTATTTACACAGAAGTGAGGTAATCATGCACACCTTCACACCTTCACCTATGTAGGGACCCTCTCCGTGCTGCCAGACCTTCCTAATGACATTTACCCCTATTCAGTGGCCAGTTAGCCTGTAGTGTTCTTTGTGTTAATTTTGCTTTTATTCATTTTTCGTTTTCTGCTGCCAGGTCCAGGTCATGGTAGCAGCAGACCAAGCAGCTCATCCTACACTTCCCTATCCTCAGCCAAGTCCTCCAACTCTTCCTGGGGGATTCTGAGGCATTTGCAAGCCAGGTGGGGGATATAATCCATTCAGTGTGTCCTGAACCTCCTCCTGTTTGGCTGGAAGACCTCCCTCGGGAGACGTCAAAGGGGGGAATATATACTCACCAGATGCCTGAACCACCTCAGCTGGCTCCTCGCAGTGCAAAAGAACCAGGATTGTACTCTGAGTCCGTCTTGGATATTTAAGTTTCTCGCCCTGTCTCTGAGTATAGGCCCAGTTACCCGATGAAGGACTTTAATTTCTGCAGCTTGTGTCCGTGACCTTGTTCTTGGGTGATGTTCGATTTACTCTCCTGTTCTCACCTGTGCTCATGAGCTTTGGGGAATGACCAAAGGAACAAAATTAAGGATTTTATTTTTGTGCCTTGTGAAAAATATGACCTCCAAAGTATCTAAAATAGAGCCAAGGTTGAAAAACACCAGAGTCCCCATTTAAATGGAACAGAACTGCTGCTGGCCACGCCCCGTCTGTTTCTCTCACAAACTCTATCACAGACTGGATTATTGAGCAAGTCCCTCAGAACAACCAACAGGTCACTTCAGGCTCATCGCAGGACAATTTTTCTATGAACAGTTACAGGACTGTAGAACTTTGAGGATGTTTACTCAGAAGCAGCATCCCCCTCCCCCTTTGTAAGTGTAAAATGTAGATAAAATCAGTCTGACCTCTGAGACAAACAGAGGGCTCCTGGGATCTTTGAGTGCTCTCGTTTACTCTCTGGTTCACTTACGTAGCTGCTGCAAGTGATATAATCTATGTGGAGGAAAATTCAGATATATGATGAAAGGAAGGTCAGTGTGAACATATGAAGGAACGCGGACCACAATGGGAAACACATGCTCATGTTGGGGAGGGGGACTATGGCAAGTGGTAATCACATGCAATGAGTCCTGGTTCAGTGGAAATCCCTGATGCAGGAGGGTTGACTGGATTCTGAACAATCATAAGAGTTTCACCAGTTACGAGGAGTTGGTATTTAATGGGAATCCTGAGTAATTGATGGAACAACATCGGCAACTCCTGGTGCTTTTCTTCACATCACACAACAAGCTAAAAATCCGTCCTGTGTGTGTCTGCAGCTGTTCTGCAAATGGAGTGTGTAATAACCTGCCGAGCACAATAAGACTTTGTGTGATAAGATGTGATAACTGCAGCCTATTTGTTTCACATGCATGTACTTCTTCCAAATTGGCAACAACCAGGGAGCAGACTGCCATAAGTCTGCAGCACAGCCGTCACCACATCCCAAGAACATCAGTCAGACCGCTCATTTCTCTCCTCACCGTCACATAAAAATACTCAGAAATGATATAATACAGAAGGGCAGAGGGATGGAGCTGTTAGTGACTAGTGTGCAGTTTGAGGTATTTTCCTGAAGCAACGAGAGTGGAGCAAACAGAGGACTGTATGAGGTATAGTGGCAGTTCTATAAAAGCTGGATCCGGGATGATTCCATAGTATGGTGGATGAGGGAACACGTTCATACCAGACCAGAGCTGAGCTGACTAGTTAGGGTATATGAAAAAGAACCAGCTGAGACACACACACACACACACACACACACACACACACACACACACACACACACACACACACACACACACACACACACACACACACACACACACACACACTGCCAGGGGATAATAAATTAAAAGAAGAGCAAACAGAGATTTCTGACGTCTGCCAATCTGGATCCGGATCATCTCCAAAATTCAGCAGCGTCTTCCATGCCCTAATATGTATCCGTGGTGCAAATTTGGTGAGAATCCATGACATAATCCTTCAAAATGTACATACAGTGAAATCTTGATCCAGAATCCAGATTCGGATCTGGATCACCTCCAAAATTTAATGGAGTCTTCCATGGCCTACCATCTATCTGTGGTAAAAAATTTGGTGAGATTCTGTGACGTAGTTTTGACGTAATCCTTTAAAGCCTTTATAAAGTGAATCTTGATCCAGAATCCGGATCCAGATCACCTCCAAAATTTAATGGAGTCTTCTATGGCCCAATATGGATCTGTGGTGACAATTTCGTCAAAATTCATGCAGTAGTTTTGACGTAATCCTGCTAACAGAGAGACAAACGAATAAATAAACACTGATGATTTTATTACGTCCTTGGTGTACTCTGTTAAGAAAAGTGGACGGTGCTTCAAGGGATTTGGTGACTCATCCAAATTCACCAGTTTTTGGATGTCCACTTGAAATTTAATAAATTTTTTCAAATTATTATGAGCAAAAGAAAATGTGACTGATGCACGTATAAAAGGACACACAATTCTATTCTTGTCTTTCATTGTACTTGGAACTCAGGGAAAAAAAGAAACTCAGAATCAGAAAAATGCAGTTGAATGCCCGTTAAAGTCGTAATTCCAAATTGGGCACCAAGTTTACCGATCTGATGTTACAGCAGTATGGCGGCACACACAGTGAGCAGCAAGCAGAATTACATTTTTAATTTACAGTTGCATGTTGTGTTTGATGGCGGGTTTTATGCAATAATTGTATCTTTGACTTGAGCTGTGGGTATCGGTGTTCCTGTTAGTACAGCGGTGGACTGCAGACTCATGACAGTGCCCCTCCCAAGATGGCAGATGTAAATATCGTGGAAAGGAGCTTGATGTCAGTAGATATTATGACATTTAACAATGACTTACAATTGGGAAATTTCAGATCAAGTAGATCTGTTTTGGACTTAGTTTTGCATGCTGATAACTTTTTTTGTCTGTATTTTGTTCATTTGAGCCCTGTTACTGTTAGAATGGGTTAAACAGTGGGTCACCCATCTGAGTCTGGTCTGCTTGAGGTTTCTTCCTCCAAAAAAAACAAACAAAAAACACCAGAGTTTGTCCTTACCACTGTAAACTTTAAACATGCTGGGTTGAGGGGGGGGAGTGGTAAGATTAGTCTTTACCCATGAGGTGTGCCTTGAGGTGACTTTGTTGTGATTTGGTGCAAAATAAAATAAACCGATACAAACATTGTATCATAGTAGAAACCCAGGTGATAAAATGGTCCACATCATGTGCTTATTCATGAAAGCTGTTGACTTGGAAAACAAGTCAACAGGTCTTACGACATAATCTACTTTAGAGCGCCAATTGAAATGATAAATGGACTGCATTTATATTGCATTTTTCCATTTGAATCCAAAGCTCAAAGCATTTTACAATAACTTTCATTCACCCATTCACACTCATTCACACACAGATGCTCACAACACACCGGGAGCAACTTGAAGATTAAGGAAGAAAGGACCCAAGGGTCCTTTCCATTGTTTTGTAGAAATGTTACATACATGGGAATGTATGTAACATTCCCATGTTACATAAGATATATTCATCAGCTGAGTTAAAGTTCTCTTTTAAAATCCTGCAGGGAATAATGTGCAAAAAGCTGCTTTTGCCTTGAAGGTTGTGACAGCAAACCTCTGGGTAAAAAATACGTGCAAACATATTGTATTGTTGCTGTCAGACTGGAGCTAAATCTGGAGTCCCTGGAGGTGACAACTCCTCCTCAAAGTAGGTCTGCCCTACATGAACTGTTTGACTGAACATTCAACATTCTTCGTCGACTCTTGCAGTCTTTGTGTCGAGACAGAGAAATGTGCACCAGGGTGTCAGTTTCCTGGGGCGTCCTTTTATCATTAAGAGGCACTAAAGTCTGCAGACATGCGAAGCCCAAAGCCGAAGAGTTATACAATGATAGAGCTGAGGCCGTCACGGTTAAATTACATGATCCCAGAGTGACTGAAAGACCACTAAAGCTGGGCCAAAGATGACTCCGAGCCCCCAACCACACACCATCCCGTGCAGAACAGAAAGAAACTCTCCAAGTGTGATGTCAATCCTTCCAAACCCTATAACCGGAGCAGTGCGGTGACACTGGCTGCATGCAGTGGTGTCTCTCTCTTCACTGCCACTCTGGTCTGGTTCTCCTCTCTGCGGGTGGAAATGGCTTCCTTGTCGCTTCACGCCTGATAGAGTTTGAAGGACTGGGATGATGAGTGTGACTTCGCTCAACATCTGGTTCTCCAAACTGTCGGTGGATCTTGCAGCAAACCCAGCTGGAAGAAGGCTGGAAGAAGACTGGGTCAGAGGTGAAGGACCCTCAGTGCTGCTATGGATGTGAAACGTATAGGTTAATCTGTGAAAAAGTGGGAAACAGTGGGGAGTGTTTTAGACCCGTTTCAGCGCGCTGCCACCCAGGGTAGAATTTTTAGCAAAAGCACTTGACTTCAAACTCAACTCTTTCATATCTCCAGCTGGTTGATTAATGCAGCACATTAGAAAAGCGGTATCAAATCACAAGTACTTGCTTCAATGTAGATTTTCTGCTTTATATCAAATGACAGGAATAAAGGTGGTTTTAAATGCCACTGAATCTATTGCTCTATTGTATGTCCTATACTGCCCTCACCCGACAGTAATTTGTACTACAACTATTTTGTGTGAAGCGACACATCACTTTTTTTTTTCTTTTTTTTTTTAAATAAAAGAAGTCAATTTAACCTGGTTAGTCCCATTGAGATCAAGACCTCTTTTGCAAGGAAGACCTGGACAATTATAAAGTTTCCAATTCACCTAATTTGTATGTCTTTTAAATGCAGAGGTGGGACGAACTCACCATCAAGTTCAATTCAATTTCAGTTCAATTTATTTTATTTTCATTTATATAGCGCCAAATCACAACAGAGGTGCCTCAAGGTGCTTCACACAAGTAAGGTCTAACCTTACTAACCCTCAGAGCAACAGTGGTAAGGAAAAACTCCCTCTGAGGAAGAAACCTCAAGCAGACCAGACTCAAAGGGGTGACCCTCTGCTTGGGCCATGCTACAGACATAATTACAGAACAATTCACAGAAACAATTCACAAAATGAATATACAGGAAATGCTGTTGGTGCACAGGACAGGAGGGTCTCCAGCACAAATACAGCTCCCATCTCTGGATGGAGCTGCACCTTAAACAGAGAGAAAAACAGGAAATACTAAGGCCACGAGCCCTAAGCTGCACTAAAAGACCCAGAATTTAGATAAAGTTGAGGCTGCAGTGCTCTGTTTTCTAATAAAATTAATCAAAACAGTAAAAAGTGCAAAACAAAACTATACCAGTATGCTAGCCATACGAAAGGGAAAATAAGTGTGTCTTAAGTCTGGACTTGAAAGTCTCTACAGAATCTGACTGTTTTATTGACGCAGGGAGATCATTCCACAGACCAGGGGCACGATAAGAGAAAGCTCTATGACCCGCAGACTTCTTATTCACCCAAAGGGGGGGACACAAAGTAGTCTTGCACCCTGAGAACGCAAAGCTCAGGCCGGTACGTAAGGTTTAATTAGGTCAGCTAGGTAGGGAGGTGCCAGTCCATGAATAATTTTATAGGCTAGTAGCAGAACCTTAATCTGATCTCACAGGGACACAAAGCCAGTGAAGAGATGCCAAAATGGGTGAAATGTGGTTAAACTTTCTGCTTCCTGTCAAAAGTCTGGCAGCAGCATTTTGAACCAATTGGAGAGCCCTAATGCTGGACTGCGGTAAACCAGAAAATAGAAAATTGCAGATGAACGCATGGATCAGGGTCTCGGCATCAGCCATAGACAGGATGGGATGAATATTCGTTATATTTCGCAGGTGGGAGAAAGCAGTCCTCATAATATCTCTAATGTGGAGGTCAAAGGACAACGTAGGATCAAAAATCAGCTTCCAAACAATTGGTGGTCATTATGACTTGAGACTTGACTTGGGACTTGCTGATTCATGACTTGAGAGTGACTTGATGGTGACTTCATTCCACCTCTGTTTGAATGTGGGAGGAAACTGAAACACCTGGAGGGAACCCACACAAACATGGGGAGAACATGCAAACTCCACACAGAAAGGCCAGAGGTGAGAATCAAACATATGATCTTCTTGCTGTAAGGCAGCAGTCCTAGCCACTAAGCCACTGTGCTGCCAAAAAACAAACTCCTATAAAAAGCTACAGTGAGCAAAACCTGATCCTACATGTGATTTTACTTTATATTTTCACTGTCAATGCACATTGTATTGTCTGCAAAATGGGGGATTTATTTATTTTTTACAAATTTTTGCTTTGAAAAACATTTTTGCATTTTATTTACCTTTTGGTGTACCATTTTATTTACCTTTTACCGTTTAGCACTTGACATCCAAACATCAATTTCAAGAGAAAATTAACTGGACAAATAACAGTTATAGCCATAATCACTGTCTGAAACTGTGTCTGGATCAAGAATATCTTTTCACAAATCCTGCGTCAGTTATGTAATATATAGTTTTTCAATTAAAGCGTTAAACTAGTGCTACCCTACGTTTATGTAAAAATCATTTACAAGAGTGTAACTGCAGGAATACTCTTTTATATATATATATATGTTGTGTGTTGGGGGGTGTGGCTGGACATTTTGGTGTTCTTTTCTTTTCTTTGGTCTCCACGTGGTGTGAGGGCTGATTTGTCTGTGAAGGGGGTGCTGGCTGAGGTGTCCTTCACCCTCATCAACATCATGTGCAGCACCTGTGGATGGTGCTCACGTGCAACCTTGAGGACTTTCAGCTGAAGCGGATAATTAGATGGCGTTCTGCATTTGGGCCATGTGTGATTCGAGCGGAGTTGCCGGGAACTCGACCTTGTGATGTTCGTTTGTGAGATGCTGAGGACCGCACCTGGGTTTGACACATCGAGCCTGTGAAGCAGGAAGGGTGAGGGACACATGCTGTCAGCACACATCAGAGGTGATTAATTGTTTGACTACTTGTTGATAGTAACTTGGTATTTTGTTACGCAGTATATTTGAATTGTGATGAGAATTGTGCAGCTTGCTTCTCACTGCCGTGGAGTGCGGACAAGTGATCCTCCACCTGTTGTGAGAAGCTGCTCATTTGCATAAAGCTTAAAATACAGACCTGAATGTGTTGCTGATAGTATGTGTCTTTTGAAGGATATTAGTTGTAACTGCTGACTTACCTCACCTCTTCTATCCTTCGCAGAGAGTCGGTTTGTCGTGTCCACCTGGGGGGTGTTTGGTGGTAACAGTGAGTCCAGAAGCGCCGGGCTTCGATCCTTTTGGGCGCTGGAGAGCGTGCCAGCCTTCACTCCACCAGAATGACGCTGTTTTAGTTTCTACACTTTATTATGCACCAGAGGGTGAAAAAATAAATTGTTTTTGTTATTGGAACCGCTTTCTGGTTATTTTAGCACTGGGTTCCGTCAGACGCAGGTCCGCTCCTCAACCCGCGTCGACACATAACAATATATATATATACATACACTCAACAAAGATATATAAACGCAACGCTTTTGGTTTTCATCCCATTTTGTATGAGATGAACTCAAAGATCTAAAACTTTTTCCACATACACAATATCACCATTTCCCTCAAATATTGTTCACAAACCAGTCTAAATCTGTGATAGTGAGCACTTCTCCTTTGCTGAGATAATCCATCCCACCTCACAGATGCTGATTAGACACCATGATTAGTGCACAGGTGTGCCTTAGACTGCCCACAATAAAAGGCCACTCTGAAAGGTGCAGTTTTGTTTTATTGGGGGGGGGGATACCAGTCAGTATCTGGTGTGACCACCATTTGCCTCATGCAGTGCAACACATCTCCTTCGCATAGAGTTGATCAGGTTGTCAATTGTGGCCTGTGGAATGTTGGTCCACTCCTCTTCAATGGCTGTGCGAAGTTGCTGGATATTGGCAGGAACTGGTACACCCTTTCGTATACGCCGGTCCAGAGCATCCCAAACATGCTCAATGGGTGACATGTCCGGTGAGTATGCCGGCCATGCTAGAACTGGGACATTTTCAGCTTCCAAGAATTGTGTACAGATCCTTGCAACATGGGGCCGTGCATTATCCTGCTGTAACATGAGGTGATATTCTTGGATGTATGGCACAACAATGGGCCTCAGGATCTCGTCACGGTATCTCTGTGCATTCAAAATGCCATCAATAAAATGCACCTGTGTTCTTCGTCCATAACAGACGCCTGCCCATACCATAACCCCACGGCCACCATGGGCCACTCGATCCACAACATTGACATCAGAAAACCACTCACCCACACAACGCCACACACGCTGTCTGCCATCTGCCCTGGACAGCGTGAACCGGGATTCATCCGTGAAGAGAACACCTCTCCAACGTGCCAAATGCCAGCGAATGTGAGCATTTGCCCACTCAAGTCGGTTACGACGACAAACTGGAGTCAGGTCGAGACCCCGATGAGGACGACGAGCATGCAGATGAGCTTCCCTGAGACGGTTTCTGACAGTTTTTGGAGAAATTCTTTGGTTATGCAAACCGATTGTTTCAGCAGCTGTCCGAGTGGCTGGTCTCAGACGATCTTGGAGGTGAACATGCTGGATGTGGAGGTCCTGGGCTGGTGTGGTTACACGTGGTCTGCGGTTGTGAGGCTGGTTGGATGTACTGAAACGCAAATTCTCTGAAACGCCTTTGGAGACGGCTTATGGTAGAGAAATGAACATTCAATACACGAGCAACAGCTCTGGTTGACATTCCTGCTGTCAGCATGCCAATTGCACGCTGCCTCAAATCTTGCGACATCTGTGGCATTGTGCTGTGTGATAAAACTGCACCTTTCAGAGTGGCCTTTTATTGTGGGCAGTCTAAGGCACACCTGTGCACTAATCATGGTGTCTAATCAGCATCTTGATATGGCACACCTGTGAGGTGGGATGGATTATCTCAGCAAAGGAGAAGTGCTCACTATCACAGATTTAGACTGGTTTGTGAACAATATTTGAGGGAAATGGTGATATTGTGTATGTGGAAAAAGTTTTAGATCTTTGAGTTCATCTCATACAAAATGGGAGCAAAACCAAAAGTGTTGCATTTATATTTTTGTTGAGTGTATGTATATATATATATATATATATATATATATATATATATATATATATATATATATATATATATATTATATTATATTTTTTCTTTTTTTTTTTTTTACAAGAATACTCTTTTTATCTCCAAAAACTGCATTACATGGAAATTAAAAATAAATTATAGTGATTTATTAATTGATTCATTCATTTCTATGCCCGCTTACTCCAGTCAGGGGTTACGGGGGGGTTTGTAGCCTATCGCAGCAGTCATCAGACGAGAGGCAGGACACAACCCTGGACAGAGGACGCCACTCTGTCACAGTCTATCCGTATGTATTTATTTATATTAGAATGAAACAATAAAAATAAGAGTCCACATGGTGCATCATTTGTTTTTAAAATGCTTTTAAGAGAGATGCAGTTGTGCTCAGAAAATGTCATGGCAATGTTGAGCAGATTCCATGATCATCATTTCAAACAAATGGATGGAAGTGAAGGCTGTTGGAAGGTGCAGTGACTTTGCTGAGATCTGGAAGAAGTCCCAAACTGTCATCCTCAGCTGAGAGGAAATTGGTTTGGATGTTCAGGATCAACCCAGGAACCACCAAGCCACAGGCCTGCCATTAGCTGGAATCTGCTGGAACACTATTACTACAGTCAAGTGAGTTTTATATCACCATTAAATGAGAGACTGGCGTCCAAGAAAGAGGCCCCTGATCCAAAATCGACACCTTCAAGCTCCAAAAAATTTGCAGCCAACCATATAGATCAACAAAAACCTGGAGGAACATTTTATCATCAGATGAGACAAAGATTGAGTTGTTTGGCCATAGTTACCAGAGGCATATGTGGAGAAGTAAAAGTGAGATATTTTGATTGAATTGTGCTCAGTCTTCATAAAATTTGGCACGAGTTATCAAATGATTTTTTTTCTTTAAACACAGTGGCTTAGTGGTTAGCACTGTTACCTCACAGCGAGAAGGTCATGGGATTGATTCCCACCTGTGGACTTTCTGTGTGGAATTTCATGTTCTACCTGTGATTGTATGGATCCCCTTTGGGTGCACCTGGCTTCCTCCTACATCCAAAGACATGCAGGGTAGGTGGATGGGAAACTTCAAATGGTCCATAGGTGTGCGTGCAGGTGTGAATGTGTTTGTTTGCCTATATGTAGCCCTGCGACAGACTGGCATCCTGTCCAGGGTGCACCCCACGTCACGCCCTATAACTATTGGGATAGTCTCCAGCCCCCCCACGTGACCCTTAATTGGAGTAAGCGGTTGAAGATGAGTGAGTGAGTGAATGAGTGGCTGGCAAAGGTGAGTGGGTGTGGCCTATTTCTCTGAATTTACTATAGCTAAGATGGATAGATAGATTTATTTCAATCTAATCACAACTCAAAACAAAAACAAATAATCAACATCAGTGATAAACAAAAATTAAAATGACCAAAAGGTGTAGACAAGCCTTTGTCAGATTAGGAATGTGAAAAATGAGTGACCCCTAGTGGTCTGTGAATATATTGGTAAAATATTACATTTATATTAACCTCTTAAACCCTAAAGTCCCCAAATTTGGGGACTTGCCCTGTTTTGGAACATTTGAACACTCATAACTAACCAATGCTGACACCAACGTACACTTATTATTCATCAAAATGTCAAGCAAAGTCTCCTCTACAAGAGTATCCACTTCAATCACATATCAACTAACCACAGCTGAAATGCCAAGCAAATAAAGACATAAACCGGAATTCATTTTTTGGGAAAAAAAAAAAACCCTCATTTACTCCTACCATGTATTATTTACTTTCAATTTTTTTGCATCCACAACATCCCCTAGGACCTGTCTTTTAGCTGATCCAAACTTTTGCATTTTTGACCTTGTACAAGCTGAGAAATAAATCATAATATATGGGTATATTGTTGTGTGGGCCGCTGAAGAGGAGGTACTGCTGGCCCACCACCACCAGTCGGCGCCCTGCTTGGAGTGCGGGCTTCAAGCATGAGAGGGTGCCGAGACAGAGAGTGACAGCTGTCACTCATTTACACCACCTGTCACCAATCACCTGCATCCCTACAAAAGCCGGATCATTACTCCACCTCCTCGCCGAGAAATCAACTACCGTGAAGGTAATTCTCTGCTGTGATCAAGTATTAACTAATTGTTCTGTGTGCAGCCGTATTCCCGAGGATTCAGGGTTTTTGGATTGGCGTGCAGTGAGAGTCTGCGACGTCTTCGCCTCTCACTCCATCCAAGGAGCCACTGTCAGGAGCTGCACGGGTGATTTTGTATCGGAGGTGGAGGTTTGCCCTCCTCGAAGATCTGTAGGAGAAGGATTACTGGGTGTGTGGATACACACTCACCATCAACTGTTTTTCATCTTCTGCCAGCAGTACCAGGGTCTGCAACAACCTGGGGACTCAGGACTTGGCGGCTCCGGTGTTCTTCAGGCCATTGGTGGTGGAAGCTGTGTGGGTCCCGGCTCTCCGATCGCCAGAGGTCTCCTATCTTCGAGCCTGCCAGCACGTCACCTTGTGTTCAATTGGCATTATCTTTATCTGTATCCAGTTGTGTGTTTCACAACATTAAATTGTTACTCTTTGTCTTATCCATTGTCCGTTCATTTGCGCCCCCTGTTGCGGGTCCGTGTTACGACACCTACCCAACATATATGATTTTGGTGAAATAGGCTCTAGGGCTTAAGGGGTTAATATTAGAGCTCTTAGTGCTATCCTGTTGTCCTACATTCATTTTATTGCACCTGCATGAATAGTAAATGTTCACCAGGTGGCAATAGTGCTCCATTCCAAGAACCTTGGGACACAACGTGGACCTCCTGTTGCTTCTAACTTATTTTTAAATTTGGTTCTCCCAAAAAACACCTTCAAATTCTAATAGATAGTATCCTATGTGTGAGTGAGTAAACAAAGCTATTTGTAAAGCTGTCACAATAACGTAATTTGTAATGTACTACGGGAGTGGTAAGCAGACCTATTGGTTTTGGATATTTGGGAAGTTAGGTGGGCCGCAAAATTTTTTTTCTTGGTTAAGTGGTCCTTAGTGTGAAAAAGTATGTGAAACACTGGTGTACCCACAAGGTTTGCTTATAACACCTCTCCTTATAGTTGCTGTCTCCTCATCGAAACATATAAATGTCACATCGTCCAACCAATAGTCGAAAACCAACAGACTCAACATTGACTGACTGTTAGCAGCATCACCATAAACCACTAACTTAAACCACTTATGTCAGTTACTCTATTTTTGAAAAACTTTTTCAAACTATAAATTGTATTGTGTTTTCAATTTGCCCAGATTTGTTCCATAAGTTCACCCCAGTTATTGAAATACATTTACTTTTATATTAACTCTTTCCCTCATTTTTAAATTTTGTATTTACTGCCTTCTTTAACAAACATGTTAAGAGTTTATCATGTACTTTATACATTAGTTCATCAATTTAATCAAAAGAACTGTGTACCAGCTGTAGTAACATCATATTCCGGGACTGTCCTGTTGCCAGTGGAAGTGCCTTCCACAAAGTGAAAAGAACTATGAAAGACGAGGACTAACTCAGAGATTCTTCCGTAAAACCTCAAATCATCAACTACACAGTTTAAATGTGAACACAGCTGAGTGTTCCAACAGGACAGTGACCTGCTCCCAAACACTCATCATTATGAAATGGATAAACCAGCATAAAGATTTTGGAATCATCTTCCCAAAGCCCTGACCACAACCCAAGTGAAAACATCTGGACTGTGGTTAAAAGTCAGGTACATCAACTTAAAAAAAAACAAACTAAACTAAATTAAAACAACAAAACTATTTTTATTGAACTCTGCCAAGAGGAATGGTCAAATATTCAATCAGAATTCTGCCAAAAGCTTGTGGGTAAAGGGAAAGCTGTTAAGGAACATTCAAACAAATATTAGGTGTGATTTAGATCTTCTAATTTCAGAAAATATAAAATAATAAATAAATTTTATTGGCTGTTTTTATTTTTGTTATTACCAAATGTAACGATAGAAATTTACAAATAACCAGTCAAATGTAATGTGCAATGTGACAAAGAAAAAAAAATAGATATGTAAAACAAGATAGATTAATTCACTGTATAGAACAACATAATAAATAAATAAAAACTAATAGATAAAAAAAAATAGAAAGTAAGTAAAAGTATATTGTTAGTTATAGACAAGAGTGGAAAACTCAATCATATATTTCTGAAAACTTAAAAGAGTTCATTAAAATTCTTGAAAGTCCAAAGCTGTCATGACATTCATGTCCATGGCAGTATGCAAAAACTGGCGAAATTAACTTTCCAGCCCATAATTTATATTTGAATAATAATAATAATTATTATTATTATTATTATTATCTGGTGGAACAGGCTTCCATAGCCACGTCCATAGCAACCAAATACCTCTGGACTTCCTTGTTGCTGTTGCTATAGTTACAAAGGATGATAAGCCCCGCCCTCTCGGCTGGTTCAGATTCCTGCAGTCACTCACAGTTGGGGATAATTGGAAACGATAAAGCTCACCGAAAAACTGGATAAAAACAACAACAACGTCTACAACAGTGTGGTGTTCCGAACCCGAAGTTTTCACTTTTGTTCCACTGGTACGTACTTTCCCTCCCACATTAACTGCTAACTTTGGGAAACACTTTAGCTAATTCTTCTTGTCTTACTTTAGTTAGCAGCTGATACAAGCTGACGCACCTGCGAGCTGTTTCCAGAAATAAACGTTTAACTTGTTGGCTGTAAAATGTTCCTGGACGCAAAAGTACAATGTGTGTCAGGAAGTTTCTTAAGAGTAGAAAACTGGTCTGTCAGGAAGGAAGTGATTATTTAATCTTGTGTCCACGTGTTTGTCGTCGTCGTCGTTGTTGTGGTGTGTGTCTGTGAGAGAGAAACAAACGCTTTGTGAGTTTATAAATTCGTGTCAGCACAAACAGCGTTAAAATGGTTATAGCTGCTTAAACACTCTGTTTACAGTGGGGGGAAAGATTAAGCCACCTGTTAAATCTGAAATAAGTCCATATTCACACGTTGGTCGACGTTAATCTTCATCAAAACGGATTCTCTGCAGATTTTTGTAAGGCTGAAATGATTACTCAACTAGACCACTGCGCTCATAGAGCGCAAACCTCCGCCAACACTAGTTTCCATTTACACAAAATTTTACCTCTGGGTACCTCAAGGTCAAAGTCCTGTTAGAAGTGGCTTTTCATAAGCTAAATTAGATGTGATCAAATGTCAGGAGTATGTATGTAGTTAATGCACTTTTTTGTTGTGTTTTTTCAACTTTTTTTGGTTTGTGAATTCTTTTTCAGATATTTTTCACAGAACATTGGTTATCTCTGCTATGCACAATTTGTCATTGCTTTTTGGCACTTGGTTTGCAATTGATAACTGGAAGACGGACAAACAGGTGCAAAATTGGAACCTTCATCCAATTTTGGTAAATCCATAACAGAAAAATGAGTGATTGAGGCACTTTTGATTGAGATATATAATGTAAACTGTACACCAGATGGACTTTTCAATATTAAATTAATTATATTAATGTCACCTTACCACACCTAAACTCCATTTCACATATTGTAAAGAAGATGCTCCTATCTCCTTTTCAATCCCAGTCATGTTTATATATATATATATATATATATATATATATATATATATATATATATATATATACTATTTCTACCTCATTTCTTATGTCTTGTACTGTTACAAGTATTGTTATTGTTGTTATTATTATTATTGCTTATCCTTGCACATGCTGTTTGATGAACAATTTCCTCTACTTGCTCCCACCTTGTGTTTTTTTTTTAAGACCTGATTTAACATCCTCTGTGATATCAATAAAGTTTATCTTTATCTTTAAATTCATTTGAATTTAATATTGAAAAGCCCATCTGGTGTATATTGTGTAGACACTAGTGTAGTGAATTGTTCATTTGCACAATTTTGCCTGCAGGTAGCATCTTTTAATTTCACAATATTGCAATCTGTTGTTTTGAAATCTTCAACTTCGCAGTAGCTGAAAAGATGTCCTGCTAAATCATGTTGTTGTGCAAAGACTCCCAACAGATAGGTATCATTTATGTAAAGTTATGCCACAACGGTTTTTTTTTTGGCGTGTGTGTGTGTCATTCCATAACCTTCCCTTATAATGACAGTGGAGCAGTTGACCAACTGTTAGTCAAGTATTTTCATCATTAAATTGCACTGTTTATTATGTTTCAGCAAATCCTTTATTTCACAATGTCACAAGATGACTTTGTCAGTGTGCTGACCAACAAGTATAAAGATAATAAGGTTACGGTGTTGTAAAAGTGTGCTGTGGATCTGAGCACATTATTAGTACCGTATGTAGCTTGTAATTTTTGTGTGACTGTGCAGATACTGCTCCGTTGAAATGGGGCTTCTTTTGTACATAGTTTGCTAAAGTCAGTTACTGTCATTTTACTTCACCGTGAAGCAGAAATAGTCAAGTGTGGTTGTGTCTGTCTGTGGCAGTGTGTTCTAAATGCAAAGAGCAGTTTGTCATATGTGGTGGGTAAGCTTAGTTGAATGTTCCCTTGTAACATAGGTCTTGTGAAGGTCAAATCAGAGGTCATTGTTTGAAATACATGGTGATATGTGCAAAATGTAAAAAGCTATTTCAGTGTTCACAGATGAATTCAGTAGATCATCATCTTGCAACACAGCTGATGTCAATTTCAATTTATTTTATATATATATATATATATATCTCCACAAAGGCTCTTTAAAGAGCAACCATTTTATTATTTGATGAAGCTTTCTTTTTGTATTTTTTTTCACATTAAATGAATGACTCATTAAACATGTCCATGAAATCAAAGTTCAGTCAATAAGACACTTGCACATGTAGAAGAAGCCCTGCCCCTATTGTGCATAATTTCAAAGCATCCACAATTACTAGAATAGTCCAATTCATATTTTAGTTAATTTTCATATTTTGGGGAGATTATGGTCTAGTGGTTAAAGCCTTGGGCTTGATGCCAGAGGATCCTCTGCTGACATCCCACCCTGACTGGAAAATCATTAAGAGCACTTGGGCAAGGTCCTTAATCCCCTAGTTACTCCTGGCGTGTAGTGAGTACCTTGTATGGCAGCACCCTCACATTGGGATGAATGTGCAGCATTATTTGTAAAGTGCTTTGAGTGTCTGATGCAGATGGAAAGCGCTATATAAATGCAGTCCATTTACCGTTTAGTAATTACTGTCCTAATTATAACATTAAAAGCAATCACATAGTCAACGCAGATATAATTAAATGTTGAAATTACTAAATAAAAAATAATTTAATTATTAGAAGTCCTAATTAACAGACACTTTGCAGCCATTGTTACATAATCTGCTGTTGTGTTTATAATAAATATTTATGTATGGTGTCTTTTTTTTCCTGGTTGAAATGCAGATATGAATGACTGAATCTACCAGACTTAAAAATGTACACATTACTTTTCATGCTATTTTATTTGTCTAAAAATAAATGTCCAAGGTTCATTATCATGTTAATCATGAAATCATCTCATCTGAAACAACAACGGACAAGTTATGGTTTTAGTTTACAGATGAACATCAAAGCTTTCTAAAGAATCTTTTTTTTAAACTATTTTAATTACAAGTTTCCCAAAGTAAGATACTTTTGATACAGAATGTTCAGTAATGAGAAATTAACCCTGAAGTAAAACAGAAAAAAGTATGGATTTTCTTTAGGAAACTGCTGTGTATAAATTAACAGTTTTGATGTTCTTTGTCACATTTCTGTATTCTCTCATCTTCAGTGATTGGCCCGATGCATCATTTCTATTAGATGCGCAAACTACGTCATAGCGCCCAGTGGTGAAAGTTGGATTGAGCTGACCGTTGACCACAGTGAGTTTGATGTCAGGGGATGGTGCATGCTCCCAGTGAAGCTCGATTTAAATTTTTTTTAAAATTATTATTATTTATTTTTTGTGCATTGCAACGCAGCATTTGCACAATGCTTCTCATTGAAAATAATGGGTTTTAGAGCAATGCGTGCTGCATTTGCATGCGCTGTTTGAAAAGCCCTTAAGTCATTAGTTCACTTGCAGTAAATCAACAGGGAAGCCACATGGGCGAATAAAGCGCTAATGGTACAAAAACTAAGCAAACGATAAGAAACCGTCATGAACGACAGCAAAATGAAATGCGGACAAATTGAGGCTTTCGGTGACATTTGTTCAAATTTTTCGACAGTTTAAAAATACTGATGAAGCGCCAGCTGCAGGAACAAGGCTGCACGAAGTTTAAGCACTGTCAACAAAAGTCCAGATTTCTTGTTTCGTTTGGGCTTCGTTGCACTTCATTAACTGCTGTGTGACTGGACTTTAAAGTGGTGGCTGGCAGGTGCTTCACTAATGGACCCAAAATTTAGATATAGTGAAGCTGAAACCTGTTCTCAATTACTGTTTAATATGATTGAAATGGAGAGGAAAAGGTGTTACTGTCAAACATTGACTATATCTTGATAATTGAATTATATATTGAAACATGTTTTTTTTCTGTATGAATGTCTGCTCTTCTGGGATCAACAATTTTTTTTTTCTTTCTTCATCTTTTGTACCTACATACATATGTGTGCTCTTATGCAACTGCTTCAGCTTCTCACACTTGTGCTTCACTCACATAAGCCTAAATGTTACATTAGATTAAGAGGATACTGCCTTGGCAGCATCAAACAGTCTTCGTATTTAATATCACTGCTGCTTCAGTATAGCTGGTGGCAACATGGCACTGGAACCTGGCACCTGGAAGGCAGTAAAAACAAAATATACACAGAGAAAACACAGCACTGCTTTTAGTCATTGTTTCCTGTCACATGGACCCTCTCAGTCATACCACAACTACTTGTCAGTTTCATGGGTGACTTAAAATGTCATCAACATTACTGGGGACTCAGCTTGTTCCAGTAAATTTGCATTATATGTCAAACTTCTGCTGTTATGAGTGAAATTCCAGTTTGTCCCAACTTTAAAGACTTGTATTGTCAAAATATCTAATATATGCTGGTCCTATTTTAAGGCAAAACTTAGCCCTCTGGCAATTTTTTAACCCATATTTTGCCTGAAATGTATCTTTAAACGCCACATGGCAAGATTATGCCCCTTGAGCTTTTTGAAAAGTTGAAATGTACACACTAGTCCCATTTTGTTTGACCACTTGAAAGAAGTGAATGCTGAAATTAAAGTTTTATGACTTAAGTTGCTGGAATCGTTCCTGAAAGAATTGTTTCAGCCTTAGGTTTTTTTTTTTTTTTTTTTTTTGAGGGGGCGTGTATATCCAGTCATCTGTTCTGACAATGCAGAAACTTTGTTGAGTTGCCAGTTTGTTTTAAATGGTAATTCTGGTATTCACTTTCACCATTTTATGGACAATTTGTACATGTTTTTAATGTAGCACTTGTATTGATAATATGAGTGTTATCCTCCACACAACATCTCATGCTGTCTTTCCCCCAGGCCTCATTGACTATTAAAGAGGAGGTTGCTAAGAGATGACAGTTGGTGACATTGTTTAAAGCGTGTGATGTATGGCAGCCTGAAGCTGGACTTTTCCAGGATCTCCTCATTCGTAAAAGACTCTGCAGACAAGCTCACCTTGACTTACATATACCATGGCAGCTTTTAGTCCTACCTGTACCCCGACCTCCACAGGAGCCCAACCTGCACAGCACAGCCACGGAGGCAGTGAGTATGTTGATGGATGTGATCGCAATGAGCAGAAGATTGAGAACAGGGATTTGGGACGCAACACAATCTCAGAGAAAACTCACGAGTTCTTCCAGATGTGTGACATCGACGGCAAAGGCTTTGTTACCCGATGTGACATGCAGGTAAGATTAAAGATGCAGTGCAACTAAAAATTTTATCAGTTAATTTTTATTATTGTTATTACACGTACGTAATCAATTAATCCTTAACTCTGTGTTGGACAGAAATTTTAGAAAAATAATGGCCAGAGCTTTATATGCATTTCTTATCCAAAATCTACAAATGTTTACTTAGTCGATGATAGCATCACTATCTGAAATTCGCTTTCAGCCACTCTTCCATTTCTTTCCAGCTATGTAAACAACAGGTACAGATGGACTCACTTTGAATCAGTTCAGCATTTTTTTTTTTTTTTTTTAATTTACCCCCCGGTATGAAATACACGGGGGTATATAGTGATCAGCATGTCTATCCATTTTCACTTGTTCGCGCAATATATCAAGAACCAGTTGACCAATTTCATTCATATTTAGCATAAGGGTGTACTTGGGTGATCCCCTGATACAAGTCGATTGTGGTGACCTTGAGGTCAGTTTCAAGGTCACAGTAATATATTCAAGACATCGTCATTGCTACTCTTGTTAGCGTGATACATAAAGAACCAGTTGACCAATTTCATTCATATTTAGCTAGGGATGGGGCCGATCCGATCCCGGACCGGTATTGGGTTCCGAAACTGACGTAATTCACGTATCAAAAAATACCGATCCGACCTGCGACATTTTCCGATACCGGAGAAGAGCCACTGTGAATTCTCTCAACTTCTGTTGTTTGCTCTTTGCTTGATTACTGCCCGGCAGGAGGACGGGAGGTGGAGGGTTTTGAAGCTAAGCTGTTTGAGAGAGCTCTCTTCCACAGTGTTCTAGCTGCGGTTAGCGGCAAATTTCTGCTCAGCTCTCGGGTTCAAATTGTCTGTTCATCGAGCACGGATTTTCCAAAAAATTAACTGAATTGTTGCTGAAAATGTGTGCTAAAAAGTTAGCTGCTTCACTGTCCCGGGGCTGTCCAACACTATGAAAAGCAAGCTCAGTGTGCAGCCAAGGAGGAGCTGAACAGAGATTCAGTCCGCTAAAAGGGAAAAAAATTAAAATCCTGTGTGTGAGCGGCGCTGATAATACACTAATTTTACAGTTGAAAGCCTTCGTGTTTCCAAAGTTCAAAATTTGCGTAGCACACACACTGGGCCTCATGTATCAACGTTGCGTACGGCGATATTTGAGCGTATATGGGGTGTACGCCAAAACCGCTGCGCTACTTGGCATTTATCAATGTGGTTGCGCTGAAAATATACACCAGGTCAAGAGGTGGTGTAAATTATACACCAAAATGAACCAGCGCTGGAATCCACATAAAAATGAAGATGATCAACATGATAAACAGTGCCATTATACAAATCAATGCATATGTTAGATAAATAACACTTTCCTGATTATACTACATAATAATCAATACAAATCCCGCTTTTGCGGGATTGTTATGGAGCACGATCTGTGGCTACAGCGCTGACTGCAAAGACAGCGCTGCTCGCCTTTTCTCCAGACTTCGAGCCTGGAGCCAGAGCAGCGCTGAGCTTAACTTTATGTGGCGTGATCGTTTGACAGTGATAATAACAACTGTAGTTTCCTCATTCCCTTAATTCGGTTGTGCTGCAGCCATGTTTTGTCGTCTCCATTCGGTTGTCACAATAAAATAATTACAGAAATACATTTAAAAAATAAAGAAATCTGACAGATTAGGCGTGTCTTATTAATTGAGCGAGCAAATATCCACATGTCAAGAATTACTGACGTGAAAAGAGAATACAGTGGTCCCTCGCTATAACGCCGTTCACCTGTCGTGGCCTCGAAGTCTCGCGGAGTATTTAGTCCAATTTTGCATGCCTTTTTTTTTACATTGTTCTGCGTATCTGTTTATAAGAATCTTGTCGCCCAGAAGAAAAAAGAGCACCAACAACTATTCATAACTGTGTTTGTCACACAGAAACAAACACCTGCTGCAGCCAGGTGTGAGTGGGGAAAAAGGTGCGGCATCAGGATGCAGAGGAGCGATCTGTGAAATATTGGTCAGTCACTATTAATAATTTCTTATGTGTCGACCTCGTTCATTGATCGTTAAAATTAATTTGTTAGTTCTAAATGCCATCATAATTATTTATAGGAAAACTTTCTATTTTTATTTCTCAAACAAATGTTTGGGCCTGAAAACAGTTTGGTATTATTTTCCTACTAAGGTTTGAACTTTGAGATTGTTTACACATGAGAGAAAAGTGAGAAAATGTTCATGCCTGATTGAAAAAGTGTATAAACTGTGTAGTGAGGGGTTTTACAGCTTTGAAACGTATATAATTGTAAAAAATAACGCTGACTACATCACGGTTTCGCGTATTTCAGGCTATTTTTTTTAGAATGTAACTCCAGCGACTAATGAGGGACCACTGTAACACTTTATTGATTATATACTACAAAACAATTGATACGACGGCCGCTTTTGACGCTCTATTGGCATGCGTCGTGATTGGTGAAGTTCTTTTTCATTGCTGTCTTCCTGGCTTCCATGTCGTAAAATGAGGGTGTGTCTGAAGCGGAGTCTGAATATTTATGGGCGTGTTTATTATAATTACGATTGTTTCCACCCGCTGCATTTATCAAGATCACGTCAGGCGTATGCCAGACATGGACAGGTGTGCACTGCTTGATACATGTCACGGCGACTTTGGTTTATTTCAAGTTTACGCTGTAAATTTACGCCACAAGTGCGCAACATTGATACATGAGGCCCACTGAGAAAGGGGGAAAAAAAGAGATGGAGGGAGAGCGAAAGCAAGCGAGAGAGAGAAGGGGAGAGAAGAGAGCAAAACAAGAGGCAGAAAGAAAAGGAGACAGAGACAGAGGACTTCATTTTTACTCTGTAACACTTGTTTTTGCAATGTAAACATATGCCTCCCATATCAATAAGCTCTATTGAAATTAAAAATTGAGGAGAGACAGAGACAGAGTGCTGTCTTTTCTCTTTAAGTCTATAAAAATAAGGCTATAAAAGTCTATAAAAAATAAAAGTACTTTATTCTTTCACCAAAACATTAAATCTAGGCTTTCATCTTAGATGTACCTTCTGGCAAATTGTAGCTGAACTTTCAGGTCTCCTTTTAAAGAAAATCCTCATATAAAATCAACAATAATGATAATAATAATATTAAAGCAAACAGAGCTCTGCTATCGGATCGGAAAAGTATCTGTATTGGCAGATATCCAGATTAATGTATCGGCTCGGAAGTGAAAAATTGTGGATCGGTGCATCCCTATATTTAGCATAAGGGTGTACTTGGCTGATACCCCGACACTTTGAATTACTAATTTTGTGGGAACCAGGGGGATATGTCATCTCCTAATGACTGTTGTTAAATTACTTTTTGTAAGCACAGAACAGCTTTAAACCTGTTGAAGCAATGCTACTTCTGACTTGGCTAAGCTAATTTAACTTTAAAGTGTTTATCATTATGTACTGGAGCTGTTGAAAGTGATTACAAAAACACTAATGTGGTTAAAACCATTTTAACTGGTTGGAAGAAAGCCCCTCACCACCAAGAGCACTGATGTAGTGAGAGTGGACAGCCACAAGTTCATCTGCCTTCATGTGTCATCTGATCTGAGCTGGTCTGCAAACACAGCAGTCAGTGTGAAAAAAGCTCAGAAGTGGCTGGGCTGAGCTGCCATCCCCTCACACAAGCCTACACAGGCCTGGTGAAGAGAATCCTCACCACCGGCATCTCAGTGTGGTACGGCAACACCACTCAGGCAGAGAGGAAGGCTCTCCAGAGAGTCGTAAAAATGGTCAGGACTGAATTTTCATCAATGGACTCAATTTACAGACAACGATGCAAAAAGAGGCCACAGCACATTATCAGGCACCCTCACCAGTCTGCCCACTTTGTACTCCGGCCCAAACACACAGCTTACAGCCTGAGGAAAAGTACAGCAGACGGCATCATTAAGCTGCGTTCACAACGCACGCGACGGTAGCGACAGGTTGCCATGTAATCCTATGGAAGGACGCGTTGTGGCGTCACACGATGGACGCGAATGAAGTGATTTTGAGCAAGTGGTGCGAAATCTGAACTTTTTCGTCTTGTTGTGCCGCGATGACCAATCAGGGACTGGATATGTAGTGACGTGAAGATGTCTGGAGTTTATGGAGTTTATATTTGATGTGGACATGTCCTGTGTCTGGCAGCCAGCCTGTGAGAGCAGGACTTATGATCGAGTTTGAGGGGAGAGTGAGCTGCACCGCAGCAGCAGCTATTTATTTTTTTTTCCCCCCACGTGTGTGCGCGAAAGAATTGTCCGTGAAGATTTTATTAACTACACAGATGTATGATAAAACAAATGGTGACTGGTTTATAACACAATGGTGACAGTCTGAGGGGAGAGAGAGCGAGGAACCATAGCGGCAGCGAGTGTTTTGGTTTGTTTTGTTTTTTTTTTTGTATGTGTGCGTGCGAACGGGACAGGAGTTCCTCAAACTGGGTCCTGGAGAGGCAGAAGTACTGTTGAAAGCGGCAGTCATCCAGATGCAGCTCCTGCAGCAAATGATGAAACTCCCCGAATTGGGAATGTCTCGTGAGGATATTGTGAACCCAGCGACGGCGCCGCTGGCGACGTTTATCGACTTTCCACAACAAATACTACACAGCAACTCGCTCCGTGTGATCAAGGTCGCCATGTTGACTCGATGGCGAGCGGAATGGCTAGCTCCTCCTGTTTGATGACGCAGGTGAATTTTTGCAGCGAAAGTTTCCGCCCAAGCAGAGCGACGCACCGGGCGATGGTGGCACGTCCATCACCAGGCGAATGAAGCAAATTTGTGGTGTCGTGTGCGGTGTGAACGTGGCGTTTACACACAGGACTCCATTACATGAAGTGTTTTTTTTTTTCCGGCCACGGTCAGACTGATGGCATCCCTGAACTCAGAGTAGTGGACTGTTTACAACCAAAACCCACTGGGCAATATTTATCACTCAACTATAACCTAATGTGCAATATTTTATTTTATTCGTTTTGAAATAACAGTCATTGGTGCAATATCTGTTTGATCCATATGTGCAGTATCCACTGTCTTGGAATAACCCCTGTTCTCTATCTTCCATTAATCTGAGACGTGTGTGTATGTGTATATATATATATATATATATATATACACCCATATTAAGCATATACCCATATTGTATTAAGCATTACAATATGGGTCATTTTGCTAGATCATCCTCTGCTCTATACAAACATATCAGTGTATTTATTTTGCGTCAATTGATTGGGCTATTTAGAGCTCCCTGGCAAAGTTTCCCCTCCTTCTGCACACAGTAGACGGTTTATCTTTCAGATGTGGGGTTGCAACAGGCTTTATGTCTTTTGGTGTACATTACAATATTCTACTGTCATCCTCCACTCATATATATCTATAAATTAATGTATTTATCTTGCATCGAACAGTGATTGGGTGACGTTTCTAGTGCCTTGGCAAAGTTTTCTTGAACCGATTAACGGATTTTATTTCTTGATTGCTTAACTATGTAATTGACTGAAAAAGGTCAGGGCCCAAATAATATGCAGAAATGTACCATCGTTTTGAGCACCTTTTTAGATTTTTGGCGCTTCCTATCGATGCATAACAACAAGAAGATAGTTGGGGGAAAAAAAACAATTTAAATTGAACCTAATTTTCTGCTTTTAGTTTGTATCAGTGTCGTATGCAGTGATGTTGAACTGCACATTCAAGGGGTTGTATGTGGCATAAACAAGAGTGAGAGAGTGTGTTATGTTGGAAGATGAGCACATAGAGCTGTGTTCACCCTTTGCCGTGTGGCTCTTCAACAGTATTGTGCAGATTCAATGGGCTCTCAAATGTCCATCCCCACTGTGCCAAATCTTTTGATGGACTTGTAAGCGCTTGCACCGTGGAACACAAATGCATGGTGGATAGGTTGCTTTGATCTGATGTTTATGAAAATGATTGGAAATGAGATGCTGGCAGCGCAGCCCATTTCACTACTGTTTTACATGACAAATATTTGTGTGCCGCCTGAACTGCAGAGTACAGTCTGCTTTTACGTACACATCTCGGGAGGAATAGTAATTAATTTACTATCTTCATCTAAATTTGGCTTCATCTAAATGATGACTGCTCAGGGAAATCTGTCTTACACCATGACCGCCAACAAATACAGCAGTAAAAATGACAAAAGTCAGCTCCCCACACAGTTGTGAGCGCATTAGCATTTCATGAAAATGGCCAGGTTATCAGGTCCATAGTGATTAAAGAGCAGCTGTAGTTCTTGTTTTCGAATAATTTTCTTTTAAAGAGTCCTTGATCGACAGTTTTCCACAGCAGTTTGTTGCAGCAGGTCCTCTCTGTGAGCATTTAACACTGTCCCTTCGATGACCGACTCCCAGGTGCTAGCATGTTTAACTGCAGCACATGTATGTGCAAATAAATCTTCACTTTATATTAAAACTGAAGAAGGCAGTAACCTGTGCCAACAGAGCTGTTTCTAATTGAAACAAGCCAGAGAGGAAAGAACTGCCATTACAGCTCATCGCCACATCACACAAATGATTGTGCTTACAAGTATCAAGTAAAGTAGCAGTTGGAATATCTACAGTATAATAAAATGTCCTTGAGTATTTCTGTTTCCAGTAGCAGCTGTGGTTTGTGTTTTGTTGAACAGAGGTTGAATGGCGAGCTGCCTCTCAGCGCTGAAGAGCTGGAGAATGTGTTTGACACCCTGGACTCTGATAGCAACGGGTATCTTACGCTCGAAGAGTTTTCCTCAGGGCTCAGTGAGTTTTCATCCTCTTTCAGCTTTAAAAATGTTAATACTGTTATCATAGGATATCTAATGTTACAGTCAAGTCCATAAGTAATTTGACAGTGACACGATTTTGTATTTTTGCCTCTGTCCACCACCACAGTGGCATTCACATGAAGCAATCAAGATGTGCTTGTAGTGTAGACTTTCAGCTTTAATTCAAGGGGTTTAACAAAAATATAGTTTTCACTATTTAGGAATTACAGGTACTTTTTATGTTGTTCCTCCATTTCTGATGTCTTGATATTACTAAATGATTGTATTATTTAATGCATGTTGTAAATGAAAAGTAAGTCCAAGATGTGTTCAGGCACTCTTCATTACTGACTTGTCAAAAGGAAATTGGCTGAAGAAGTGATGATTTGTATTCTATTTATTAGATTTAGTGTGTTAAGTTGCCTATGGCCCCTCTTAAAATTCGGGGTTGGGAGTTGGGTTGTTATTGGTAATTAATTGATATTTTTGTTAAACCCCTTAAATTAAAGGTAAAATCCACACTACAACCAAATCTTGATGATTCCATTTCATATTTCAACTCCATTGTGATGTGCAGAGGCAAAATTGTCAGTTTTCAAATATGTATGGATCTGACGGTCTATCTTGGAAGTGTTATGTGTGTACAGTTGTTGGTTTGTTCATTTATTTATTTTTGTTCAGCTACATTTTTGTCAGGCCAGAAGATTTCTGCTGAGGAAGGCGCGGGGGAAAAAACTTTCAATAAAGGCCCTTCAGAGGTGCTGTACCAGACCCAGGTGGAGGAGAACCCAGTGCCCTTAGAAGATGATGAGGAGAAATACTTCCGCATGCTTATGCAGAGCCTCGGAGCCACTCGTCTCTTTGAAGAGTGAGTGTGCACGCGTGCGTGTCAGTGACCTTGTAACGCTGTGCCTGTTGGTGGCTTAGTCTGAGACCGTAATCAGCTGTGTAAACCAGACAGGAGGTGGAAGTTTCCACAGTCAAACAAAGCTGTTCCTGTGATCCCTGTTTGAGCTGCTCTCTGTCAAACTGTGAGTCTTACATGAGACTTTCCGTCAGATTTATTTTGAAGAGAGCACACAGAAATTAAACCGTAAAAAATCAGAAATCAGTCACACATAAAATGTGTTATTTCACACAGCATGACTTTGTTATTGTGCCTGAGGTATGTGTATGTCCTTCACTCTCCTACAATTAAAGATGTCTTGCTGGACTTGCCTTTAGCAAACACCTGTCGCTTAGTAAATGTAAACAGTAGTGGAGCTGGACAATAGACGTCCACATCCTGTTGTCTCTCACCTGGCTGAATAGAGTTGGAGACTGATGTGCCCTCAGATCAGATTAAGTAGAGCAGCACTCATGCTGCCTTTCAGACAACATGGAAGTAGAAAACTACTGACCATCTATGTTTAATAGGGGGGAAAAATCACTGACTCTGACTTAAGGTTAAGTCTATTGTCATATGTCATAAGCAAATCATAATGATGTGAATATTCTGCCTTCTTTCAGTGAGACAAAAAATATAACGCAATGTGCTAAAATATCCTCGGCCGTATGAGCATAAAAGTTTTGACCTCTTAAAATAGGTGATGGTTAGCCATCTTTGAACTTGTCTTCTTGGGACAAGAATGTTCCCTGTGAATTTGAAGATACTTGCAGTAATAAGACTAAACGTATGCTGAGCAAACACAGACGGACGGACACAAAGCCTTTGCAATACCCGATGGCCATATTTTGGCCTCAGGCAAAAAGGAAACGCCCAGTTAGCCAGTAAAAGTGGACACGCATGTGAGAACAGTAAATATAAATAAACAGACAAACAGGAGGAATTTCTGCCCAAACTGGTTAAGTTGGGTATTTCTGGCTCCTTAAATTTTTTTCCAAACCTGTCGAATGTGTTTATTTCAAAGTAAGGCCTTTAAGTGGGACTGATTTTTGTCAGCTTGATTTTCCAATTCCAGATTTCCTCCATAAGTAATTGGGAAGCATAGTGTCGATTTTGTCAGACAAGACTAAATATTTTAGTCAGTGACATTTTTTTTTCCATGACGAAAATGAAGAGGACGATACTCGTCAGTGTTCTAAAACACGAAGACAAAATTACCATGCATTACACTGGTATACACATATAGTAGTTGCCTGCTTCAGAAATAAAATGTGCTATTATTATGGATTTTGGCTTGTTGAATTCAAATATAACAATAACATTGGCTAATTGGCTACTGTTTCCAAGATATTTAAGGTTTACATTTTGTCTACATAATTATATTGTGTTAACTGTAGCGTTTTCATAAAAAATCAAAAACACAGGTCTTTTTTTTAATGTTTCTCTGGCTGTTTATATAATTTTTCACCTGTTCCCTTTTTGTAACACTTTAAAAATCAGCAAAAGGGCAATATATTAACCCTTAGTAGCACAGTAGTAGCATTTCTTAGTACTACAGCCAATCAACAATTTCAAACATTTTCATTCAGTGGCCCAAAATTAGTAAAGTTTGAGTATCTTTATTTCAGAAGCATTTTGGCTGTAATCTTTCTCCATTTTCATCCACAAGCTCTTACACTTTGAAAATGTTTCTGAAATGTGTCTCATTCAGTGAGTTTGTGCTGATGCCGTCCTGACATAAAATCATCAAGGTTGGACGCAAGATATAAAATCCACCACGGGCAGATTTGAGAACGTGCAGGACGCCCACATGTTCACAAAATATATATATATATATTTTTAAATAACGTCTCCGCTTTGTCCTCAGTCTCCTGTATGCAGGAGGGGGGTGGTGGATCATCCCACCGTGTGTTTGAGCCTAGATCTGTAAAGGCCACTAGAATGGACACCAGCCTCTAGACAGTTAACTTACATTTTTCTTACAAACTAGCAACCTAAAAACCTAAACATTTGTATGCACATTTAAGAAGACAACGGCACCAAATTACATTACACGTCACATGACTAGTTAAAATAAATAAATAAATAATAAACATACTGAAGAGTAAATCCATCCAACATGAAAGACAAACATTTAGTGAAAGAGTTTACATTACACTGTCTCACTGTGTTAAGTGTCTGATCAACTCTCTGAGGCTCGCATTAAAGATACTATATATAGAGTTTTTAATACAGCAGCAAATTCCACATCAATCCAGTATCAATTTGTTTTTAACATTATTTATGACAAATATATGAGATGACATGAAATATAAAAATAATGAAATATGAAGTTTATTTAATGTATTTATTATAGCACCAAATCACAACAAACTTGCCTCAAGGCGCTTCACACAAGTAAGGTCTAACCTTACCAACTCCCAGAGCAAGCACACAGGCGACAGTGGTAAAGAAAAACTCCCTCTGATGATTTGAGGAAGAAACCTCAAGCAGACCAGACTCAAAAGGGTGACCCTCAGCTTGGGCCATGCTCCCGACACAATACAAATACACAGGAAATTTTGGGAGTACATGCTGGTGCACGGGACGGGGGGCCTGCAGAAGAAGACAGCCACTCCCATCTCTGGATGGAGCCAGACCTCAAACAGAGAGAAAGAAAACAGAATCAGGTGGCAGAAAGACAACAAATACGGTATAATTTGTCAGCATTAATCAAATGATGGTTCTTGGTCCTGTGAGACATCGGCATCAATTTGACCAGCTAACACTTAGTCAAGGCTCGTGTGTCATACATCACACTGACAAAGTGAGGAACCTTGGGGTAATTTTTGATCCTACATTGTCCCTTGACCGCCACAGTAGAGATATTGCGAGGACTGCTTTCTTCCACCTGCAAAATATAGCAAAGATTCATCCAATCCTGTCTATGACTGATGTTGAGACCCTGATCCATGCGTTGAGACCCTGATCTATGCATCGCTCCCGCGAGGAGCTTCTAAACATCAAATCATCAACACCCACGGACATTACGCCAGTTTTTTTGGTGCCTGCAGCTGAACTGGTTCACTTTTTGGCCAAAAAAGTGAGACGACGGCGGAGAGGGAAATGCGCTGGATCTCTCGTGCGCCTCAGACGAAGGGGCACGCGCACACCCCTACCTGGGATATTTCTCTCCAATGTCCGCTCACTCCACAACAAGATGGATGAGCTGGCACTGCCGATGAAGAAGAATAGAGATTTCTCCTCATCTTGTGTACTGTGCGTCACGGAGACGTGGTTAAATGCACAGACACCGGACTGCGCGCTCCAACTAGAGGGATTCCAGCTCCTCTGTGCAGACAGAGACCGAGCACTCTCTGGTGGAAAAACTAGAGGGGGTGGACTCTGCTTCTATATCAACAACACCTGGTGCTCCGATGTGACTGTGATCTCCCAACACTGCTGTCCCTCTCTGGAATATCTCCTCATAAACTGCAGACTGTTCTACTCTCCACATGAGTTTAACTCTTTCATACTTTGCTCTGTGTATATTCCACCGAGCGCAGATGTGCACGAGGCCGAGCGCGCGCTCGCGGATCAGATTATGAGCGTGGAGAGAGACTTTCCGGACTCTCTTGTTATAATTCTTGGTGATTTTAACAAAGGGAATCTCAGTCAGGAATTACCAAAATACAAACAGTTTAATACAAACAGACTTAAACGCTCTAAACCTGTTGTGAGGACGTCTAAAGTGTGGAGCAATAAAGCTGTAGAGGAGCTACGCGCGTGCTTGGCCACCACGGAGTGGGATATGTTTGAGGCTTCAACAGACAGTCTAGATGACTACACGGACACTGTGACGTCATATATTCATTTCTATGAAGACAGTATCATCCCACAGCGTACCAGGGTGAGATATAACAATGACAAGCCCTGGTTCACACCTAAACTCCAGCAGCTCCGTCAGCAGAAAGAGGTGGCTTTCAGAGAAGGAGACAGAGACAGCTATAGAGGTGCAAAGTACAGATTTAGCAAGGAGGTGGCAAAGGCTAAATCCATGTACAGTTCACGTCTGCAGCAAAGGTTCTCTGCCAACGACTCGGCCTCTGTGTGGAGGGGGCTGAAAGAGATCACCAACTACAAGCCCAAAGCACCTCGTTCTATTGACGACCTCAAGCTGGCCAACGACCTGAACGTCTTCTATTCACGGTTTGAAGACAAGGACTCACACCTCCCCACCCCCCACACAACTGGATATTCAAACACTCTGGACCTCCCCCCTCTCACTGCTGCCCTCCCCACGCCCCCTGTTGCCCTCTCGGTCCAAGAGGAGGACGTGAGGAGACATTTCAAAAGGCTGAATCCACGTAAGGCCCCGGGCCCAGACTGTGTCTCTCCTGCCACCCTGAGACACTGCGCTGATGAGCTGGACCCAGTCTTCACGGGGATCTTCAACACCTCCCTGGAGTCATGCCATGTTCCAGTCTGTTTCAAGTCCTCAATCATAGTTCCAGTCCCCAAGAAACCACGCATCACTGGACTTAATGACTACAGGCCTGTGGCTCTCACGTCTGTAGTCATGAAGACCTTTGAAAGCCTGGTATTATCCCACCTGAAGTCCATCACCGACCCCCTCCTGGACCCCCTGCAGTTTGCCTACAGAGCCAACAGGTCTGTAGATGACGCCATAAACCTGGCCCTGCACTCCATCCTGCAGCACCTGGACTCCCCAGGAACCTACGCTAGGATCCTGTTTGTGAACTTCAGCTCTGCATTCAACACCATCCTTCCAGCTTTGCTCCAGGACAAGCTTTCTCTGCTCCACGTGCCCAACTCCACCTGCAGGTGGATCACAGACTTCCTGACGGACCGGAGTCAGCGTGTGAGGCTGGGAAAAAATGTCTCGAACACTCGGCTTCTCAGCACAGGATCTCCACAGGGCTGTGTCCTTTCCCCTCTACACTAACTGCTGCACCTCCAGCCACGACTCTGTAAAGCTCATCAAGTTTGCGGAAGACACCACCCTCATCGGACTCATTTCGGATGGGGATGAGTCTGCCTACAGGAGGGAGGTGGGCCGGCTGGTGACCTGGTGCAGCAGCAACAACTTGGAGCTCAACGCCCAGAAAACAGTGGAGATGATCGTGGACTTCAGGAAAGCCACAGCCCCCTCGCCTTCACCAACAGCCCCATCACCACTGTGGTCTGTCACCGCTTCCTCGGCACCACCATCACCCAGGACCTCAAGTGGGAGTCAACCATCAGCTCCCTCATCAAGAAGGCCCAGCAGAGGATGTACTTCCTGCGGCAGCTGAAGAAGGCCAAGCTGCCTGTCCAGCTGATGGTGCAGTTCTACACGGCCATCATCGAGTCCATCCTCTGCTCCTCCATCACGGTGTGGTACGCCGGGGCCACAGCCAGGGACAGACACAGACTGCAGCGCATTGTGGCCTCTGCTGAGAAGGTGATCGGCTGTAGCCTTCCATCTCTCCACGACCTACACGTCTCCAGGACTCTGGGCCGAGCAGGTCGGATCACAGCTGACCCTTCTCACCCTGCACACGGTCTGTTCAAACCACTCCCCTCGGGCAGGAGGCTATGGTCCATCCGGACCAGAACCTCCCGCCATAAGAACAGTTTCTTCCCCTCTGCCGTTAGACTCATGAACTCCTCATAACTCAGTCACCTTAAGCTTAACTCTGTCACTTTATCATCTTATCACAGGTCACTTTAGACAGTGTACTTTGGTTTTTAATTGCACTCCTCCCACTGCACTGTTTTTTCTGTTTCTCTGTTTTTCTGTTGCACACAGCCTTTCATATTTCATATTTCTTTTTTTTTATCTTAGATTTTATCTTATTTTGACACATATGTTATATTTTATCTTAGCATTTTATCTCTTCTTAATGTTGCACCATTGTACCAAAGCAAATTCCTAGTCTGTGAATCTGTTCACTGGCAATGGCAATAAACTTCTTCTGATTCTGATTTATCTCTTCTAGATTGGACTACTGCAATGTTCTATTTTCTGGTTTACTGCAGTCCAGCATTAGGGCTCTCCAGTTGGTTCAAAATGCTGCTGCCAGACATTTGACACGAAGCAGAGCGTTTTAACACATTACACCCATTTTGGCATCTCTTCACTGGCGTCCTGTCCCAGTGAGATCAGACTTTAAGATTCTTCTACTAGCTTATAATATTGTTCAGGGACTGGCAACTCCCTACTTAACTGACGTAATTAAACCCTACGTACCGGCCCGGGCTTCGCTTTCTCAGGGTGCAGGACTACTTAAGAAGTCTGCGGGTCACAGAGCTTTCTCTTATCATGCCCCTGTTCTGTGGAATGATCTCCCTGCATTAATAAAACAGTCAGATTCTATAGAGACTTTCAAGTCCAAACTTAAGACGTACTTATTTTCCCTTTTGTATGGCTAGCATACTGGCATAGTATGTTACTATGCTTTTTACTCTTTGAATTCATTTTTTTAGGAAACAGAGTGGGCTTCGGCCTCAACTTTATCTAAAGTCTGGGTCTTTTAGTGAAGCTTAGGGCTTGTGGCCAGGGATCACCTTAGTATTTCTTCTGTTTTTCTTGTTGCTTAATGCTGACAAATTATACTGTATTTGCTGTCTTTCTGATGCCTGATTCTGTTTTTTTTTTTGTTTTTTTTCTCTTTGTTTGAGGTGTGGCTCTATCCAAAGATGGGTGTGGTGTCTGTTTCTGAAACCCTTGTCTGCACTGGCAACATTTCCTGTATATTTGTTTTGTGAATTGTTTTGTAATTTGTCTGTAGCATGGCCCAAGCAGAGGGTCAGCCCTTTGAATCTGGTCTGCTTGAGGTTTCTTCCTCAGAGGGAGTTTTTCCTTGCCACTGTCGCCTGTGTGCTTGCTCTGGGAGTTGGTAAGGTTAGACCTTATTTGTGTGAAGCGCCTTGAGGCAACTTTGTGATTTGGTGCTATATAAATTGAAATTGAAGCATCATCAGTCAGCAGTAAATGTCTTTGAACAAACTCACTGTTCTGCTCATTTATTTTGTCCCATCAGTTCCGGCGAGGTGCGCAGTCTGTGGGCCCAACTTCGCCGAGACGAGCCACATATCTTAGCCAATTTTGAGGACTTCCTGGCCAGAGTAGCATCTCAGATTATAGAAGCCAACCAGGAGAAGACTGAGATGGAGAGTGCACTCAAAAGGTCAAGACATGTTTCTGCTGATTATCAGTCAACTTCAGAGATCATCACAGAAGTGTTGCATTATTATGAGCGAAGTGGTGCGAAGCTCACTCATGGTACAGGGAGCCCTAAACAGGAAGTACCAAATTTTAAATCCATACTAAAACAGGAAATGTTCAAATGTCAAACACTTCCTGGATTGACAGACGAGATCCCATGGAATCTCACGGGAACTCAGTGGTAAGCTCACACTCAAACAGGAAGTGCCAAATTTTCAGTCACAGTGAAACAGCAAATGTCAAATGTTGAACAATTCCTGGCATGGGTGGAGCTAGAGTGGAGGCCAGGGTTACACTGTACTCCCCTGAAATGTGATTGGACACAAATGATTGACATGTCACGGCACCGGACATCTGGTTGAAAGAGCTGCATTTTGAAATTAGTGAGTCACATTGACTGCTAGGTTCCTCCTGTCCAGTAGTTAGTGTTGTGTACCACAAAAAGTTCTAATCCACCTTAGTAGAAGAACAAAAATATTTACCTCAGCTTTGAACTGAACACATTATTTGAACCATGGACCAGTAATGACACCAAACTTATATTGGTGAGTAAATTACCATATTTTATGCCAGAAATGAGGACCATGTTGTTAAAAGCAGCAATTCTCCATTGATTTGGGTTGCCTTATATACACATGTTTAAGCTAACAGACAGCAGCTGGTTCATGCTCTGTTGGCTTATTCATGCAGCAGATAACTGAAATAATCCTTCAAATGGTGACACAAGTATCAAATACAGCTTAGACACTACACTATAAAAAAAAAACCTGACTGGCCACTTGAATTTTCAATAGGCAGCCAGGTAAGGGTCAGTGAGGTAAAAGCAGCAAGAATGGTGACAAAGGTCTATTGACCCCTACCTGGCTGCCGATTGAAAATTCAAGTGGCCAATCAGTTTTTTTAAAAAGAGCTCAAGTCTATGAATTATTTGTGTCAGATTTGATGTTTGTATCACCATTTGCAGGATTCCACTTTAAATATTCTCTTATCTGCTGCTTATGTAAGATGCTGCTCCTCAGTGTTTCTCAGTTGTCCTCAAAAGTATTGGAACACTCGGTATTTCACACATTTTAATTTGTTTATTCCATTTCAAATACATTTTTTCTCCAAATTATCTTCCTAAACTCAAACTGAAAGCAAATCTCTACAAGTTTATATAAATTAATTAAAAATATATAAAATCCAGCTTCCTGATGAAGTGATGTAGAAGATGATTTTCTTAAAAAGAAGACCTGAAAGTTCAGCTACAATTTGCCAGAAAGTACATTTAATAATATTGCACAACCTCTGTAATTTTCAGAATTTGAAGGCAAGTACCAGTGAATCAAACTGAATCCAACCTTTTCATAACAACATTAACATCAACCTATCGACCGGGTAGTAGTACATTTGGGTCAGTCCAGGACTCCGTGTGCCGATATCGTTATATCTATTACTTTAAAGTTTATCCCCTTGTATCTCTTAATTTTTTCAGCCCTATTTCACATGTGTATATATTACACATGAGTTACTGTGGATAATTTTGAATATGTTAAACTTTTATTGTTACAGAAAAGCAGCGACGCATGATGATGAGATTAAATGCCTTTATGAAGAAATGGAGCAGCAAATAACCAATGAAAAGGACAAAATTGTTCTGCAGGTATAAACCCTTCAGTGATTTCCAGACAGAAGTTATTCTGTGAAATATTGCATGTGTCCATCCTTCTTCTCACCTTTGACCTTTGCCCTCTTTTATGTCTGTGGTGAAGGATGTCGAGCGGTTTCAGTCTCGCAGTCAAGACCTGGAGCTGCAGTTGTCTGGTAAGGAGAAGGAGCTGGATCAACTGTTTCAGAAACAGAAGAGGGTAAGTGAGACCTACTGAAGTCTCTGAGAGTGAACTACATAGACCCACACAATGTACACATTATAACAACTCAGGATTGGTATTACTGCCATAGTGACAAATACGACGGCATTACTTGAGGCCTTTATGCAAACAAATGTATATTTAAATGAGCTTCGTAATTGAACTTGAATAAATTCCGGGTTGTTCACATTGTTGTGACTGGAGAGTGATTTTGTAACATGTCAGAGGTGGATCACACTGCCTGTCTGATTATTGAATGAGGCTCATAAACAAACTAAATCCTGCAACGTTTACGGTGTTGTTGTTTTTTTTTGTTTTGTTTTGTTTTTTCTCTTTGGTCTCCAGTTGGAGCATCAGTGTCAGGAGCTGCACAGTGAGCAGCATGTGACCAAAGTGGAGAATGTGAAACTAAAGCACACAAATGAAGAGCTGGCACGGGAGCTGGAGCACATGAGCCAGGAGCTGATGTTGGCACAGGAACAGCTGAGTCTGTTGCAGGAGCACTCCACACGCCTGCACGAGGAGAAGGAGATGTGAGTCATGCTTCATCTTACAGGCCTATTTATTTATTTAATCAGCCCATTCAGGAATACGTATTTGCTCATTTTTTCTTGTGCATGCACAGTGTCCACAGGTTGTCAGAAGGTAGCCGTCGCGCTGTCAGTGAGCCACAGCTAGCTTGAGCAAAAGCTCTCTTTTATGTTTTTCACTTGAATCAAACTATTGAACACAAATCATAGAATTTGGTGAAATGGTTTGATGTGGGAGGAGATAACTGACCAAAGCAGAGATTTGCTATTTTAATAAATGTGCTTTTAGTGCTGCTTATGGCTATATGATTCTTGACTTTCTGTGTATAACATACACTTACATACACTCACCTGTCACTTCATTAGGTACACCTCGCTTATACTGGTTCGGGTCCTCTTCTGCTTTTAGGACCGTAAAAAACAAAAGAGGGCCTGAACCAGTATGCCTCATGGATCTGGCAAGGTGCTGGAAAGATTTTTCAGATTTGGGCCCATATTGACATGATCCATGTTCACATGTTGTTCACTAAATGTTTTCTTGATGATTCTCTGTAGATTCTTGAAGTTGTCATGAGTGGAAGTCCCAGTAGATCACAAGTTCATAAGACTCAAACTGCCCCATCTAGCAGCAACAACCACGCCATGGTCCAAATCATTAAAATCACCCTTCTTCACCATTTCTTATGTTGTGTTTGATTTACAGCAGATCTTTTGAAGTTGTATGACTACCAGATTGTCCGAGTATAAGTTCCACCCGTTTAAAAAATGCCTCTTGAAGATGATAAGCCCATACACAAGTCGCACTGGAGTGTTGTCACACCTATTTTCTGTATTATCAGCTCTTTAATTTGGGATTTTATTGTTTTTATGCATTGTTGAAGTGTATTTTTTATTCTTTTATTATTAGAATTTATTTTGTTTAGTCCTGTATAAGCAGTCAGTATATTTACTTTTATGAAAAATGAACGTGTGGTATTTCGGAAACAAGTCACACTGTAGTATAAATCGCAGGGCCTTCCACACTAGTTAAAAAAAAAAACAAAACAGAAAAAAGCACAACTTATACCCTGGAAAGTACAGTAAATGCATTGAATTTCTGCTGTGTGACTGACTGTTTTTTGATATTTGCTATAATCTGCAGATGAACTATTGTACACAATGTTGTGCCTCAGTGTAGACTGTGCTCACTTTGAGTTTGTCAAATAGTACAGTGCATGCATCTTAAACATAATATAGAGTTGTTCTTGTGTGACCTTTCTGTATTTACACAGTCTTAAAGGAAATGTAAGCACAATGTGTACTGGGTCTTTTCAGTTATAGCATATTAGTAACTGTGCATTTCTGTTCAACACAGGGAAATCTACAAACTGACTGAGGGACTTCAGAGAGAGAGAGCAAGTTTGCTCAAACAGTTGGACCTGCTGAGGTACAGATCAGAACACAAATACTCCACCTGTTTTATGTGGTGAAGCACTCTATAGAAATGCAACGCTGACGGTGATCTTGTGATTAACGTCTGTGGCACGCAGTTAGAGCAGTGTTTTCAGTGGTGTGTATCACGGTGTTATCTCCATACTTTGCCTCCTACTAGTGAAACGCTTACAATACAAAGTGGGAGTAATTATGTCCTGAGCATCGAAATGTGTTTAGAATAAAGACATGTTGAGCACATAAGCTGCTTTTCAGAAATTCTCCACTTAACGCTCAATTGGCCATAATGATGAGTTGCTGGAGCTGCTCAGACGGCTGGGAAACAGAGCAGACATCCTGCTCCAGCAGGTCAAGCATTCACAGAGCCTGCTACTGCCAACTTGAGACCACTGCTGCCGAGAACGTGACTTGCCGTGGAAAACCGTCCTTTGAATGTTACAGAGCGCTGTGTGCAGGGGCGCACTCATTAGCGGTCCATTGTCAAACACCAAACAATGCTTAGTGTTTGATTTTTAGATGTATGTAAAACACAGCGTTAAACTGTCTGTCAACATTAAACTGTCTGTCAACGTTAAACAGTTCTATAAAGTGAAAACACTGCAGCTATTCCGTCCTCAGCATCAGGATTTCTTTATTTCCAGGGAAATGAACAAACATTTACGTGATGAAAAAGACATGTGCTTTCAGGTATGTGCCATCTGTTTTATCACTTTATTATTATTTTTTTTTCTGCGCCTGTCAGAGCCGGTGAATTCTACACACTGTACACAAACAATATCCAGGTGGTGTTCCGACTATGCTGCTATGCAGGTGCACCCGAACTAACCAAAGTGTTGGTTAAAATAGCTGGAACAAGCAGAGAAATCTGTTGCTTTATGTTTCCCTGCTGCTGGAAAGGATCTGTGCAAAGTGACGACTGAGGACATAGTTTCCTGAAAATTATCACGCTGAGGTAAACTGTTTGGGAATTCAAGTTTTCACTAAGTAAAGATGTTATATAACTCTGTTTCTGATCTTTGTCTCCTCTGTGCACAAAATAAACTGCAGCTGCATGTAAATGTTGCTATAAGACTAAATGGAGAACAGTTTTCATCTTACATTCACTCAAATGAAAAAATAAATTATAACTTGGCAATAGAAGTCAATCAATCAATCAATCAATCAATTTTTTTTATATAGCGCCAAATCACAACAAACAGTTGCCCCAAGGCGCTTTATATTGTAAGGCAAGGCCATACAATAATTATGTAAAACCCCAACGGTCAAAACGACCCCCTGTGAGCAAGCACTTGGCTACACTGGGAAGGAAAAACTCCCTTTTAACAGGAAGAAACCTCCAGCAGAACCAGGCTCAGGGAGGGGCAGTCTTCTGCTGGGACTGGTTGGGGCTGAGGGAGAGAACCAGGAAAAAGACATGCTGTGGAGGGGAGCAGAGATCGATCACTAATAATTAAATGCAGAGTGGTGCATACAGAGCAAAAAGAGAAAGAAACAGTGCATCATGGGAACCCCCCAGCAGTCTACGTCTATAGCAGCATAACTAAGGGATGGTTCAGGGTCACCTGATCCAGCCCTAACTATAAGCTTTAGCAAAAAGGAAAGTTTTAAGCCTAATCTTAAAAGTAGAGAGGGTGTCTGTCTCCCTGATCTGAATTGGGAGCTGGTTCCACAGGAGAGGAGCCTGAAAGCTGAAGGCTCTGCCTCCCATTCTACTCTTACAAACCCTAGGAACTACAAGTAAGCCTGCAGTCTGAGAGCGAAGCGCTCTATTGGGGTGATATGGTACTACGAGGTCCCTAAGATAAGATGGGACCTGATTATTCAAAACCTTATAAGTAAGAAGAAGAATTTTAAATTCTATTCTAGAATTAACAGGAAGCCAATGAAGAGAGGCCAATATGGGTGAGATATGCTCTCTCCTTCTAGTCCCCGTCAGTACTCTAGCTGCAGCATTTTGAATTAACTGAAGGCTTTTTAGGGAACTTTTAGGACAACCTGATAATAATGAATTACAATAGTCCAGCCTAGAGGAAATAAATGCATGAATTAGTTTTTCAGCATCACTCTGAGACAAGACCTTTCTGATTTTAGAGATATTGCGTAAATGCAAAAAAGCAGTCCTACATATTTGTTTAATATGCGCTTTGAATGACATATCCTGATCAAAAATGACTCCAAGATTTCTCACAGTATTACTAGAGGTCAGGGTAATGCCATCCACAGTAAGGATCTGGTTAGACACCATGTTTCTAAGATTTGTGGGGCCAAGTACAATAACTTCAGTTTTATCTGAGTTTAAAAGCAGGAAATTAGAGGTCATCCATGTCTTTATGTCTGTAAGACAATCCTGCAGTTTAGCTAATTGGTGTGTGTTGTCTGGCTTCATGGATAGATAAAGCTGGGTATCATCTGCGTAACAATGAAAATTTAAGCAATACCGTCTAATAATACTGCCTAAGGGAAGCATATATAAAGTGAATAAAATTGGTCCTAGCACAGAACCTTGTGGAACTCCATAATTAACTTTAGTCTGTGAAGAAGATTCCCCATTTACATGAACAAATTGTAATCTATTAGACAAATATGATTCAAACCACCGCAGCGCAGTGCCTTTAATACCTATGGCATGCTCTAATCTCTGTAATAAAATTTTATGGTCAACAGTATCAAAAGCAGCACTGAGGTCTAACAGAACAAGCACAGAGATGAGTCCACTGTCCGAGGCCATAAGAAGATCATTTGTAACCTTCACTAATGCTGTTTCTGTACTATGATGAATTCTAAAACCTGACTGAAACTCTTCAAATAGACCATTCCTCTGCAGATGATCAGTTAGCTGTTTTACAACTACCCTTTCAAGAATTTTTGAGAGAAAAGGAAGGTTGGAGATTGGCCTATAATTAGCTAAGATAACTGGGTCAAGTGATGGCTTTTTAAGTAATGGTTTAATTACTGCCACCTTAAAAGCCTGTGGTACATAGCCAACTAACAAAGATAGATTGATCATATTTAAGATCGAAGCATTAAATAATGGTAGGGCTTCCTTGAGCAGCCTGGTAGGAATGGGGTCTAATAAACATGTTGATGGTTTGGATGAAGTAACTAATGAAAATAACTCAGACAGAACAATCGGAGAGAAAGAGTCTAACCAAATACCGGCATCACTGAAAGCAGCCAAAGATAACGATACGTCTTTGGGATGGTTATGAGTAATTTTTTCTCTAATAGTTAAAATTTTGTTAGCAAAGAAAGTCATGAAGTCATTACTAGTTAAAGTTAATGGAATACTCAGCTCAATAGAGCTCTGACTCTTTGTCAGCCTGGCTACAGTGCTGAAAAGAAACCTGGGGTTGTTCTTATTTTCTTCAATTAGTGATGAGTAGAAAGATGTCCTAGCTTTACGGAGGGCTTTTTTATAGAGCAACAGACTCTTTTTCCAGGCTAAGTGAAGATCTTCTAAATTAGTGAGACGCCATTTCCTCTCCAACTTACGGGTTATCTGCTTTAAGCTACGAGTTTGAGAGTTATACCATGGAGTCAGACACTTCTGATTTAAAGCTCTCTTTTTCAGAGGAGCTACAGCATCCAAAGCTGTCTTCAATGAGGATGTAAAACTATTGACGAGATACTCTATCTCCCTTACAGAGTTTAGGTAGCTACTCTGCACTGTGTTGTTATATGGCATTAGAGAACATAAAGAAGGAATCATATCCTTAAACCTAGTTACAGCGCTTTCTGAAAGACTTCTAGTGTAATGAAACTTATTCCCTACTGCTGGGTAGTCCATCAGAGTAAATGTAAATGTTATTAAAAAATGATCAGACAGAAGGGAGTTTTCAGGGAATACTGTTAAGTCTTCTATTTCCATACCATAAGTCAGAACAAGATCTAAGATATGATTAAAGTGGTGGGTGGACTCATTTACTTTTTGAGCAAAGCCAATAGAGTCTAATAATAGATTAAATGCAGTGTTGAGGCTGTCATTCTCAGCATCTGTGTGGATGTTAAAATCGCCCACTATAATTATCTTATCTGAGCTAAGCACTAAGTCAGACAAAAGGTCTGAAAATTCACAGAGAAACTCACAGTAACGACCAGGTGGACGATAGATAATAACAAATAAAACTGGTTTTTGGGACTTCCAATTTGGATGGACAAGACTAAGAGACAAGCTTTCAAATGAATTAAAGCTCTGTCTGGGTTTTTGATTAATTAATAAGCTGGAATGGAAGATTGCTGCTAATCCACCGCCCCGGCCCGTGCTACGAGCATTCTGACAGTTAGTGTGACTCGGGGGTGTTGACTCATTTAAACTAACATATTCATCCTGCTGTAACCAGGTTTCTGTTAGGCAGAATAAATCAATATGTTGATCAATTATTATATCATTTACCAACAGGGACTTAGAAGAGAGAGACCTAATGTTTAATAGACCACATTTAACTGTTTTAGTCTGTGGTGCAGTTGAAGGTGCTATATTATTTTTTCTTTTTGAATTTTTATGCTTAAATAGATTTTTGCTGGTTATTGGTAGTCTGGGAGCAGGCACCGTCTCTACGGGGATGGGGCAACGAGGGGATGGCAGGGGGAGAGAAGCTGCAGAGAGGTGTGTAAGACTACAACTCTGCTTCCTGGTCCCAACCCTGGATAGTCACGGTTTGGAGGATTTAAGAAAATTAAAGAAGTAAGAAATCTTAAGAAGTAAGATCAAAATTGCTCAGAGACCACAATCATGCCAAACCCACATTTCAAAAGTTATTTTTCTTTCTAGTAGTATCATGGAAGTAGCATGGAAATTTAACCTTGACCTCGCACCTTCATCTTCAACTCATGCTCACTGAAATCATTTTCCCATCCAGAGGACCAATATTCCTGCTGAGATTGATCAAGAGCGCATCAGGAATTCCCAGCATATCTTGCTTGCATACATCTCACCTGGTTTATAAAGAAAAAGCCTCTTGAAGAGCAAAACCCATATATAAGTGGCATCTTTTCTGTCTCTCTCTCTTCAGCTCTTTAATTTGCATTGTTGCGCATTTTTATAGTGTAGTTCTTAAAATTAGTATTCTTTTGTTTAGTGCTTTATTTCCAGGTAAAGTCCCATATAAATAGTCATTATAATTATTACTATTAATAATAAATGTGTGATTTTTCAGTATATGTCACATTTTTCAAAAACTTCTCTGTAAAATATGGTACATGGGTACATGTGAACTCAAAAGCCAAAATGTTTAAAATAATATAGAATGGATCTTGACTTAATAATTTGATCAAAAGGTTGTACATGACTGTTACACACCCTCTCCCATATCCCCATTGTTGGATACACCATAAAAATATTCAGAAACATTTTGAAACTGTGGCAGGACTATGCATGCCCCCCCCAACCCACTGAAACACACACAATTCTAGTGACCACATGACCAGAATTGTTTTCCGAAGTTTGCATTGCACCTGGTGTGTTAGATCAATGATTTTTAATAATTTATTTATTTTTTGTGCAACAGAAGGCAAAGAATCCAGTGATGCCACTTCGGAAGCAGAGACCTTTAACCAGTATTGCGAAGCACACAAACAAAAACATTTTTAAAAGGTAAACCACATGCAAATGCAGAATTGCTGAATTCACAAAATTTTCTTTGAAAAATATTATGGTTGGTAGTTTGCTATTTTCCATTGGGTTAAAATATAAGTGGACCTCTGTCACATAGTTAGTTAACATCAGGTGTGTTTTGAACTGTAAAGTTGTTTCCTGTCTGCAGTGAGGATGATGATGATCTGACCAGCTCTGGGAGGCAGAGTCTCTACCGGCCATCTGGCACCGAGGAGACAATGGACAGCAGAGTGTCGCTCCATGAAGGGCAGCTCCAGAGGATCATCTCCATTGAGGAGGATCACCTCCCGCATTTGCTCCATAAAGACTTTCAGGACAAATCTATCCTTAAGGAGTGCAGTGAAGGAGAGGAAGCCTTTGAGGAGGAGAGTGCAGACTTTGTGATGAGCAGCACCGACCATTGTACATCTTCTCCCCAAGAGCATCAGTCAGTCAGAAATTTGGAAGAAATGAACACGCCCACCTCTCCTAGAGGTCAGCCTGTCGGCAAGGAGACCAGCATAAATGTAAGTGTGACGACACTTGGTGGATGTACAGCTGGAAACTACAACTGAACTTAAAATACAGTGTTTATCCTGTGCAAAGTGTGACTGATCTCTCCTTGAGGAAACAAAACCAGAACTTAGATTTAATATTTTTAGGTTTTGAAAATGGAACCCTGCACCTTTCTGTATATTAGCAATAATTTGCTGTCATTCTACACAAACTAACATTTGTGGCGCATTTAGCTGTTATTTGAAACAGTAGTTGCATAAAGTTAAACCGTCACAGCGGCAGTAATGTATAGTCACAAGTGACTTGAACTCACTTGATGCTTTAATTAAACCTGAACACGATCTCAACCGTGAAGATTAATAAAGATTAAAAATTGTGCTTTACCCACAAAATGACATCAGAATTATGATAAATGAACACAATCAGTGGATGTAGCAGTCTTTCCTCTTTAACTGGAACTCTGTTTCTAAATCAAGCACAGTATGCTAAAAATAGCTCCAAAGGAGATTTAAAAAGTTGGAGGCAGGTGTTGAGTTTCTCTCTAAGAGGACAAAATTTTGTTGTTGGCCATTTGACTAAGTGGGAATTCCCAAAACTACTCATGATCTCTGCTCTCATAATTCCTGTTTCTTCAGGAGGAAGGTGCATCTCATCCACCTGAACGCCTCTTCAAAATCATTCTGGTGGGCAACTCTAGTGTAGGAAAAACCTCCTTCCTACGACAATTTTGTGACAACTGCTTCAACTCTGGGACTTCAGCTACTGTGGGTGCGTTCTGTTCAAACACGTGTCATTTCCTGTCACCAACCAGTTGGCCCTGTAGGTGACCTCTGTGTTCACCTGCTGATGACTAATGTGTACCAGCTAGTTCAACATGGAATAAATTACATTATAAATACACATTTTCTCAGATGGAATGAGTGCAACATTACTGTTTGTCCACGTGCTGCTGTTAAGTCACAAAGCTAATACTCAAATGACATCAAATGAGAAGGTTCTACTGTTTCTCAGTGATCCAGATACTAACATGAAAGTAGGGGAAACCAGGGCACGGTGAATCAGTAGCTATATCTGCAAAACTACATATATATTTGCAGCAGTTATGCCATATTTTTTATGCATAAAGACATCCCCCTTATAAATTAGTTTTACCCTTAATGTATCCAAAAACAAAACACTAAGTGGCAAGTGAAGTCAGTTTTTTCCTATCAAAAGTAAATTTTGTAGATGTCAGTGTTTTTGTATTTATTTCTCACAACAGAGGAAAGGTGGCCCAAAAAATTATTAGTTAGAAGACTACCCCGTCCATCTGATGAGCATATGTTATGTCTTCTCCAGACTATCAGCTATTTGATAACATGACTCATGTGTCATATGCACCCGGGACACAGTGAATCGGGTCACAGTCAGTCAGCCTAGAAAGTGATTTACTAAGCCCCAGTATCACTTGGATGACAAATATTACTTGTTGAAGCTTATACATTTATTTTTCCATGAATTATTTCTATAACTTATGTATGTAAACAACTGTTTTCATGTTTAAATAGAAATTGACAATTGTATTTATAATAGTTTCTAAAGGACTTTTATCACTATATAAGACACTCACAGATTACATAGCTGGATTATAGTTTGTACTGTATATGCATCAGTATATATTTAATAATTTTAAAGAAATCTTTATAATCGTGTTTGTTTGTTTTTTCATTATATTCTAAGTTGATTCACTGTGCCCCGTGAATTAGTAATCAAAAATTTTAAAATCGATTTTAAACACCTGTAAATTACACTTGGGGAGACATAAATAAGACAGCCTTATAAACAATAACTTGCTGTATTAAATCCACAATAGAATGACTTAAACCTATGCATAATGTGTTTATGCTGCTACATAACATTTCTGATCCACTGTGCCCTGAATTCCCCTACACTTGAGCAAATTCTACTGATCATCCTTGAGATGACCAGTATAGACACCTGTCTGCATATAAGGTCCCACAGTTGACAGTGCATGTCAGAGCACAAACCAAGCATGAAGTCAAAGGAATTGTCTGCAGACCTCTGAGACAGGATTGTCTCAAGGCACAAATCTGGGGAAGGGTACAGAAACATTCCTGCTGCTTTTAAGGTCCCAATGAGCACAGTGGCCTCCATCATCTGTAAATGGAAGAAGTTTGTTTCCACCAGGACTCTTCCTAGAGCTGGCCACCCATCTAAACTAAGTGATCGGGACAGAAGGACCTTAGTCAGGGAGGTGACCAAGAACCTGATGGTCACTCAGTCAGAGCTCCAATATTCCTCTGTGGAGAGAGGAGAACCTTCCAGAAGGACAACCATCTCTGCAGTAATCCACAAATCAGGCCTGTATGGTATAGTGGCCAGACAGAAGCCACTCCTTAGTAAAAGGCACATGGCAGCCCACCTGGAGTTTGACAAAAGGCACCTGAAGGACTCTCAGCCCGAGAAACAAAATTCAAGATTGAACACTTTGGCTTGAATGCCAGGCATCATGTTTGGAGGAAACCAGGCGCCATCCCTACAGTGAAGCATGGTGGTGGCAGCATCATGCTGTGGGGATTTTTTTCAGCAGCAGGACCTGGGAGACTAGTCATGATTGAGGGAAAGATGAATGCAACAATGTACAGAGACATCCTGGATGAAAACCTGCTCCAGAGCGCTCTTGATCTCAGACTGGGGCGACTGTTCATCTTTCAGCAGGAAGATGACCCTAAACACACAGCCTTGATATCAAAGGAGTGGCTTCAGGACAACTCTGAATGTCCTTGAGTGGCCCAGCCAGAGCCCAGACCTGAATCCAATTGAACGTCTCTGGAGAGATCTGAAAATGGCTGTGCACTGACACTCCCCATCCGACCTGATGGAGCTTGAGAGGTGCTGCAAAGAGGAATGGGCAAAACTGCCCAAAGATAGATGCACCAAGCTTGCGGCATCATATTTGAGAGGACATGAGGCTGGAATTGGTACCAAACGTGCATCAACAAAGTATTGAGCAAAGGGTGTGAATACTAGTTATTATTTTTACTTTTAATAGATTTTAATGACTTTGCAAAAATAAAAAAAAACTGTTATGGAGTGTTGTGAGTAGTATTTTGAGGAGAATTTTAGTTTTTTATACTCCATTTTGGAATAAGACTGTAACATGAATACTTTCTGGATGTACTGTATTGTGTGACTATAGAGGGTTTTCATGTGACGTATTTCTATCACGTGCCAGCCTCCTTATAATCCAGAATGGAGATGGCACCTGTCCTGCAGTAAATCAGTCACGTGATTGAAAACCCTCTATATTTATTATAGCTTTTTTATTTCAGCTTTTTGTGTTGTGCTTTTGTGAAGGCATTGTGTTGATTTATGGTTTAGCTTCCAACATCAGACAGCCTGTTTAATGACTATAATTGTGTTGACTAACACTTTTTTTTGTGTGTGTTTTTACAGGCATAGACTACAGTGTAAAAACAATAACTATGGATGGCAGCCAGGTGGCACTGCAGATATGGGATACAGCAGGACAGGAGAGGTACAGTATCAACAGCAAGCAATTTTGAAAGAGCCTTATTTACAGCAGACAAGTTAAATTTTTCAGTGCAAGTTAAATTTTTCCTCATATGCATGGGAACCATAATAGCGCTGCTGAAACTGCAGGCTAAAATGTGCAATGTCATTGGTTACTTTTTCTACAACAGCAAACTTTGAGCCAATCAGAATCTCTGTATTATGTAAAGTCACTGAAAGTACCCAGACGTGGACATTTTGAGTTTCTGCAAGTTTGGTCTGTCGAACTGCGTCTGTAACATGGCAAAACAAAATTTGTTTCCATGTTCTTCTAACTTTAATTAATATATATGTTCAGAGTTTTTTGTTCTTTGCCCATTCTCATCCCTGTTTAATATAGCACATCTTAATTGCTACTTTTACCCTACTTTCATTAGAGGTCAACGGATTAATATAAGAACAGTTTCAAGTCACTGACTGAATTACCACATATCCGGAATAAGTCGTTCTGTAAAAAAAAAAAAAAAATTGTTTACAAAAAACCCTTTAAGTTTTATTGCAGAGGGGAGTCTATACACACACACACACACACACACACACACATATATATATATATATATATATATATATATATATATATATATATATATATATATACACACACACAGTGGTCCCTCGTTTATCGCGGGAGTTACGTTCTAAAAATAACCCGCAATAGGTGAAATCCGTGAAGTAGTCAGCGTTATTTTTTTTGCAATTATTATAGATGTTTTAAGGCTGTAAAACCCCTCACTACACACTTTTACACTTTTCTCAAAGAGGCACTAACATTTTCTCACTTTTCAAACCTTAGTAGAAAAATAAGTCCAGTATTATAGAATGAAACCAAAGATCAAAACCTGTTTTCAGGCCATACATTTGTTTGAGAAATAAAAATAACGTTTTCCTATAAACAATTATGATGGCTTTTAGAACTAACAAATTTAATTGTAACGATCAACCTACAAGGTTGGACACATAAGAAATTATTAATAGTGACTGACCAGTATTTCACAGTTCCTCTGACCGTGCCACTTCATCCTGGCGCGTCTTTTTCCACTGAGTGACACCTCGGTGCAGGTGTCTTCTTCCGAGTGAAGAACATAGTTATGGGTAGTTGTTGGTGCTCTATTTTTCTTCTGGGTGAGAAGATTCTTATAAACAAATTTGGCAAGCTGACTGCATTCTGTACTGTACAGGAGACACGGCACGGAGGGGACTGACAATGGTGTACAGTCCCTTAGCCAGTCGCGGCGATGCCAACCAGTGCCGTGACCGGCCCGCCTGATGAAAACACAGAACACAATGAAAAACAAAAAAACATGCAAAATTGAACAAAAAAAAATCCACGAAACTGCGAGGCCGCGAAAGGTGAACCGCGTTATAGCGCGGAACGACTTTGTGTGTGTATATGTGTGTGTGTGTGTGTGTGTGTGTGTATATGTGTGTGTGTGTGTGTGTATAACATGCATTCCAAATAATTTACCTTTGCTGTGTGAATTCCAGAGTGCTCCGTTGATTCAAATTTGCTTTTTTTTTTTTTTTCTTTTTTTCTTTTTTTTTTTCGTTTCAGGTTACAGGTTGTTGCCACAGATTTAAGATTTTTTTTTTTTTCCGGAGTTGATGATGTTTTTGTTGAAGTGTCTTTTTATTTAATAATAATTTTTTAAAAAGTCCACTTCCATTCTGTGTTTGTGTCCTCATTCTTTAGGTATCGCAGCATCACCAAACAGTTCTTTCGTAAGGCTGACGGTGTGGTTGTGATGTATGATGTCACAGCTGAGCAGAGCTTCGTGGCTGTCAGACAGTGGCTGACCAGTGTGAAGGTAATAATTTACCATTCTAACACCACAATATGTTTAACAGAGTACAAGGAACAATAAATTTGATGTTGTAACAAGTGGAACAGAAAGAAGCTTTGCATTTCTTTGCCAGTGTTGTAGTTTTAGAACTCTGAGTTCTGATAGTGGAATGGAAATGGACTGTTCTTCTATCGATGGCTCAAAGCACTTTGCAGAAATGCCTCACATGTATACACACACCTTGATGTGTTTACAGACACTGCACTGTGTTACATACTGTGTGGATACGGTCACAGTGGAGAACCGCATCTGGGTCAACCCCAATCAGAAACCCTGGATGACCAGGGAGGTGAAGCAGCTGCTGAAGGAGAGAAACTCCCCCTTCAAAGCTGGTAATAGGGCTCTGTACAGCACAGCCCATGCCAACCTGAAGACAGGCATCAGGAAGGCCAAGGAGGATTTCAGGAGGAGAATCGACGACCACCTGGACAGCAACAACAGCATGCAGGCATGGATAGTGGTGCAGCACCTCAGCAACTACAAACCGGCATCAGAGCTGCCAACGGTGACGCTGCATTGACAGGACAGTTAAATCTCTTCTTTGCTCATTTCGAGACTGACACCAGGAGCAGCCATGTCACCACCAGCAGCCGAGAGCAGCTTCACAGTAAGGGAGCACGAAGCGAGGCGTACGCTGAGGAGTGTCAACACATGCAAAGCAACGGGCCCCAACAGCGTCTCCGGACGGGTGCTGAAAGACTGTGCAGACCAGCTTGCTGGGATATTTACCAAAATCTTCAACCGGTTCGTGACACAGTCTGCTGTCCTATCATGCCTGAAGACCTCCACCATAGTTTTTCCTTACCCCTGTCACCTGTGCTTGCTCTGGGGGTTAGTAAGGTTAGACCTTAGTTGTGTGAAGCATCTTGAGGCAACTTTGTTCTGATTTGCCGCTATATAAATGAAATGATAGTCCCCATAAACAGCCTCAATGATTACCAGCCTGCTTTACTCACACAGGCGGTGAAGTGTTTTGAAAAACTGCTTAGAAGTCACATCTTGTCATTCATAACCCCCACTTTAGACACATACCAATTCGCTTACAAGGCCAACAGGTCAGCAGAGGATGCCGTGACCGCTGCCCTCCACACCACCACGTAGAGCAACAGGGTAACTACGCCCATCTTCTCTTTCATGGATTATAGTTTAGCATTCAACACCATACTCCACCATGGCCTCATGAGCAAACTGCTGAACCTCTGTCTACCTCATTCCACATGTCTTTGGATTAAGGACTTTCTGTCGGCTCGCGCACAGGGGATTGGCCCTCACATATCCACAGCTCTCGTACTCGGCACCGGTTCTCCTCAAGGCTGTGTGCTGAGCCCACTGCTCTTCACCCTCTGCACCTCTGACTGCACCCCTCTTCATACCAGCAACACCTTCATTAAGTACGCACATAACACCACAGTGGTAGGCTGTATCACTGGAGATGATGAGTCCGCCTACCAGGATGAGGTGGAACAGCTGACGGTGTGGTGTAGAGAAAATAACCTCTTCCTGGGCACCTCCAAAACCAAGGAGCTAATCATAGACTTCAGGGGAGTCCACATAGATGAGAAACTGACCTGGGACAGGAACACCACACACTTGGTAAAGAAGGCACAGCAAAGACTCCACTTCCTGAGAATCCTCAGGAAAAATCACATAAACCAGAGATTGCTTGTCTTTTTACTGCTCTACCATGGAGAGCATCCTCGCATACTGCCTCTGTACACAGTTTTCCAGCTGCACGGTGGAAAACGGGAAAGAGCTCCAGAGGGTTACCAAAATAGCAGAGAAGATTACTGGGTGCCCTCTACCCACACTGGGGGACCTTCATGGCTCTTACTACCTCAGGAGAGCCAACACCATCCCAAAGGACTCATCCCACCCTGTCCACTCTCTGTTAGAGCTACTGCTGTCAGGCAGGCTGTACAGGGCCATTAATGTGTAGGTGACACCAAAAATTTGCACAAGTAATCACTAAAAATGATATGTTGATATTTAAAAAAAAATCCTGAACAGTAAAAGTCTGATAAGTGCACAGGTGAAGGATAAACAGCTGTCAGAAGCCTGCGCTCTATTTCACCCCTCATCCGCGGCTATATTGTTGCTACGTCATCACTGGAACGGCACCTGCTGATTCAAGCCCAAGTTGATTGTAAACACGGCGGAGGTCGAGCTGTTTTCGGACGATTTTTTTGTGTGTGTGTGTGTGTGTGTGTGTGTGTGTGTGTGTGTGTGTGTGTGTGTGTGTGTGTGTGTGTGTGTGTGTGTGTGTGTGTGTGTGTGTGCAGCTTTTTTTTTTTTTAAGTCCAGTCTCAAGGTGTTTTTAAGAAGCTGTGGAGGACACAGCCTTATGGTTTTGAGCCTTATTTAAATGACAATGAGCGAGACTAAACCTTGGAGGAAAACCTTCAGTCTGACAACAGTGACTATATTGGCAGAGTTCAGAACACAAAATGATTATAAAATAAATAAATAAATGATGCAGGCAATTTCGGTATGCAAGAGATGATGAGCTGTTTGTTTTTTGCGAGCTCTTTGGTTGTAATCAACTGATTAAAAAAAAAAGAAAAAGTTTTACTATCTGTGACATGGAAAAAAGTGTTTTTTTTTTTTTTTCCATTAGAAATATTTACATACATTTCAAATCTGGAAAATATAACCTATTTTTAAAATAAATATTGTTTCTTTCTTGAATACATTTAATGTACTGTGTGTTAGTAGCATAACACATTATTAATTATTAAAACCATTCACACAAGGAGTAAATAATAGTCTTACCTATGGTTTCAGTGAGATAATTTGAAAACTTATCCACCTTTACTAAACGACATCTGAAAATAATTTAATTCCTTCTCTCCTGGTTGAAGAAAAGTCCATTTGTCACACAGGAGTTTGATGCCAGGTTACAGTTAATGCGGCTGATGGATCGAGTCTCTGCTGTGGACGAGCTGCTTTGTGCTGCAAGTTCCTCATCTGCTCATAATGTCTCAGTCTACACAGGATAAAATTATCCCATAAAAGAATCTGAAAATACTCAGTTTTGCCTCCGTGTGGAGTGGACAAGCCGCACGACACTGTGCACGCACGCTCGTCAATATAAAAGTGTTCCACCTGCCAATCAGAAGGATTCTGCTGGCAAAAATGAACCATTCTGACATCGAAAACACGGTGCATCACCAACCTGAACCATTCAGTGGAAATGGGGCTGTCAGTAGCCTGTAAAAATCCATAAATTAATTGGGCTATTAAAATGATGATTCCGGCAGTGATGCCACTTCCTCCTTCTCCTCCAATGTCGGGACTCACCAGGAAGTTCCTGGTTTTTAGTGGCGCACAAAATCCGAATATTTATCTCTTCAGTAACTACGCACTAGGAAAAGATCAATTTCAAACTGTTGCTTAATTTTAGTCTTAAATACTCAAAAAAAAAAAAAAAAAAAAAAAAAAAGTATATACCGTGTCACCTACACTTTAAAGCAAGTACAAATATATTGAAAAACAGTTTCTACCCAACTGCTGTTGGGTAGAAACTGTGAATGTCACTGGAGCTGTGAATGTCACTGGAACCAAATACGCATGTCACATGCCACACTTGAAATGAGTGCGGTATTTGTTTATGTGCAATATTCACTGCCACTGAAATATCCACAGTTTTGTACATACTTTTCTCTTTTTTCATATGTAATCTCTTTTTTACTACTTCGTTCTTATAATTTTTTATTTTTTTATTATACTCATCTAACAACATTTTGTCAGCAAAAGAGGAAGAGTTGTTCTAACAAGTGTGTTTGTATTCTTTTTTCACAGGAGAGTGCAGGTGAGGAAATACCCATCATGCTCATGGCAAACAAAACGGACAGGCAGGCTGAGAGACAAGTTCAGAGAGCATCAGGCGAGAAACTGTCCAAGGTTTGTCTCTTTGCACCACAGACGGCACATATACTCGACAAACCCTCCGTGCTGTCACCTGTAGGTTTTCTGAAGAGCAGTTTTAAAGCTCAAAAATGGGGCAGTTCCAGATGTTTCCATTTTGCCATTGCCAGACTCTGTCTAACTCTTGCCCCGCCCATAAATGGTTAAAGGGGTGGAATATGAGCAAGACCAGCATGACCTGGACAGAAGAAGTGATGCCTGAATGTGCCACCCATCTTGAAATTGCTATGCTAGCTATGGCTTACAGGCTAGGTCACCTGGATTTGGATGATTTGGTTTTAGTGGATTGGGGGGAGGTTCCTATGTGAGGATTAAAACCTGTGACTGACACACATTAACTGTGGCAGTGTCAGTGGAAATAATTTACCAAACTCTTGACACTTGCTAACTGTGCTAAAATACAAATTAAAAATACTAGAATTTCACATTTTAGATGGTCCAGTAGTACAACTAATCACACAGAGCCTTATTATCTCAGATATTTGTTACAGCAAGCGCATGAAGGACAAACACGATAGAGTCCACGGCAGATAGCTGTCACTGCTAGCAATTTCCTGGACTTGGCACACTATTGGCCATTTAACCACACCCATAATCATTCATGGCTTTATGGGTTAAACGGATGAGTTATTCGAAAATTTTACACCTGTACAGTTATGAGTGGACACACTAGCTGCAGAGACCATAGACTGTTAGTTTGTTTTTTTGTATTGGGCTACAAATATTTTTATTTCTGCTGTAAAGTTGAACATTTTAACATGGGGTTCTGTGAGAATTGATTGACTGTCGGACCCAGCTTCAGGTGGCCATTCAATTAACTGCAGGTTGTGGCACTTCTGTGATGGCTTCATTTTTCAGCACTGTAGGCTATGTACGGGTCAGCTTCATCAGTTCTTACAGTGGAACACATTCAATTTAAATCTGTGGAATTGCTGCTTGTACAGAGTGGCTCCACTGTAGTACTGGAGGTGCTTTTAGTCTTCATGTTGTGCTGACTGGTTAAACACAATATGAGCCAGTCGTGGTGGATGACAAATGTTTTTACTTTAAATATTTCCTTTGCTGTTCCTTAAGATATCTGATGATCAGTGTAGAAAGTAAGAAAATTTTCTGCCATCATGATCATTTGTCTCCTTTTCAGAACTACAGCTTGATTTTCTATGAGTGCAGTGCCTACTCTGGACAAAATGTGTCTGAGTCCATGCTTCATTTGGCCAGGTGAGCACAAACGGGGTTAGCAAAAAAGAAACGGTCATTTTTAGTCTAACTGCACATATCAGTCATCTGCTTGAAAAGCTTTAAGGTCTAGACTGAAATAAAGTAATTCATAGTGCCAAATCCTTATTTTGTTTGTGCACTACATACAAAAGACCTTTTCTTAGGGACTGGATTGCAGATTACAACAGAAAGCAGTCAGTCCCAAATTAAAATGTCTGATGCTCTGGCAAGGAGGTTGTGTTCTTGCTTCACTGTGATTGTTAGCAGGATTACTTGTGGATTTTAAAACACTTGGTGGGATTATTAGCTGTTATAAGAGGTGAAGTTGGTACATGCTCCGTGACCCGAAAACCCCCAGATGTCCACATCCAGATGTCATCACAACGCTGAACAAAGTTCTTGCAAGGAGCGAAGAAAATGTCTACAGATGTGTACAAGTATCCAAAAACAACCTTATTTGTGAATCACTAATTTAATGTAACCTTTGTTTAACCAGGTTAGTCCCATTGAGATCGAGACCTCTTTTGTAAGGGAGACCTGGACAATTCTAAAGTTTCCAATTCACCTAATCTGCATGTCTTTAAATGTGGGAGGTAGCCGGAGCACCCGGAGGAAAGCCACACAAACATGAGAGAACATGCAAACTCCACACAGAAAGGCCACAGGTGGGAATCAATCCTGTGACCTTCTTGCTGTGAGGCAACAGTGCTAACCACTAAGTCACCGTGCTGCCCAAAGAGCACAGTAATAACAAATGACTGCAACTAATGAACTCATTACCGAAACGTTTGACAACGTTGGGTGCAGCCTTGAACAGAAAACATTGTGGGTTCCAAGCCCACCTGGAGTTTGCATGTGGTGTCTGCATAGATTTTCTCCTCCAGCTACTTCCAGTGAAAGCATGCATGAGAGTGCATGGCTGTCCGTGCCTTGTGATTGGTAACCTGCCTAGGCTATGTGCTACCTCCATAGCCAGTGGGATAGGCTTCAATCCACGTGAGCCTAAACATGATAAAGTGGGCATGAATTATGATGCCCTTAAAGAGATGAAGCCAGAAATTTGGGGTATTTAAAGTTTTAAGATCAAAAACTGTCCTCATAGAGTTGCTGTCACTTGGTGCTGTAGTGTTTTGAAAGTATTAATGGTATTAGAGTTTTTCTTCTTATGTGTGACCACAAAATAAGAGAACACACAGCAACATGACAGGAAGTAACTTATACCACAACAGGAAGTAAAGACCCTTCAGAGTGCAAACAGCCACCACAGGGTGTGGGTGAAGAGCCCACTAACACACAAAGGATACCACCAAACAGACCCATCCATCCAAGGTTCATGAGGGGCTGGAGCCTATACCAAGCAAAGCAACAACAGTAAATATAATCTTAACAATAGCTGTGTCATAATTTCAGTAATAACTGTATTATACCTTGTGCAAACTGAAGTTTCAAAGTGGCAGGGGGGCACAGGAATCATGATGCCCAGAATTTTGTCCTCCCAAGTTGGTTGGGCACCCCCCCCCGCCCTCCCCACCGCCAAGCATAGTTTTAATTACATGTGTAACACAGCTGTTGGTTTCATCTACACAGGTCAACCAGGTTAAGTTTGGTATGTATAACATTAAAACACAAAAGGTTTAAGAAGACACAAAAAATAAACACAACAGATTAAAAGTCTGAAACCACCAAATGTATGCAGCACTTAATACACCCACCAAATTTAAGTAAAACTATATACCAATTATGAGTAGCAGGAACATGTGATTTGAGGTTGGCTTTAAAAACTTAATCCATATTTGATTTTCAGACAGCTGATTTTCCACAAAGTAGGAACACATAAAGCAGAACATCTACATGTTGCTGCTGAGTCCTTGATCGTAACCTTCGCAATACAGAGTAAATCTGCATTCTGTGACAGCAGGGCACAGGATGGCACATAAGGCTCAATAAGCTCCATAAGATAAGAGCGTGCACAACTATTCAGGATTTTAAGTCAGCAACGGAACCTTAAAATCTACTGTTATGCTCACAAGAAGCCAGTGAAGCATCGATGTGGTCAAAAATAGATTCTAGTTGGAACTTGAGCAGCCGTGTTCTGAATCATCTGAAAGGACATAATACATTAAAGGAACCTAAATAAAAATGGACAGGCTTCATTATCTGTCTGTCTAATATGCAGGTCAAAAGGTCACCAAGATTTTTTTTTACCTCTTTTATGGTGAATCACACGTTCACCCAGTGGCGGTGTTATTGAACGATCATAAATGTGCCTCTATCTCAGCCAATCACAGTCTTCTCAGTCTTCTTAGAGTTCAGAAGTAGAAAATTAGTGTCGCCTGTCTGTTAGCCAGCACAGGACAGAAGAGCAGGAAAGTCTCCCACTGGAACAGTCATTTACTCAGTGCACATTACAGCTATTAAACAAGTAAGAAGTCTTTAAAAATTGCACGAGATGGACAGTGGGACTATTTTCTTTCAGATCTTTTATTCTGTGCACCCTGACTGAAATTGCTAATAATTTTGTAAGCAGTAAAGACAAAATAGACTAATTTTTTTTATCATTTTAACATGCAAATATTCTGTAATATTAGTGTGTGTGTGTGTGTGTGTGTGTGTGTGTGTTTAAGAATCCTTAAACAGCAGGAGGATCGAGAGAAGGAGATGACCATCCAGCTGAGCAGCCCGTTGGAGAAGAAGAAGTCGTGCTGCTAGCAGATAAAACACACAATAACACTACACAAAGTGATTAAGTGACTACACGTGTCAAATCACATTACCTTGTACTATCCTCTGTCTTCAGCATCATTTGACTACATTTTCATGTTTAGTCAAAAAAGGTGAAACAAAATGTTCCCTGGAAATTTAGAAACTGATCTCTGGATCGCGACCTTTTATTCACCTGCTGATGGCTGTTTCTCTGTCACATGTAATTTAACATGTTAAATTATTCATTCAGTGTTATTAGAAACATTTTAGTGGCATTTCTGTGGAGTGTGAACTAACAAGAACATTTGTACAAATTAATATCAACTTGCATTTGTCACAGTTGATTGAGTTCAGTCGACTGTTGGGAGTCAGATTTGCAAAATTTATATTTGCTTTTTTTCCTGTTTTTTCCCCCACCTCGTAGATGAAATGACAAACTCTTACTCATTGCAATGCAACTTCCAAAAAAAAAAACAACCACAAGTAATGTTTTTCTGTAGTTTTGTCTCTGTAAGGCCTTTTTTTGGCAGGGGTTTCTTGTCTACCGTTTTGTATTCTGCAGGTGCACCTGTTAGTTTGTGTACTTCGTGTTCAAGTTATGTGGCATAACTGTTTTTCATTGTTCCAGTATTTAGGCTGCTGCAGTATTCGGTTGCAGTTGTACGTTTTAAACGTTGGTGACGGCAGATGATGATCAGATGTTGCACATTATTTATTTCATGTCGCCATCAGTGATTTTTAGGAGAAAGGCGTCGCTGTATCAGTTGCATTGTCAGTTAAAACACTACAGCCATGTGGCGTGTTTCCCCGGGCGTGTTCTAGCGTGCGGGTTCCTCATTGCTGATCACACCAGCAGCTGGAAACTTGCGGAGTCGCCGCACAATATCACCTGGCAACAGGCTGCTTCAGAAACGGGGGGGTGGGATCCGGTTCTCTGCCTGGACCAGTGCTGATGAGAGTCAAAGTAAAGCTAAGAAAGAAAAGAAGTAAAATGTTCAAGTTCTTCACTGAACTGTGGTCACTAATAGTGCTTCACTACGCTGCAAAAATCACTAAATCTTAACGCATATAAATCTGTTAAATTCTTAAAAGTAGCTGGGGAAACTCCATGTTGAAATTTTACTAGTATTAGCAATTCTTGCATCTTTTACAAAGAAGATGGCGCCTTAAAGATCTTAGTAAGTAAAACAACAAAAACATATCTCTTCACAGTTTTGACTTAAAACAAGATGTTTTCTAAAACACTTTTACCAGACAAGGATTTTAAGGTGCATTATCTACAAACAAGTCCTTACATCATTTCACTTGTTAGGAGATTGTGTCATATATTAAGTGTAAATTTGATGAGAAACTAGACAGATATATTTGGTAATGTCTTTTTTTTTTTTTTTTTTTTTTGTTTACACCTGGTGACTTGTTTTCTTTGTGGGATAAATAAAATGATTACAGCATCACCCATTGGATGATTTTGGACATTGTTGTTTGTTTTTTATTTATTTATTTTTTTATTGACATCATGTGAACCAACATATTCAAAATGCCGGGGGGGGGGGGGCGCATTTGACATGCCGAAGCATTTATTCTGATGGCTTGGATTGAAGTTTATTTTGAACATGTAAATAAAATAAACTCTGACAAATAAGTGCACATCGAGGAAAAATGTTCAGAATGAAAAGCATAAAACAACAGACATCAGGTGGTCTGTTTCACTTTAGCAGTCTGTTTTGCTTTTGGAATATTTTTTTCTTGGTTATGTTTTAAAGAATTGTTATTGGCACATAAGATGGTTGTGACCCCTTCACACTGATTAGCCCTACATTTTCCAAAAGAGTGAAAAGTTGATTAGTCGACCAGCGCAGAGGGCCTCCCGACTCTGTAGGAGCCAAGTCAACGTCAGTCAGGCAACACTGATGTTTGTTGTGTTCCCAGAAGAATTTTCAGCATACTAAAAATCATGCTGTTAAATCATGCTGTTATTGCTCCCTTCGCCTCTGCTGGCAACTTTGGAGAGTTGCCTGGATGCACCACCTCCTCTGGATCCCTTGGGCATGAAGAAATGTGCAGGAATACAGTAGTGTTCAGAATAATAGTAGTGCTATGTGACTAAAAAGATTAATCAAAGTTTTGAGTATATTTCTTATTGTTACATGGGAAACAAGGTACCAGTAGATTCTCACAAATCCAACAAGACCAAGCATTCATGATATGCACACTCTTAAGGTTATGAAATTGGGCTATTGGTAAAAAAAAAAAAAAGTAGAAAAGGGGGTGTTCACAATAATAGTAGTGTGGCATTCAGTCAGTGAGTTTGTCAATTTTGTGGAACAAACAGGTGTGATTCAGGTGTCCCGTATTTAAGGATGAAGCCAGCACCTGTTGAACATGCTTTTCTCTTTGAAAGCCTGAGGAAAATGGTAAATTCAAGACATTGTTCAGAAGAACAGCGTAGTTTGATTAAAAAGTTGATTGGAGAGGGGAAAACTTATACACAGGTGCAAAAAATTATAGGCTGTTCATCTACAATGATCTCCAATGCTTTAAAATGGACAAAAAAAAAAAGTCGTGTGGAGGAAAATGGAAAACCACCATCAAAATGGATAGAATAATAACCAAATGCAAAGGCTCACCCATTGATCAGCTCCAGGATGATCAAAGACAGTCTGGAGTTACCTGTAAGTGCTGTGACAGTTAGATGCCTGTGTGAAGCTAATTTATTTGCAAAAATCCCCCGCAAAGTCTCTCTGTTAAATAAGACGTGCAGAAGAGGTTACAATTTGCCAAAGAACACGTCAACTGACCTAAAGAGAAATGGAGGAATATTTTGTGGACTGATGAGAGTAAAATTGTTCTTTTTGGGTCCAAGGGCCGCAGACAGTTTGTGAGACGACCCCCCCCCCAAACTCTGAATTCAAGCCACTGTTCACAGTGAAGCATGGTGGTGCAAGCATCATGATATGGGCATGGTTCTCCTACTATGGTGTTGGGCCTATATATCGCATACCAGGTATCATGGATCAGTTTGGATATGTCAAAATACTTGAGGTCATGTTGCCTTATGCTGAAGAGGACATGCCCTTGAAATGGGTGTTTCAACAAGACAATGACCCCAAGCACACTAGTAAACAAGCAAAATCTTGGTTCCAAACCAACAAAAATTAATGCCTCGCAGATGTGAAGAAATCATGAAAAACTGTGGTTATATACAACTAAATACTAGTTTAGTGAGTCACAGGATTGCTAAAAAAAAGCATTTTGAACGTAATAGTTTTGAGTTTGTAGCGTCAACAGCAGATGCTACTATTATTGTGAACACCCCCTTTTCTACTTTTTTTTTTTTTTTTTACTAATAGCCCAATTTCATAGCCTTAAGAGTGTGCATATCATGAATGCTTGGTCTTGTTGGATTTGTGAGAATCTACTGGTACCTTGTTTCCCATGTAACAATAAGAAATATACTCAAAACCTGGATTCAGCTTTTTAGTCACATAGCACTACTATTATACTGAACACTACTGTATGTAGAACGTGTCTCAACGACACACCAGTAGCAAGTGACATTACGCAGAGTTTATATTATAGGCTATGTCACATAACATCTTAAACGCTGAGTTGACGATCAGCTCTGCTACACTACTGCTCCATGCAGTGCGCTACCAACGCGCCCACCCTACCGCAGCAAAAGTTGAACTGCATCCTACAGTAAGTCTGCGGATTGTAGGCAAACGTCAAGCTCTGCTAGAACATCACACACCACTGAGCTACATCAAACTGCATTGCAAGTCTTCTCTAGTCTCCACTACAGCGGCCAGCATCAACCGCTTCACACCAGAGTGTGAGCGGGCCCTTAAGCATGTGCCCCCCCCCCCCCCCCCCCCCCCCCCCCTCCACACACACACACACACACACACACACACACACACACACACACACACACACACACACACTCCCACCCGGTAAAATGCTGACGGCTGCAGGAGAAGACTGTTAGAGTGTGTTGTTCTCTGTCTGATGCTGCGCTCTCTTTGTGTTACCAGCATCAGCTTCATGTTTCACTGATTAAACCTGCTGAATATTTTGGTCAAATCTCTGAAAAGACTCATCACTTCTGCTGCATGAAAAGAGAGGCTGGTTCTCTGTGAATGAATGAATGGCAGGTAATGGGCTGGAGTACGTGGAGCCAAAAGGATTTCACAAAATTATAACTGAATGCGACATTATATGACAACAAACATTTTATCAACATTTCAACTGAAATTATATCTTGGTAAAAAAAAAATACAAGATGTTATTAAGGTGCAATACAGATGTCTGCTTCAAAATCTGGATTGGTGTGACCATTTCTTGGGTCAGATCTGATCTCAAATCAATAAACAAACACAGGAAAGTGGTTAGTGAGTCAGGACCATAAATATTTGGATAGTTTCTGCAGAAAAGCTGTTTTGCATGTTAAGTTTATGTTCACTATTTGCATTCTGCTTCACTATCCTGTAATAAGAGAGCTAAGAGAAAAAGGGTAATAAAAAAAAATACACAAAACAACAGGTAAACTTAAGTACATTGTCGTGGCATTTGGAATGGAAGGAGGACTGTAAATGTAGAATTCACCACATCTCAAACTGGCAACACGGCACATTGAGATTCAAACTGTCCAACACTGTGACCTTCACAACCTTTAGCACACACACAGGTACAACAACACAATACCGTTACAGATACTGTATCTATGCACAAACACATTTCCTTGGCTGAGGTGTGAAATCACTGCAGTTTTCCAACATTACTCACACAAACTAAAGCTATTATGTTGTTTTTAATCGTTCCTTTAACAGGGGAGCCACCTGATGGAGCATTAAAGGCCACATTATGGGAGGAAAGAGAGAGCAGAAAGACTTCTATATACAAAAGTCAATGTCAAGAATTAACCTGTTACTCCGTTTTCACCAGTCTGTGCAGAACAATCTTTGCATTTGAAAATTAACATTGAATTTTTGAGAATAAATTCAATGGGGAGGTGATAGTCGAGTGTTTTTAACGGTGGACTTGTGACTAGAAGATCAATCCTCTGTCCAAACCACAGTAAGACTAGAAAATCACTAAGGGCCCTTGGGAAGGTCCTTAAACCCCAAGCTACTCAGTGTGTGTGAGAGAGACAGACAGGATGGGGGGCATCACTGTAAAGGGCTCTGAGTGTGAAAGCACCATATAAATGCAGCCCATTTACCATATGGCTGCTTTCATCACCTTACTTGTTGAGATGAATTGGTGAAATTGTACTTCAGAAACTGTTTTAGCAACAAAGAAATGACTTCTCCGTCAGCACATAAACACAGTGTGTTAATTAGAGATTGTACCGAAAACTGCGGCTGACCAAAAGGAGAAACCGCACAAAATGAAATCAGTGGACACCGACAGATTTGAGGTGTTGACTGTTTCACCTGCGTGCAGGACAGAATCTGTGAGGTGAGGAGGCCAGATCAGACTATCAAGTGAAGAAATATTTGATTGTGAAGTTGTGAAGCTCAGGTGGGCGTGGCCAGTATTAGGAGGAGGTATTAATACAATGGGGGGTGGATAGCTGACCTAATTAAACCTTACGTACCAGCCCGGGCTTTACGTTCCCAGGGTGCAGGACTACTTTGTGTCCCTAAGGTCAATAAGAAGTCTGCGGGTCACAGAGCTTTCTCTTATCATGCTCCTGTTCTGTGGAATGATCTCCCTGCATCAATAAAAGTCAGATTCTGTGGAGATTTTCAAGTCCAGACGTAAGACGCACTTATTTTCCCTTCCATATGGCTAGCATACTGGTACAGTTTTGTTTTACGCTTTTTACTCTTTTAATTCATGTATTAGTAATTGGAGTGGGCTGCGGCGTCAACTTTACCTAAATTCTGGGTCTTTTAGTGCAGCTTAGGGCTCGTGGCCTTAGTATTTCCTGTTTTTCTCTCTGTTTAAGGTGCAGCTCCATCCAGAGATGGGAGCTGTATTTGTGCTGGAGACCCTCCTGTCCTGTGCACCAACAGCATTTCCTGTATATTCATTTTGTGAATTGTTTCTGTGAATTGTTCTGTAATTATGTCTGTAGCATGGCCCAAGCAGAGGGTCACCCCTTTGAGTCTGGTCTGCTTGAGGTTTCTTCCTCAGAGGGAGTTTTTCCTTACCACTGTTGCTCTGAGGGTTAGTAAGGTTAGACCTTACTTGTGTGAAGCACCTTGAGGCACCTCTGTTGTGATTTGGCGCTATATAAATGAAAATAAAATAAATTGAACTGAAATTGAATTGAACTTGATGGTGAGTTCGTCCCACCTCTGCATTTAAAAGACATACAAATTAGGTGAATTGGAAACTTTATAATTGTCCAGGTCTTCCTTGCAAAAGAGGTCTTGATCTCAATGAGACTAACCAGGTTAAATTGACTTCTTTTATTTAAAAAAAAAAAAAAAAAAGTGATGTGTCGCTTCACACAAAATAGTTGTAGTACAAATTACTGTCGGGTGAGGGCAGTATAGGACATACAATAGAGCAATAGATTCAGTGGCATTTAAAACCACCTTTATTCCTGTCATTTGCTATAAAGCAGAAAATCTACATTGAAGCAAGTACTTATGATTTGATACCGCTTTTCTAATGTGCTGCATTAATCAACCAGCTGGAGATATGAAAGAGTTGAGTTTGAAGTCAAGTGCTTTTGCTAAAAATTCTACCCTGGGTGGCAGCGCGCTGAAACGGGTCTAAAACACTCCCCACTGTTTCCCACTTTTTCACAGATTAACCTATACGTTTCACATCCATAGCAGCACTGAGGGTCCTTCACCTCTGACCCAGTCTTCTTCCAGCCTTCTTCCTGCTGGGTTTGCTGCAAGATCCACCGACAGTTTGGAGAACCAGATGTTGAGCGAAGTCACACTCATCATCCCAGTCCTTCAAACTTCAAAGTTTAGGGCTAGTGGCCAGCGATCACCTGTTTTTCTTGTTAATGCTGGCAAATTATACAGTATTTTTTGTCTTTCTGATGCCTGATTCTGTTTTTTCTCTCTGTTTAAGGTGCAGCTCCATCCAGAGATGGGAGTTGTATTCGTGTTGGCGATCTTCCTGTCCTGTGCGCGAATAGGATTTCTTGTATATTCGTCCGTGAATTGTTCTGTGAATTGTTCTGTAATTTATGTTGGTAGCATGGCCCAAGCAGAGGGTCACTCCTTTGTGTCTGGTCTGCTTGAGGTTTCTTCCTCAGAGGGAGTGTTTCCTTACCACTGTTGCTCTAGGGGTTGTTAAGGTTAGACCTTACCTGTGTGAAGCGCTTTGAGGCAACTCTGTTGTGATTTGGCGCTATATAAAGGAAAATAAATTGGAAAATTGAAATTGTGGGGGGGGCTTGCACTAATATTGTATGTTCAGCTTTATTCTTGACACTTTTATCCCCCGTTGGCCAAAAGCTGGAATGGGGATTATATCGTGGCGGTTTCTTTCCGTCTGTCCAAAGAAAAGGGTATAAATAAGTGTTCTGAAATAAACTCCTCTCACATTTTTAAGAGGAATTTTGTGAAACTTGGTACAAGCCCATTTAACCAGAGTTATGGTCTTTGAATAACAAATATGGACTGCTCACATTTTTAGGAGGAATTTTGTGAAAAGTCCTTGAAATGTTACCAGAATGTAGCAAGCACTTGTACCAAAGCAGCATTTGCCAGCGGTGGATATTGTGCTCTCAGAGCACCCTTGTTACTTTATCAAAATGTTAAAAAATAAATAAAAAATCCTCCATCGTAGACCAAATACTCCTCCATACCAAAAGGATGCATGTCACACGTCTTTTAAACTTTCAATAATTTGTGTGCAACAGCTTGTGGTTTGCTCAGGTCCATGGCTGATATGTGATTTGCCAAACGATAAAAGAATCCTTGCTGAGACTGATCCTCCGTATTAAACCCTATTATAATGTTGCTGAAAAGGACGTGTGACAAGCAACCGTGTTCTCCCCTCATCACTTCCTACAAATTATAAGAACATAAACAATTTCAAATTGAATAAATACCTCAGGGTTATTACAGTAATTCATTACATGAGCAGTACTGAGGAAATACAAACTACCTCAAGTTATTACAACTAAAAGAAATACTGAACAGAACAGTTGTATGCACAGCAACAATCATGAAGGCCAAAACCGTTGCTGATCTCATTTTCTCGCTGTTACATTCAGAGTATTTTAACAGTCGGCAGCAGCACCTTCGAGTCTTGGATACTGCAGTAACAGTAGTACTACTAGTACTAGTCCATGGGACCACCTCTGGCTGTCTGCTGTCAGCCCAGTTGTCCTCTGCTCAGGTCTTCTCTCTCCGATTTTCTCCTCTGTCCTCATGAAATTTGTCTCTGGTGCCCTCTGGTGCTCAAGAGATTTTATTGGAGGGGACGTCACGACTCGACCAAATTTAACGCATCTTGTAATCATGGAATATGGCTGCTTCACACAGCTGTCCTTTAAAATCCAACTCGAAGGTAAAGTCCAAATCACGCTGCAAGTCAGAAGGGAGAGGAAAAAGACGGAAGTGATGTGACAAAATAAAAAAAAACCTCACTATCATAACTTATCAGAAATCTGTGCAAAAACACACACCCTATGTAGAAACTCTACTGTGGGCATATACAGCCTCCTGTCCGTGCAGGCTCATCACTGCAGACCATCGCAATAAATGGTAAATGGACTGCATTTATATAGCGCTTTTCCATCTGCATCAGACACTCAAAGCGCTTTACAATCATGCCTCACATTCACCCCGTGTCAGGGTGCTGCCATACAAGGCGCTCACTACACACCGGGAGCAATAGGGGATTAAAGGCCTTGCCCAAGGGCCCTTAGTGATTTTCCAGTCAGGCGGGGATTTGAACCCATGATCTTCTGGACTCAAGCCCAACACCTTAACCACTAGACCATCACCTCCCCACTAGACCCTCCGCAATCTGTCATCACGTGAGAAGACGCCCCATATGGGGTCTGCGTCCCATTAGTGTTGGCGCTTATCCCCAGATATGGATCCACATTTTTGTTTGGTACCATTTTTATATTGATTACCCTTTCTGACCCTACTACAAATATACAGGGAGTATAGTGTACAGGTGGGCTTTGAACCCTGGACCCACTTGTTATGATACAAGAGCACTACTACTACTATACCACAGTATCCCTGCAGCCCCCCCCCCCCCCCCCGCCACCACCACCACACAATAACAGAATAATACTGTAATAATGCTTCAAAATTCAGAATTATTAAAACACACAAAAACAAGGTAACATCAAAAAGCATACAGAAATATGCAAAATTAGAACAATAAAAAATATCAATTTGGACTCTTGGTCCATAGATGCAGAGCATTCATAAAACTAAAATAATAGAAGAAAAAGTGATGGGTTGCCAATTGTAGAAAGCAGAGTAAACACAGGAATAAGCATAATGCTGCATTCACATGGTGGGAGAAAAAACAATCTCTAGAGCAGAATTATTTTCATCTGCAGTGGTAGGTAGCATAAGTTGAGTTCATGTTTCTGTGTTAATGAGCAGGGCAGTAATTTAAAGAGTTTCCCACATTTGTTTTGTTCTTATTGCGAACAAAGTATATAAAAAAGCTTAAAATTTTAAACTTTTAATGGTAGCTTATGGACCTGTCACACCTTGATGATTTAGCCAGCGTATGCTGACTTGGGTGGTCCTTACTTGCAAAGTTTCAAAATTTAATACTCTGATCCCCTGAATAGGTAACAATTGGTGAGAAAATATGCTGTGTAAAATTTTGTTTTTATAAATTATTTTTTAGAGGTAGCTCTCTAAAGCATTGAAATGCCATTGCTATTTTTATGCTGTATATAATACTATACTAACTAAAGCTTGAAAATCACCTTGTGAGGCCATTTTGAATTTCTGAGTGAGTCCCAGGAAGATTCATCAGTACTTTTGATATGTTGTTCAGGATGGGTTGGGGCACCATTAAGCTTTAGTTTGTATAGTGTTATATAGCAGAAAATAGCAAAAAAAAAAAAAAAAAATCAGTACTTTTGAGCTACCTCTAAAAATTAACTTATACAAGCAAAATTTTTACACAGCATGTTTTTTCATCAATTAGAGCATATTCATTGGGGTCAGAGTATTACATTTCAAAACTTTGCAAAATAAGTACCACCCTAATGCCAACGTATGAAAAATTTGGCAAGTACACTGATGTAACAGAAGCCAGCAGGTGTCGCTGTGCAGATGTAGTTAGTAAACCTCACTCCCAACAGCTCAAAAGGATTCTCTCGTCACAACCTGGATTTTAGCCTTCTGGTTAGAGAGTCCGAATTCCATGCCGAGGATTGTGAGTTTGCATCCTGAGGGGAGCGAATGGGCGGAGTCATAACAACACAACGCAGAGTGCAGCCGCTACACTGGCGTACACAAAATAAGTGATGGGTATGTTTTGTATACTGTGAGGTGGTTGAAAAATTTTGGGCATGCACAATATTTTCGACGTATGGCTCATACGTCCCACATATGTGGACCATGCATTGCAGGTACGTTATGTGATATCACTTTCATAAGTTGAAATATGTCGAGATAATGTCTAGCGTACCCAAACTGTATTTCTAACCTATGAGTAACGTGGTTTGACCCTATGTGTAACTTATATTGAACTTTTCTCCAGTGTATATTGATGTAGTTGATGTGATGTGGATGACCACAAAACTTACTGAACGTGTCAGCTGCCGTATAATGGCGTATTGGCAGCATTTTTGATATGTCGGCATTTGCTGGCTATTGTCAAGGTGTACCAGGCCCATTTCAGCCAATATGGGAATTTAGGATATGGCTCTGTAAGGTGAGAGGCTGCACTACTGCGTATTTTGTATGTTATAAACAACACCTTAAAGAGGTACTGCAGCATCCTTCAACGTAGGCTCTATTTTTAAATGTTTTAGGTGTCATGTCTTCACTCGGGACAAAAATGAAACTAATCCATCATTTTTCTCAATGCAAACATGATCACGAGTTAACCAGCTATAAAATGTTATGGGACGGGGCGATCTAAAAAAGAAAACTGCTTCTTCCTGATGCAGCTTCAGAACCTTGGACCTTTTTGCTCAGAGGCCAAAATCTACATTAATTACAGAATATTATTATGAAAAGAACCAACTGAACCTTTGATTGTCAAACTCGAGAGTTTCTCAGATGTGACAGTAGAGGGCGACAGAAGTCTGGTAACCGTTGACTCCGCTGTGTGTGTTGGTACTTAAGCTCATTGGGTTCCTCATACTGCTCACATAAAGTCAACAGACTCACAATGTTTTTCTCGTTGGGCTTCATGGTGATGCTGCCAGTGATCTCCTCTCCTCTTCGCACCGTCAAATAGTCCTCCAGGTAAAACACCGTCTGCTTCCAGTGGGTGTACGGCGCATCAGGAGCTGCAACACAAATGCACACATGCTAAGGACACGTCATTTGTAAACTGGAGATTAAGTTCATGAATTTAAGTTTTATGCTCCCTTATACAGAGTTGTGGTTAGAAGGTTTACATAGGCTCCTCATGGACATGAAAGTCATCACAATATTCGGCCTTCAGTGATTTCTTTAAGCGTTAAGACTTGACTGAAAGTTAATGCAGTATTTTAATTTTAAGATTCAAGATTCAAAGCTTGTGTCATATGCACAGTAAAGAAATGTTTCCCTGTGCAATGAAATTCTTACTTTGCTGCCCACACTGGATGCCCAAATATATATATATATATATATATATATATATATATATATATATATATATATATAAGTATAAAATATCTAAATATAAATTAATATACTTAAGGAAAATTACAAAGGAAGTCAGTGACCCTCGATGGCAAACGACTGGCTGTTATTTTAGTGCTTATCAGCTCATGTCATTCCGCTGTGTCACCAGTAGAGGGCAGACAGGCAGGTTTTGTAGCACAGAGAGCAGTCTGGTTCAGTCCAATCACATCAGCTCTTCAACCTTTGATGCAGTTTCCTGCTGCTGCAGCAGAGATCACATTATAAAACGATATTTCATAGTTGTGATATTTTATTAGTATTGGCAAGTTCACACGGAGATCTTCAAAAATATGCAGGCATGAGATTTTTCCTGAATTCCAGATTTTTTTTTAGGACAACCTGGATGAAGTATTAATGACTTTTCTTCAAGCACCTGTTTGGCTGCCAAAATAAGGTGTAAAATGGGTCTAATTTTGCCTAAAACCCAAGCGCTCCTGTTGTGGGCCTCAGACGCCCGGCTGACTTTCAGCATTTCTCATTCTCCTGCCTGTTATGTGACCATTTTTGAATTGTCATACGGTGATGCTATAAACTATATGGATTTTCCAAATTAGAAAGAATGTATTTGAATCAAGTCCTATTTTAATTTCACTTAATAGAAAACATTTTGTATCTTTTATTTTTCTAGTTTGGATTTTTAGAATATATCATTTCAGGTTTCTGCCATCGATGTTGTCAAATTGTTACTGGAATACATGGGTTTTTACCCCCCATCATTTCCACCAGTGGGGTCAAATGTCAAAGCAAATATTTCCAGCCAGGAAAAATATTCAGTTGCTTCAAATGGAAAATTGGGCCTGCTGAGTAATTTTGGCGCACCACCATATGCTCTGTACTTTCAGCGGTCACGGAGCTATGAGGAGGAGAATGTTTAATGTTTTTATCCATTACCATAGTAATGAAGTCATTGACTTCAATGGCATCCTGGACTCATTTCAGTGATTTCCTGGACTCGGCCATCGGAAGTGTGTGTGTGGGGGGGGGGAAGAGTTGTAGAGACATTCACTTATCTTGGTGGTGACGTTCATGTCGACCTTTTGAGGTCATGAACATCTGGGAGGAGCTTATGGAGTCATGAAGTCAATGGACGGAGGTATTTGTTGGAGCAGATATCTTTGCATAAGAGCAAAGGTCCAGGGGTCATATTCTTAAAGATTCTAAGAATCCCCTCCGAACTTAGGTTGGAGCCTTCTAGCTCAGAGTCTGACCTTAAGAGCGATTCAGGACCGATCTCAGAGAAACTTGGCAAGGAAAGGAAATGAACTTTTATCTTAATGAGGGGTCAGATTCACAATCAGAATAGCTTTTATTTTCCAAGTATCCACAGAATACCAGGAATTTGACTTCAGTTTGAGCTGCAATCGTTCTGTACGACATCTATAAATATACATTAAACACTGAATAATTCACAGTAATAAAATGTGCAATATGAGAAAAGAAAAGGATTTGTGAAACAGACAACAGATTGAAGTCAAGTTGTACATGAGGTATATGAAGTAGTGAGGTTTTTTTGGCAGGTTAAACTGTTCATCAGTGTGATGATGGCTTGTGGAAAGAAACTGTGGGGCTGGCCCTGTCGCTAGGTAGGACACATTCTTTTGAAGAGTGTGATTGGTTGTCCAAGAAATAAAGCAACACACATAAAGGTCCTCTTAAATAGTCCTTTCAACTGCTCCCTTGTTTTCACTCGCGGGGGTCGTCACCACAGCAGATCCAACAAGGAGCTGCATGCTGGTTTGGCACAAGTTCTGCACTGAAAACAAGCACACTTAACTGCTTGGTCACCACCCCTACTACTCTTAACTAGAGTGCAGTAACTGACAGAGTGGCGTCAACTCAGAACATGGCGCCATTTTGGTTCCAACTGCGCTGAACTACTGAATGAACCTTTTAATGTTTTCAACATTTTTTAAAACCATTTAACCACATACAGCAACACATCCAGGTGCAGATATTATCAAAATAAATATGAAAATAGTTAAGCTATCAAATTTACATAAATTTACAATTTATGATGATTTATTTAATTAATTTTAGACTTTTCTGATCCATTTGTAATCAGTGTGCGCACTGCAAAAACTATTAAAATATGATGGCAGACGAAGTAGCGAAAGCAGAAAAGTGTCAAATCACAGCCTTTTATGTCTGATTTAACAGGTGCACGTCAGGCATCAGGTCCAAGTCTGAACACGGTGTGAAAAAACGGTCGGGCTTTTAATCACAGAAATCAATCAATCAATCAATTTTTTTATATAGCGCCAAATCACAACAAACAGTTGCCCCAAGGCGCTTTATATTGTAAGGCAAGGCCATACAATAATTATGTAAAACCCCAACGGTCAAAACGACCCCCTGTGAGCAAGCACTTGGCTACAGTGGGAAGGAAAAACTCCCTTTTAACAGGAAGAAACCTCCAGCAGAACCAGGCTCAGGGAGGGGCAGTCTTCTGCTGGGACTGGTTGGGGCTGAGAGAGAGAACCAGGAAAAAGACATGCTGTGGAGGGGAGCAGAGATTGATCACTAATGATTAAATGCAGAGTGGTGCATACAGAGCAAAAAGAGAAAGAAACAGTGCATCATGGGAACCCCCCAGCAGTTTACGTCTATAGCAGCATAACTAAGGGATGGTTCAGGGTCACCTGATCCAGCCCTAACTATAAGCTTTAGCAAAAAGGAAAGTTTTAAGCCTAATCTTAAAAGTAGAGAGGGTGTCTGTCTCCCTGATCTGAATTGGGAGCTGGTTCCACAGGAGAGGAGCCTGAAAGCTGAAGGCTCTGCCTCCCATTCTACTCTTACAAACCCTAGGAACTACAAGTAAGCCTGCAGTCTGAGAGCGAAGCGCTCTATTGGGGTGATATGGTACTACGAGGTCCCTAAGATAAGATGGGACCTGATTATTCAAAACCTTATAAGTAAGAAGAAGAATTTTAAATTCTATTCTAGAATTAACAGGAAGCCAATGAAGAGAGGCCAATATGGGTGAGATATGCTCTCTCCTTCTAGTCCCCGTCAGTACTCTAGCTGCAGCATTTTGAATTAACTGAAGGCTTTTTAGGGAACTTTTAGGACAACCTGATAATAATGAATTACAATAGTCCAGCCTAGAGGAAATAAATGCATGAATTAGTTTTTCAGCATCACTATGAGACAAGACCTTTCTGATTTTAGAGATATTGCGTAAATGCAAAAAAGCAGTCCTACATATTTGTTTAATATGCGCTTTGAATGACATATCCTGATCAAAAATGACTCCAAGATTTCTCACAGTATTACTAGAGGTCAGGGTAATGCCATCCAGAGTAAGGATCTGGTTAGACACCATGTTTCTAAGATTTGTGGGGCCAAGTACAATAACTTCAGTTTTATCTGAGTTTAAAAACAGGAAATTAGAGGTCATCCATGTCTTTATGTCTGTAAGACAATCCTGCAGTTTAGCTAATTGGTGTGTGTCCTCTGGCTTCATGGATAGATAAAGCTGGGTATCATCTGCGTAACAATGAAAATTTAAGCAATACCGTCTAATAATACTGCCTAAGGGAAGCATGTATAAAGTGAATAAAATTGGTCCTAGCACAGAACCTTGTGGAACTCCATAATTAACTTTAGTCTGTGAAGAAGATTCCCCATTTACATGAACAAATTGTAATCTATTAGACAAATATGATTCAAACCACCGCAGCGCAGTGCCTTTAATACCTATGGCATGCTCTAATCTCTGTAATAAAATTTTATGGTCAACAGTATCAAAAGCAGCACTGAGGTCCAACAGAACAAGCACAGAGACGAGTCCACTGTCCGAGGCCATAAGAAGATCATTTGTAACCTTCACTAATGCTGTTTCTGTACTATGATGAATTCTAAAACCTGACTGAAACTCTTCAAATAGACCATTCCTCTGCAGATGATCAGTTAGCTGTTTTACAACTACCCTTTCAAGAATTTTTGAGAGAAAAGGAAGGTTGGAGATTGGCCTATAATTAGCTAAGATAGCTGGGTCAAGTGATGGCTTTTTAAGTAATGGTTTAATTACTGCCACCTTAAAAGCCTGTGGTACATAGCCAACTAACAAAGATAGATTGATCATATTTAAGATCGAAGCATTAAATAATGGTAGGGCTTCCTTGAGCAGCCTGGTAGGAATGGGGTCTAATAAACATGTTGATGGTTTGGATGAAGTAACTAATGAAAATAACTGACAGAACAATCGGAGAGAAAGAGTCTAACCAAATACCGGCATCACTGAAAGCAGCCAAAGATAACGATACGTCTTTGGGATGGTTATGAGTAATTTTTTCTCTAATAGTTAAAATTTTGTTAGCAAAGAAAGTCATGAAGTCATTACTAGTTAAAGTTAATGGAATACTCAGCTCAATAGAGCTCTGACTCTTTGTCAGCCTGGCTACAGTGCTGAAAAGAAACCTGGGGTTGTTCTTATTTTCTTCAATTAGTGATGAGTAGAAAGATGTCCTAGCTTTACGGAGGGCTTTTTTTATAGAGCAACAGACTCTTTTTCCAGGCTAAGTGAAGATCTTCTAAATTAGTGAGATGCCATTTCCTCTCCAATTTACGGGTTATCTGCTTTAAGCTGCGAGTTTGTGAGTTATACCACGGAGTCAGGCACTTCTGATTTAAAGCTCTCTTTTTCAGAGGAGCTACAGCATCCAAAGTTGTCTTCAATGAGGATGTAAAACTATTGACGAGATACTCTATCTCCCTTACAGAGTTTAGGTAGCTACTCTGCACTGTGTTGGTATATGGCATTAGAGAACATAAAGAAGGAATCATATCCTTAAACCTAGTTACAGCGCTTTCTGAAAGACTTCTAGTGTAATGAAACTTATTCCCCACTGCTGGGTAGTCCATCAGAGTAAATGTAAATGTTATTAAGAAATGATCAGACAGAAGGGAGTTTTCAGGGAATACTGTTAAGTCTTCTATTTCCATACCATAAGTCAGAACAAGATCTAAGATATGATTAAAGTGGTGGGTGGACTCATTTACTTTTTGAGCAAAGCCAATAGAGTCTAATAATAGATTAAATGCAGTGTTGAGGCTGTCATTCTCAGCATCTGTGTGGATGTTAAAATCGCCCACTATAATTATCTTATCTGAGCTAAGCACTAAGTCAGACAAAAGGTCTGAAAATTCACAGAGAAACTCACAGTAACGACCAGGTGGACGATAGATAATAACAAATAAAACTGTTTTTGGGACTTCCAATTTGGATGGACAAGACTAAGAGACAAGCTTTCAAATGAATTAAAGCTCTGTCTGGGTTTTTGATTAATTAATAAGCTGGAATGGAAGATTGCTGCTAATCCTCCTCCTCGGCCCGTGCTACGAGCATTCTGACAGTTAGTGTGACTCGGGGGTGTTGACTCATTTAAACTAACATATTCATCCTGCTGTAACCAGGTTTCTGTTAGGCAGAATAAATCAATATGTTGATCAATTATTATATCATTTACCAACAGGGACTTAGAAGAGAGAGACCTAATGTTTAATAGACCACATTTAACTGTTTTAGTCTGTGGTGCAGTTGAAGGTGCTATATTATTTTTTCTTTTTGAATTTTTATGCTTAAATAGATTTTTGCTGGTTGTTGGTGGTCTGGGAGCAGGCACCGTCTCTACGGGGATGGGGTAATGAGGGGATGGCAGGGGGAGAGAAGCTGCAGAGAGGTGTGTAAGACTACAACTCTGCTTCCTGGTCCCAACCCTGGATAGTCACGGTTTGGAGGATTTAAGAAAATTGGCCAGATTTCTAGAAATGAGAGCTGCTCCATCCAAAGTGGGATGGATGCCGTCTCTCCTAACAAGACCAGGTTTTCCCCAGAAGCTTTGCCAATTATCTATGAAGCCCACCTCATTTTTTGGACACCACTCAGACAGCCAGCAATTCAAGGAGCACATGCGGCTAAACATGTCACTCCCGGTCCGATTGGGGAGGGGCCCAGAGAAAACTACAGAGTCCGACATTGTTTTTGCAAAGTTACACACCGATTTAATGTTAATTTTAGTGACCTCCGATTGGCGTAACCGGGTGTCATTACTGCCGACGTGAATTACAATCTTACCAAATTTACGCTTAGCCTTAGCCAGCAGTTTCAAATTTCCTTCAATGTCGCCTGCTCTGGCCCCCGGAAGACAATTGACTATGGTTGCTGGTGTCGCTAACTTCACATTTCTCAAAATAGAGTCGCCAATAACCAGAGTTTGATCCTCGGCGGGTGTGTCGTCGAGTGGGGAAAAACGGTTAGAAATGTGAACGGGTTGGCGGTGTACACGGGGCTTCTGTTTAGAACTACGCTTCCTCCTCACAGTCACCCAGTCGGCCTGCTTGGGATCTGCCAGGGGGGAACTAACGGCGGCTAAGCTACCTTGGTCCGCACCGACTACAGGGGCCTGGCTAGCTGTAGAATTTTCCACGGTGCGGAGCCGAGTCTCCAATTCGCCCAGCCTGGCCTCCAAAGCTACGAATAAGCTACACTTATTACAAGTACCGTTACTGCTAAAGGAGGCCGAGGAATAACTAAACATTTCACACCCAGAGCAGAAAAGTGTGGGAGAGACAGGAGAAGCCGCCATGCTAAATCGGCTAAGAGCTAGTAGCTACGCTAAGCTAGCTTCAATCCAATCCAAGTGTCAGAGCGCTGAACTTTAATTTGTACCTCTGTTACTGTGCACATCCAGACGGCTCTGGGTTTTTAATGGAAATACATTGCGATCGGACGGGACATTTTATCCGATGTGAGCGAAAAATCCATTATATACAATGTTTATTACATGGAAAGCAATATGAAAACTTTGGCACTTTTTTGCCTGTTGACTGTGAATATCTGGTTTATATGATGACGGTTTAGGTTTGTTTTACTGTACATGGGACTGAAAAATAAATTTACCTCTCAAAGCTTTGACAATGAAGTCAGCTTTCATCGCACACAGCTGAGTTTTTTTTTTTTCCCAAAATTTTTCTTTACAGATCTGAAGGCAATCTGTACATCTTGAAGCCCTTGTTGTGTCTATTTGTGCCTCCAAATGCACAACAACCTGTCATTTTCAGCGAATAAATCAATAAAATAACTGGATACATACAGACAGATTAACAGCGAACACTATTTTGGAACCAAGACGGCACAAGGAGTCACGTTGTGACTGTTTTTTTTGTTGTTGTTTTTTGTTTTGTTTTTTCGACTCATGTCGCCACTCTCTCAGTTATGGGACTCTACTCTTAACTATATCATAAGCCTTTAATTTGAAATAACAGGCCTATTTTTGCCTATTGTACCCCAGTCACACCCATACACATTTTTTTTTGCTATATATTCATTTTTAATTTCACTGACTGTGCTGTGAATTTTGTACTTGCTGTATGTGATACTAATGAGAAGAACTTTTATACTGTGGTACCTCCTTTCTGTTTCCATAAATGTCTTTTATTGTCTGACAGTGTGATAATTCAAGACGTGGGTTCCATCAATTACTCTGCCTGCTCTATTTATAAATGCTGTTTTCTGAGCCTGCTAAGCCTGAATGTCCAGTGGAAAGGAAATGAACTGCAGTACAATATGAGGTTCTGAGAGAGCTATAATTTCTCTGTGCATCAGCGACATGGTGGACAGGGTATTGTCTTCACTGGCGTGTGTGTGTCTGTGGATGAGATAAATCAAAAACAGCTGGATGGATTTCCTTCAAACTATGTGTGAATATTGCTTGGGTAGATATCTAGAGGTGATTACATCTTGGAGGAAGATGGTCAAGATGAGACTCGGCCCTAACAGATATTCACCTTTAGAGCTGTTTTTAGGGTTAAGATGCCTTATAAATTATCTTTACGAGGATTTACTCTTGAGTTTTTAGGGGAATGTCCAGATTTGTAAGTTTTCTTAGAGTTTCATCAGTAGGAGCAGGTCTTTGTAGTTAGGAAGCTTTGTTACTATGGATCCAGGTCTTTAGGGACCTTGTGCTTCCTGTCTTACTGTGTGGTTGTGAGACTTGGACACTAACCAGTTACCTAAGATGACACCTGGATGTCTTTGATACTTGATCTTTTCAGAGAATTCATGGATACCACATGTGAGGGAACATCAGCTATGCCATTTGACCATGTGACACTTGTGTGGGTGTGATCCAGTGTGCAATGGAAGCAACAGAAGAAGATGAAGAGGACGCCCATATTTCACCTGGCTAAGACAAACAAATGGGCTAGGTATCTGCCTGAGTGGTTGCTGTACCCAGGCTGGTTCTCTAGTGTGGCACCAGAGCATGTGCCCAGTCCCAGACCTCACCCAACACTATAAACGTTTGGTACTGACAAGTTGTACCATTAGACCTTATTGAAATTTATACTGAACAGCTAAATTGATGCCTGAATTAATGGAGTTTGACCAGCAGTTCCTGAAAAATGGCATAACACTGATACAATACAAAAGTCGTGCAGTATTTAACGCAGAGAGGAGCTTGTAATTTCAGTTGAAAGTAGGTAAAAATGTGTCATTTGCCCCTGGATGATCTAATAGACTTTATTTAGCATTGAAAATTATACTGTATAATCAAAGGACATGTTGTGTTTGGGGCCCTTCAGAAAGAATCACTGAAAGTAGGTCTTCTTTTGAAGTACACTGGAGCTTTGACAGGTAACGTGAGGCGTCTTACCGGTGGAGAAACCAGTCTTCTTATGACATTTTGTGAACTCGATGTTGAAGTAGGTGACCATTGCGTGGATATAGTCGTTCCTCTGAATCTGTAGGCAGAACGTTGATGTGAACGACAGGTCTTCAGCCTTGACGGTGTAAATGTCCACTTCCTGTCAGAGGACACAAATGAATGTTCTGCAAATATCTGCACTGCATTAAATCTTACAGCATTAGTCATCGCTTGTATTGAGTCAGTTGCTGATGTTTATAGTTGTCTCTCAGAGGTTCAGTGAATCTGACATTTAGGGCCAAAGCGATATATTCATTGACCAATAATGTCAGCTGATACAAGCCTTTCACAAACATGTCTGTGTTATTTTTACTGACATAAAAACTATTTTACTGATTTAAATAAAGCAGAAAAACAATTTTGCCATTGGAGCAATGGTGTCAATGCACAGTTTGTCCAACAGAATGATCAGATGACATGCTGTCAATCATAGCTGGGACCCCATCACCCTTTGGCCACCAGTATTGCCACAGTAACTTTGACAAGTTACTTTAAAGTGTAGGTGACACGATATGCAATTTTTTTTTTTTTTTTTTTTTTTTTTTAGTATTTAAGACTAAAATTAAACAGTTTGAAATGTATCCTTTCCTGGTGCAGAATTACTGAAGAGACAAATATTTGGATTTTGAACTGCGCGCCACTAAAACCCAGGAACTTCCTGGCGAGTGCCAACATTGGAGATGAAGCAGGAAGTGGCATCAGCGCCGGAACCATTATCTTAATAGTCCCATTAATTTATGGATTTTTTTACAGGCTACTGACAGCCCCGTTTCCACCGAGTGGTTCTGGTCAGTGATGCACATTTTTTTATACGTATTCAGAACAGTTAATTTTTGCTGACAGAATCCTTTTGATTGGCAGGTGGAGCACTTTTATTGACGAACGCGCTTGCACTGTGTCGGCGGCTTCTCCAGAGTCTTTCGACTTGCAGCGTAAACAGGACAGACTCAATCCATAAGTCGCAGATGCAATGAACGGATTACACCTGTAGTTGACCGTGCCAGTCGCGGATCAGTACAGCAGAGACTTGGACCATCGTGGACTTTTCTTCAGCCAGGACAACAAATGTAATTATTTTCAGACATTTTCATCTGATTAAAGATGAAACGGACAGGTAAGACTGTTATTTTCTCCTTGTGTGAATGGTTTTAATATTTAATAATGTGTTACGCTACTAATGTACAGTACATTAACTGTATTCAAGAAGGAAACAATATTTATTTTAAAAATATCTGATATTTTCAGTCCTCGTGACATTTTTCATCTTTGGATGTATCTGTTTCTCAGAAAAAAAAAAAATCATAAATAAAAAATCCACACATCACTTTTTTCTGATGTCACAGATAGTAAAACTATTTTTTTTAATCAGTTGATTAGACCAAAGAGCTGGCAAAAAGTATCACCTGCATTATTTATTAATTTTTTTATAATCACCATTTTGTGTTCTGAACAATATCGTCACTGTTGTCAGACTGGTTTTCCACCAAGGTCTCATTGTCACCTAAATAGGCTCAAAACCATAAGGCTGTGTCCTCAACAGCTTATTCAGACACATGTTCAGACTGGACTTAAAAAAAAAAAAGTCTGAAAACACCTCGACCTCCGCCGTGTTTACAATTGATTTGGGTTTCAATCAGCAGGTCCTGTTCTTGTGATGACGTAGCAACAATATGGCCACAGCTAAGGGCTGAAATAGAGCGCAGGCTTCAGACAGCTGTGCACTCAGTGGTTGGCTAGTCGGTATAACACACAGTTACTAGTAGATGGAAACTCATGTACCCACAATGCAATGTGGCATGTGTGTCTAAATGCTAAAACCTTCAAAATCATTGCATTACTTTAAAACTAAGGGCCCTGTCCCAGTGGCGTTTAGGAGGATTTGCGCATGAAATGAGGAGACAAAAGCTGAGCGTCCGCAACAAAGGTCCTGGGGTGGATCAGCGAATACATGAGGAAGAAAAGCGGATATAACAGGGAACAGAAGCGAAGGCGACCGCGGAGGCGCCCCCATGAGGGGCACAACGGCCGTGATGCACTCGCTCCATCCGTGCCAACTCTGTCTGCATGCGCGACATACCATTTGCGACCATGATGTGGCTGTGATGGGCACGCGTCATATCTGTTTTGCACGCTGTCCCGGTCCACCGCCAAGCCGCACCAACCCGTCGGTTGCGGATGCAGATCTCATCCGCAGCAGGATTTTTGAGCCGCTCAAAAATCCTGGCTGCGGACATGCGTGTCTCTGCGGATGATCACGGACGTGTTCGGATGGCGGCCGACTCATACAGGAATGTTACACAGTTATTGCGGTTGTTTGGCAGATGTGGGCCACTTTTGTGCGCATTCCATCCGCAAATCCTCCTAAATGCCAGTGGGACAGGGCCCTAAGACATAAAGCTGATATTTTCACTTTGTAAAACGACAGACGTGATGTTAATTTCAATAACTTGTCCGCTGTTAGTTTTTTTTAAATTAGAACCATAAGTCAAAACTGTCTGTCTGTGCAAGACTCCAGTGAAATTACCAGCTGGGCTGTATGGTGTGAAGAGAAATTATCTTTTTTTTTTCCTCTCTCCTTTCTGTCTGATCACCAGGTCTCTTCTGCTGAGAGAAGGGGATCTGAGACAGAAATGCTGACTCGGTAGTGTCAGTAGCTGCCGTGTACTGAAGTCAGTACTGAAAGGTATCGGTTTAGCTTTTATCTGTAACTTCCGATAAACTTTTTAGGGATCTATCGGTTTAGCTTTATAAAAGTTAACTTTTCATTTAGCGAATTAACGGTTATCGAAGCTAACGTTTTGGTTAACTGTGCCCACCACTGTTAGTTAAATTGCTGATTATTCAATCTTAAAAAGTTAAGTTAGATTACTTATTAGTTACATTACTTATTAGATGCAAGTTGTTGGCAGTTCCTAATAAGTAACTGCATAAAGGTGCTAATGAAGTAACTGTATAAAGTAACTAATAAAGTAACTTTTCAAAGTAACTGTGGCAATGTTTCTGTGTAGGCTCTCAGTTGTCCAGGTGGTTTCCATAGTAGAGAAGCTTGAATCTTCGACTGGACTGGGTTGCTTGACGTGAGGACATTTCGCTTCAAATCACAGAAGCTTCCTCAGCTAAAATTCTTGCTTTGGTAGTCTGACTTCTGTCTTGACTCTTGTAGAGAAGAAAGAGTCAAGACAGAAGTCAGACTACCAGAGCAAGAATTTTAGCTGAGGAAGCTTCTGTGATTTGAAGCAAAACATCCTCACGTCAAGCAACCCAGTCCAGTAGAAGATTCAAGCTTCTCTACTAACTGTGGCAATGCTGTTGACCACATTAGCTGTAAGAGACAGAGGCAAAGTGACCAGCTGCCATTCATTTTCAATCAGAGTGGAAGTTTTACAGCAACAAGAAACAAGTGGTTGTGACACTCCAGCTAGGCAGAGTCAGGATAGGTTTGATGCAAATTCTGAGTGACGTAACTAGGGTTGGGTATCGAGAACCGGTTCTTTTCGGGTATCATTAAGAAATGATTCAATCCACTGATAAATAGTCTTTCTGCGTAATAATTCCCTTATCGGCCCTTCAGAGCAGCCGTTGTTTTTGAGGGTGTTTGTTGGGAAAATGATCATTTCTCTACGTTGATTACAGACCCTCCAGCGGGTCTGTAATCAACCGCGTCTGCAGCGCGGCTACAGTTTGAAGCATGAACCAATGAAGCAATGCTTCGATCTGCTGGCTCGTTGGTTCTTGGATTCACTGCTCTTCAGAAGCGGCAATTCGCTTCTTAACCCCTCTCAAACCCATTAAAATATGTCAATGGTGAGTCACTTTTGTGTGGATTCAAGTCACTAACTGGGACTCTTGTTGCAGTCAAGAAACGAGAATCGTCCTCCGTTCCATTGGCACAGCTCCAAACGCTGTGCCGCTCTCTGCCGAGACAGAGTCCGGTTGGAATTAAAAACAAATCGGCGCTTTAAATAAAATGACACCTCTTTCCAAACGCTGTAATACAGACAATAAACTACAATCGACTAAAAAGTTCTTTTTCCTCCCAAAATAAGACGTCCTGCATTCTTTATGAATTACATCCTGACGTGCAGCACAGCTGGCTGCAAGAAATCAGCTTAGATGTATGGAAAGACATTCATGCCAATAATGTCTGAAAGGAAATGCTTTTGACAAAAATTACAGATTTTGTTTATTTCTATTTATGTCCAGAGATCAAGGATCCACCATGTAGAGTTTATTATGACCAGAGTTTAAGGATCCAGTGACCAGTTTCATATTTATTTACTTTAAGACTCAATAAAATGTTATTGACATAGAAAACCTGTAAAGCCTACTTTTAGTACACAGAAAATTCACAAGAGGTATCGATAAGGGAATCGATAAGGAATCAGATCGATAAGCAGAATCAATAATGGTTTAGATATCGGTAAAATCTTATCAATACCCATCCCTAGACATAACACAGTGACTGCCAATCCAAGTGAAGGCAGCATGACACAGATTGATTGTTGGTTATGTTTATATCAAATATCAAGTTTAAATATCAAGCCTATTTTCCTTGTCATAAAGGTTTGATAATGAAATATTAGGAATCAATACCATTTTTACATACCTATATATATTGACAGACATATCAGGATCGTAAATGTTTTCACTCCCTAATATGGGTATCAGGCTCCCCAAAAAATCTATACCAGTCAGGCGCTATAGCATTATGATCATTTAAATTGCAGTTGAAACAAATTCTTCACACATTATTATAGAGGTATCTGGACACTAACTGTTATTTTTAGGGGTTGACCACAGCGTATTGTAAATCAAATCAAATCATGGTTAATATGAGAGCCCACACATCCAAAGTGGGTGACCACAGTAGACTTTTTATACTGTACCGTAAAACCCTGTAACCCTACTTTTTGTCCTTCAAAAGGAGGGAACCACATCTAAAAAGTTATGATTATCATTTTACAGAAATAAACAGTGGTGGGCTTGGTGGTTGTGGTGGTGGTGGTGGTGGGGTGTCTGTTCCTTTCCATAAGGTTGTGTGGAGTTGTGACTCTGTTATTCCAGCTCTAAAATGTAACTACTATTGAATAGTTCCTCTGATTTACTACATTTTTGTGTGGAAACACTTTCACAGAGTCATTTACTGTAAACCGGCCTTGACGTCTCTGTCGCAGTTTCTTGTTTATGTACCAAAATACATACAAAATCCTTTCTGCTGGGTTGTGTGGCCGTATGACCACATTATTTGAGATTTAGAGAAAGTGATCACTGGTAAGTAGTCAATTTACTTCTCTGTATTACAACCCCAATTCCAATGAAGTTGGGACGTTGTGTAAAATGTAAATAAATACAGAATACAATGATTTGCAAATCGTCTTCAACCTATACTCAATTGAATACACCACAAAGACAAGATATTTAATGTTCAAACTGATAAACTTTATTGTTTTTGTGCAAATTTTGTTCATTTTGAAATGGATGCCTGCAACACATTTCAAAAAAGCTGGGACAGTGTTATGTTTACCACTGTGTTACATCACCTTTCCTTCTAACAACACTCAATAAGCATTTGGGAACTGACGACACTAATTGTGAGTGTCATGATTGGGTATAAAAGCTTCCCCAAAAGGCTCAGCTGTTCACAAGCAAAGATGGGGTGAGGATCACCACTTTGTGAACAACTGCATGAAAAAAATAGTCCAACAGTTTAAGAACAATGTTTCTCAATGTTCAATTGCCAGGAATTTAGGGATTCCATCATCTACAGTCCATAATATAATCAGAAGATTCAGAGAATCTGGAGAACTTTCTACACATAAGCGGCAAGGCTGAAAACCAACATTGAATGCCTGTGAACTTCGGTCCCTCAGGTGGCACTGCATTAAAAACTGATATCATTGTGTAAAGGATCTTACCGCGTGGGCTCAGGAACACTTCAGAAAACCATTGTCAGTTAACACAGTTCGTCACTACATCTACAAGTGCAAGTTAAAACTCAACCATGCAAAGCGAAAGCCATACATCAACAACATCCAGAAATGCAGCCGCCTTCACTGGGCCTGAGCTCAATTTAAATGGACAGACACAAAGTGGAAAAGTGTCCTGTGGTCTGATGAGTCCACATTTGGACGCTGTGTCCTCTGGACAAAAGAGGAAAAAGACCATCCAGATTGTTACTAGCGCAAAGTTCAAAAGCCACCATCTGCGATGGTATGGGGGTGTAACACATGCTGCCATCCAAGCAACGACTTTTTCAGGGACATCCCTGCTTATTTCAGCAAGACCATGCCAAGGTACATTCTGCACGTGTTACAACAGTTGGGCTTCATAGTAAAAGAGTGCGGGTACTAGACTGGCCTGCCTGCAGTCCAGACCTGTCACCCATTGAAAATGTGTGGCACATTATGAAGCGCAAAATACAACAACGGAGACCCCGGACTGTTGAACAACTGAAGTCGTACATCATACATGATGTAACACAGTGGTAAACATACCACTGTCCCAGCTTTTTTGAAATGTGTTGCAGGCATCCATTTCAAAATGAGCAAATATTTGCACAAGAACAAAAAAGTTTATCAGTTTGAACATTAAATATCTTGTCTTTGTGGTGTATTCAACTGAATATAGGTTGAAGAGGATTTGCAAATCATTGTATTCTTTTTTTATTTACGTTGTAATTTAATTGGGCTTGTAAACCGTGTGTGCACGTGCAGTCTGTCTCATTGACAACCCCACCTCCTCCTTATCCATCATCAATCCAGCATCCATTAACATTCCAGCAGGTGGCAGGCATGTCTATGGGATATTTACACAGACAAAACAAAGTTGCTGGTTTGACTGATTTGATGCATCAAAGTTCACCAAATGTTTGTCCTCTTTGTACAGCCTTTAAATTTGGTGAGTTACAGAATGACGGCATGTATTCTTTTTGAGTTATCGTATCAACAAACGACACTGGCATTGCTCGATTCCATGGAAGAGATCAATAAACAGGGTGGACCAAAGGGTAATAGTTGCAGGTTTATTTATTGACTTAAGAAAGGCTTTTGACACAATTGATCACAATATATTATTTCAAAAGTTGGAACTGTATGGGATCAGAGGGGTTGCTCTGAGTTGGATTAAAAGCTACTTACAAAACCGAAAGCAGTTTGTTAAACTTGGGGAATACTGTTCTTCATATCTGGACATCATTTGTGGGCTACCACAGGGTTCTGTGTTGGGCCAAAAATGATTTATTTTATACATTAATGATTTATGTAAAGTCTCAGATATGGTTAAAACTGTGCTCTTTGCAGATGACACAAACCTGTTTTGCTCAGGGGAAAATCTGGAACAATTATCTGATTTAGGAACAGAAATGATAAAGTTAAAGAGATGGTTTGATATTAACAAATTATCATTAAATTTGTCTAAAACTAAATTGATGTTATTTGGAAATTATAAAAAAGACATACAAATTCAGTTAAATATACATGGGGTAAACATAGAGCGTGTCAAAGAGAATACGTTTTTAGGTGTCATTATTGATGATAAGATTAACTGGAAAGCTCATATTCAGCATATTCAAATGAAGGTATCAAAAAGTATTGCATTAAATAAAGTAAAGCATGTTCTTGATTGCAGAGCACTACATACCCTCTATTGTCCTTTGGTTGCACCCTACTTGACTTATTGCGCTGACGTTTGGGGCAACAATTACAAAACTACATTGCAACCATTATTCATTCTTCAAAAAAGAGCATTAAGGACAATTCATAATGCAGGTTATCGAGACCACACCAACCCACTGTTCATTAAATCTCAAATATTAAAACCTAATGATATGATTTCATTCAAGACTGTTCAATTAATGCACAAAGTGAAAAATAAACAAGTGTCATTTAGAATTCAAGAATATTTACTGAGAGAGAAGGAAAATATAATTTACGGGGCTTGTATCATTTTAAAATTGCTGGCGCTCGGACGACCAGGAAAGGTTTCTGTGTCTCCATGTGTGGCCGTAGATTATGGAATAACCTGACGGATGAACTCAAACGATGTCCAAATATCAATCAGTTTAAAAATCAATATAAAAAAATGATGTTTTCAAGATATGTATCTACGTGTCATGCTTGGCCCCGGCTCGGGTTTTAGGTCTTAGCTCTTGGCATATTTCTTTTGTGATTTTCTGGTTTTACTTTTCATTAGTTCATACTTTATCATGTTAGTCTCAGTTTGATTCTATCGTTTTGCTTTCTTTATTATTTAGTCACTGTTGTCATTCAGCACCTCATCATTTAGTTTGTAGTCTTTCAGTTATTTGTTGCTTTTTCCTTGTGTTACACTTTCGTCACTGGTTCATTCTTTGCTTATCATTTATTGTGCAGTTTGTATTTGTTACTCTGGGTCTTTTATGTTACTTTAGTCTTAATTTAGTTCTGGTTATCACATTTGTTGTATAATGTTTAGTCACAGGTTTTTGTTATTATTTATCTTTGGTGTTGCTCATCAGATTATGTTCCATTTGTTATTCATTGCATTTTCTGTTTATCAGTTATCTTGTTTTATTCTTTGCATTATGCTGTGTTCACTGGGTTTTGTTTATTTGTGGATTAACCGATAGATTGTTTTGCCATTTTATTGTATTCACTTTTCTGTACCGTTCAGTTAGTCCATTCAAGTTTTAGTTTTCTGGTTTTCCCCTTTTTGATTTGTTATGGTAGTTCTTACGTTTGCCCCTTTTGTTTTGTTCACATTCATTTTTGAACACGTCATGTTTCTCAGTTTTTCTGTCACTCACTTTTCTTGTTTTGCACCGCTTTGTTTTGCCCTCTCGCACACTCTTGCCTTTCTTCTCTCCTCTTTGTTCACTTCACCACACCTCTCTCCACACACCTGTTTCACATCAGCCTGATTACTTTGCTCCTCTTTAAAACCGATTGTTGACTCTGCTCACTTTCTCGCCTTTTGTTCTTGTCTCATTTTTGCTCTTCTGTGTTTGTGACCTTGCTTGTATCCTCTGACCTCCGCCTCACCGTTGCCCTGGACTCAGCCTGTTTTTTGACTCTGCCACTGTTTTGCCCATATTACTCCTTGACGCCGGTTGTATGAACTTTGCTCGTTCCTGGACCCTGACCCTGCCTGCATCATGTCTGATACCTCTGCCAGTAAGTTTGACTACCTGTGTACCGAATCCTATGCCTGGTTTTCGGATAAAGCTGTTTACCAATCTAAGCCAACCATGCCTGTGAGTCTGCATTGGTCTCCTCCTGTTTCATGTGTCAAGCCATCACCAGTCCTGTCACTATGAAGTCTGTTAGAAAAGTATCGGACCTTTTTATTTTTTTCAAAAACCTGATGGATTTGAATCACGTGTGCTTGCATGAGCTAACCTTGACCCTTCGTGCGCATGCGTGAATTTTTTCACGCCTGTCGGTTGCGTCATTTGCTTGTAAGCAGCCTTTGTGTGAGGATAGGTGGAGTCTCTCGTTTTTTCTTTGCAAGGAAATGGCGGAACAACTGGAGCAGTGCGACTGCTTCAAATTTTGCCAGAAACTGGGCAACAGCCAGGTGGAAATTCGTAATGAAGCACGATGAGTTTGTGTTGTCAGTTGTAATTGTGAACTTGTTCAGTAACATTCATTTGTGTATGTATATATATGCATGTGTGTATGTGTATATATATGCATGTGTGTAATTATGTATGTACATGTTGGTGTGTGTATACTGTATATGTATGTAGACGAAGACACGGTGTTCACTTGATATGTTTATGATAATGGGATTTGAGTTTGTGCTGTTAAATGTGTTTGTAGCATGGCTCAAGCAGAGGGTCACCCCTTAAAGTTTGGTCTGCTTGAGGTTTCTTCCTCAACACATCAAAGGGAGTTTTTCCTTACCACTGTCGCCTCTGTGATTGCTCTGGGGGTTGGTAATGTGTATATATGTATGTATTTATGTATGTATATATGGGATGGGCATTTATAAGCTTTGCTTCTGCTCACCCCCTATTTGGTCACACATGTCACTGTGGAATTGTCTTGTGTTTCAGCTTTTGTTATTGACGAGTTGTGTGCCAAAATAAATAAGTTCAAGTAAGTTCAACAAACGGGAGGGGACAGACTTATTTATTGACATATTCAACCACTGCGTTGTAAAGGGTCCACGCCTCCAGGCTTAAGAGCTGATGGTACTTACTTTGACCCCATTGTCTTAATTTGTTTTCAACCTTTATGTGGTCGACACCAAAACAAACTTTGTATTTCTTGTGCAAATATTTATGGGCCTAAGTGTCTATCTGATCCAACAAAAGGGAAAAACACTTCTAGCTGACAGTGCGGCACAATTACAGCTTCCCCAGGGACCCTTGTATTGTCCTAATAACCATTTGGAATGAGGCCAGTAACCTACACGTACGAGGAGAAGCCGGTGTTCTCAGGGTCGTTTGGGATCTCTATGGTCAGGCTCCGGCTGTTCCTAAATCTGTAAAAATCAGCCAGTTCCAGTCTGTTTAACACGATATCTGATACACATCCTGCTGCTGAGCCTAAGGGGGTGGAAGAACATTCTGTTCCAGAGCCGCCGCACCGTAATGTCGTGTGAACACTGCTGCAGCAATAACATGCTAGATATGATTACTCTGAAACTGAGGGAAGCGCGGCTCACCTGTAACCTGTGCTGAGGGGTAAATACATAGGTGGAGGTGTGCTAATCTTCTTTCATGTACTGCCAGCACTAACAGATACACTCATTGCTAGCAGGGGCCTTTTGGATGTGGCGCCAGATGCCACATTAGGTGTGGAGGAATGTGCCTTGTGTTTGCAGGCAATAAAAACAATGCAATATTAATGTCAGCTTTACTCTGCTCTCTGTATCCAGTAATCACTCGCATAAAAGCATTTAGCAGGTATTCACTCAGGCTGTGCAGTATCAACTTCTCAAAGTCACATTTCAAAGTTGAAAATGGCAATACAATCCACTGCGATGTTTACTCTGTTGCAATTAGTCTTGTGGTAGAACAAACGTTTCAGGGGCAGCATGGTGCAGGCTGATAGAGCGTTTCCTCGAGGTTGATACCGCTCATTGAGTAGTGTTATCAAAGCTTCAAGCGACAGTCTAAAGACAACGAGGTCCTACAGGTGCCGCATCAGATATACGACTTTGAGGTCTGTTGGTCATCACATTGAAGACAGTAAATTCTGGCAGTAGGGTATCAGGCTTCCTTTGTCACACGACTGTGACAGAGCAGAATACTTCTTACTGAAGTATACAGAACATTCAGTTACCCACCTTAACAAAACGGGTCATTTTTTTAAAGTTGTCATTCATCTGTTTTGGTTTATTTCCTGTTCAGATGGTCTACAGCATGTCTCTGAAGGACGTAAACATATAAGAAATGTGGTGGAGAGGTACACTGTGGCTCAAGGACAAATCCATTTTGTTGTGGATCAGGATCCAGGGGAGGAGTTTGCCTTTCATCAATGATATTTGATCCTGATTATTATAGTCTAATTATGCCATTAATCTCTGATTACTTTGATCTTTTAATCAGGTCAGACAGGTAAGTAGCAGTAACAATAATGAGTATCCAGGATCAGTGATAAGCAGTGGTGGGCACAGATAACCAAAAAATTAACTTCGATAACAGATAATCAGATAACTGAAAAGTTATCTTCGATAAAGATAAAACGATAAACCACCCAAAAATGTATCGGAAGTTACAGATAACCGATAACAGATAAATTCCAATATTACCTCTGACACATCTACAACTAGTAGTAGAACAAATTTAATAGCTTATAATAATACTAAAAACAACAGACCCAACAATGAGACCACACTTTTCTTTCAACATTTGGCCCCTGCTGGAAGCTCTTGTTTATTCCAGAGCTCCCAGCACAGAGGTACTCCGAGAGCAGCCATAAAGCCAACTCTCTATCAATTACGACACTCCGGTCAGGCGCAGGTCTTGAAAAATAAAGTCATGCTGACTTATGGTTTTGATTATAAATAACATTAATACTGATATAACTCCATTAATGTCAATTATATCATTTGTACAAAGTTAAAATATAACATATATCTTTTAATGTTGAATAATGCACTAATTCTGAGGTTTTGTAACAAACAGATCGCAAAGGATTCTGGGTAAAAGTGCCTCTGCTAAACACTGGCTGAGTCTCTCTTTTTGGAGCGAGGCGAAGGGCTACAAATCCCTCCGTTTGGAGGGGTAGGAGGAGCTTACTGCTGTCTCTGAAAAAACAAACATGGTGCCGAAAGAGCCGCATAAATGAAGCGGATTTCATTACAAATTACGCTGTTTAGAAAGTTATAACTTGCCAAAAAAAACTTTACAGGCAGTTGTCTATCAACGTGTATGCTGCTGGATGCATGTTGCGTATGTTGTCATTCTGAAGAATATCGTAACGTCGCTCGTGCGCTGCGTTATAATGTACATACACACGAACGCTACGATAAGACACTTTTATATCTCACAACGGAGAAAATCATGATAAAGTGTAAGCACGTTAATTTCTATGTTCATAAATCTTTGGATAATATCAATCCCTGCTGTTGGATTTCAAGGTCTGTAACGTGTGTGTATTTTGTAAACAAACGGAGCCCTGAACACACTCATCTAATAAGCTTTCAGGCAGAAAATGAAAAGTTTCATCAATGGGGATACGTTGGAAAATATATACACACACATGTATATGTGTTACACATCACCTGACGTCCTAATAGATAGATATTATTTGTCAAGGAAATTTCTAAAGGAAATAAGGCTGGATGCAAAAAATGGGAGAAATTGAAAAAGAAATAAGATTGTAATTCCATTAAAAAAGTGAAACTTGTATAATGTATACATTCATTGCACACAAAAAAAGCCATTTGCAAAGCCAAAAAGTTGATTTGACAATCATCTGACATAACCAGGGTCAAAATAAATAGAACACTATCTACTGGTTCCCACACGCTTAGTGAACACTACTGACCAGTAGATGGCAGTAGAGGCCTTGAAAACAAAATTCCAGATACAGCAATCCCTGTCTGCTACATTTAAAATGCGTGGAATTTAACAAACGCAAATAAAACAAACATCTATAAATGCAGAGAATATATTCAAGAGAGTTTTAGGCACTAGAGTTTAATGCTGTTGTCTGTGGAGCCTGAACAGAGTGTCTGAAATGCATTTGTCCTGTTGTGATGTACTGAGATTACATCATCCTACCCAAAATGCATTGCGGGTCACAGGATGTGCTCACAAAACCTTAAAAATTAGCACATTACTTTAAAACTAAAACATATATCTGATATTTTCACTTAATAAAAATTCAGACATGACAGTAATTTTAAATAACTTGTCCAAAATGTGTTTGGTTAAAATTTGAACCATAAGTTAAAAATGTATGCCTCTGGATGACTTAGGTGATATCACCAGCCTATTGGTATGGTATTAAAGGAAATGTTTTTTTTTTCTTTTGGGGCTGTTTCTCCTTTGTCTGCAGAGGTTTGAGATGCTTTTTATACAAGCGGCTCTCTTCTGTTTGCAAAGGTTATAGCTGTGCGTCTGTTACAAAACTTTTAATAGGTGAGTGCTAAACTAATTTTAAAAATGCTTGTCGCTGTTCAGCTTTGTTTATTTTGTTTATTGGTTTAAAAGTTATCGGCCAAAGATTAATCGGAAGATAATTGGTCCGATAATGGTTTTTAAAGTTATCTAAAAAGATAATCTGATAAAGAAAACATTATCTTCGATAATTATCTGTTATCGGATTATCGGAAGTGTGCCCACCACTGGTGATAAGTGATCAAAGATAAGATCAAAGATAACAGATTACATCAGAGATCTGCAATCTGGACCAATGGTCAAACTTAGATTCTATAATCAAGTCAGACAGACAAATGGCAATGAACACATAACCTTTCTGGGAATGTTCTTAGACTAGTGACGAGGATCAAAGATTAGAATATCGATCAAAGATTAAGTCACGCCTTTGATCCTGACTCCTTTGATTCTCTAATTATATTAGACAAACAAATGTCAACAAAAAGATAACCTACTTGGTGAGGTTCTAAGATCAAAGATTTCTGATCAGGATCAATGGTCAATGTCCACCCCTTCATCCTCACTCCTATAATTATGTCACACAGACAACAGGCAACAAAAGCAAAATGTTCTCAGTGAGGTAAGATCAAAGATTAGTGATAGGGATCAAAGTTCAGTAATCAGGATCATAGATCTAGGTCCACCCCTTCATCTTTACTCCTATAATTATGACAGACAATTGACAACATGAGCATAACCTCCTTGGTAAGGTTTTGAGATCAATGTAGTTTTGTGATTAGGTTCAAAGATTATTGCTTGGGAGCAAACAGCAGGAGGGAGTTTTTCCTTACCACTGTCACAATTTTGTAACATTACTTTAGTGCAACATATAGCCTACCATAAATATAAAAACAACTTCCATGTGCTCTCCTTAACACTAGGACTAGTGGACCCTATAGGACTACGATAAATTATGCACTTATTACAATATGAACAATTATTAGATATTTATTTGTTTTCATGGACTGTGTGACTATGTTGGTGATGTGACATCAGTCGTTTTTGGCTGCAGTCGACTCCAATTTTAAAAAATATCACAGTAGCAGAGTCATACTCTAATGGTGTTAACAAGATTGTAAAAAGCTCCCAAAGGTGTTTAAAACTATTGAATTTAAAGTGGTCACACCCAAAGAAGAAACATGTCAGTACAATATTCACTGTTTTCCCTACAGTATCATAGACATGGCTGCCCGCTACGCTAACAAGAACCCCCACTAGGTCAGGTGTATTTATTTATGTTTGTTATTAATACCAACGGGAAATAGCACAGATAAAATAACAAAAAAAAAAACTTCAACCGTAGCTTGCGTATGCTGTTAAGCTCAATGTTGCCTACGTGGTTGTTCGGGGGGTTTGGTACGGTTAGGCCTTACCCTTGTGAAGAGCCTTGGGGCAATTTATGTTGTGATTTGGTGCTATATAATTGAACAAACGTCTGGAGTCAGGATCAAAGATCAATGATAAGGGATAAGTATTGGCATCACAGGCCGCCAATCAGTAACGGAGATCAGTGATCAGGATCAAAGGTTTAAAAACAGGAAAAGACCAACAGTGGACCTTGGCAGAGAAATGCACTCTCTGCTAGTTCAAAATGAAATGCTCGTCCAAACCAAAACAGTTCTGAAATCAAAGCTGTGATCGCAGTGCTACACTGCACCGTGACAGACGTGAGCTATGTTAGAACCGCCCAGTCAATGCCAGCGATAAGAAGGTCAACATGACAAGAACACCAATCAGGAAGATAAGCTCGGGTGCTATTGACATGCACGACACAGCTCAGAGGGAAACACACCAAGGTCACACAGCCGCAGCACGTCACGCTATACGTATGTAATCACAGCGCGCAGCACCACGCATCATCACACACATCAGTGACGTCACGTCTGTCATTCATCTTCTTATACCAGGCCAAAATTTACATAATTAATTTGCATAATTAATTCTGCCAATTAGACGAGGTCATTTCACTTGCTGCTTGTTGCAGCGTTCCTAAGAAGCAGGCAAGAAAAATGTTTACAGTGGTTTATTATGTTGTTTAATTGTTATTATCTGGGTAGCAATTAGTAGTGATTATGCTGTAATTGGCTTTTGCATCAACCAGCAGTGTGGATAGAGGACAATCAGAGAGGCACCGCCCCATTGAATGGAAAATAAATGGTGTTAAGATCGATTTCAAGACAGTTTGATGTTTCAATTACAGCAACATATGAAAGGGGTCACTTTTTAAATTAGAATTTTTAGATTTAGATAGTTGTTTTTTGTGCTAAACATCCTAAAAGTCTCAGAATTCTGTAACTGAATGTAGAAACGCCCCTTTGTAGTTTCAAACATGTAATTTGTAATGACTCATTTTAGACTTTGTGACATATGTCACAGAAGTTAAGTTGGGGAGGGTCCAATGGTCCTAACCTCTTTATATTATTTGATGGTGTATATTACAGCCCCAAACTAATTTTAAAGTTCACAAATAAATGTGATACTTTCAAATAGCTAACAAACCAGATCCAGTTTGTGTTTAATTTCCAAAAAGAAAACATGATTCTGTTGACATACACCATTAATCACCTTTAATTGTTCTGGTGTCTATACATCTGTTGAATTGAAAATCAACAAATAATGGTAGTTCACCATAATTAAATTAGGTTTTTTTTAATTGTCACAATTTTGTAACATTACTTTAGTGCAACATATAGCCTACCATAAATATAAAAACAACTTCCATGTGCTCTCCTTAACACTAGGACTAGTGGACCCTATAGGACTAGTGGGAGGTTCCTGACAACTCCTGCTTGAACTGTAACGCTGAGCTTTATTTTTTGTACGACTTAAAGAACCACTATGAACAAAGTTCAAGCTGTGCAAGACTCAGACTAACTACATTCTCTTGGGAAACTCTCCCTTAGTACAATCAGGACATCCAACTGAAGGACCAACAATGCACACAGTCTCCTTTTAGCTGCATGGTGGCTCAGTGGTTAGAACTGTTGTCTTACAGCATGAAGCTTCTGGATTCACTTCCCAGCTAGTTCCTTTCTTTATGGAGTTTACATGTTTTCCCCATGTCTTTGGGAGATGTCAACTATGATGATTTTATCGTAATCATTAAGATTTCAAGACATTGAACAACTTTACGATAAATTATGCACTTATTACAATATGAACAATTATTAGATATTTATTTGTTTTCATGGACTGTGTGACTATGTTGGTGATGTGACATCAGTCGTTTTAGGCTGCAGTCGACTCCAATTTTAAAAAATATCACAGTAGCAGAGTCATACTCTAATGGTGTTAACAAGATTGTAAAAAGCTCCCAAAGGTGTTTAAAACTATTGAATTTAAAGTGGTCACACCCAAAGAAGAAACATGTCAGTACAATATTCACTGTTTTCCCTACAGTATCATAGACATGGCTGCCCGCTACGCTAACAAGAACCCCCACTAGGTCAGGTGTATTTATTTATTTATTTATGTTTGTTATTAATACCAACGGGAAATAGCACAGATAAAATAACAAAAAAAAAACTTCAACCGTAGCTTGCGTATGCTGTTAAGCTCAATGTTATTATAGCATAAACCCAGTTAACCGCTAATGCTACTGCTAACTGTGATAAGCATTTTCTGTATTGTGGGCCATCACTAGTCAATGCTAATGGTTAACATCAACCACTAGTGCATGGTAACATATGCTAAGGTTAACTGTGGTTAGCATTTTCTTTATTGTGGGCTATTAGTGCTCATTGCTAAGTCGCCCTATTGACGTATCCCATAATCCCTTGCACGCCAGAGAGTCGCTGCAGTCAAAGAACATAAAGAATCCACATGATGACAATTGTAAATGAATATTACACTACAAAAATGTAATTTTTTATGCTTTTCGTCATGGTAATAAGAGACTGCTGCATGATACTCTGAAAACTTGCTAAAACAATTATAACAAATAATCCACGTCTGCTACGTTTAATCTGCGTGGAATTTAATAAACGCAAACCAAATTTCAGACATATTATATATATTAGTCTGGAACAAAGAGGACAAACAGTGTTGTAAAGAACAATAATCAAGATGATAAAGAGCAAACTTCACTTTCCCCCAGAACGACATGATCAGGAAGCGAGCGCAGCTCACAGTAGCTCCCATTGAAAATAACGGAGAAACAACCTGTGATTCTCGCATGTTTACATAAAACTAACACAATAACAACGTCTATAAACCCAGAGAATATATTCATGAGAGTTTTAGGCACAATATAAAAATAGATTTATGTTGCGAAGTTAATGCTGTTGTCCGTGTGCAGCGGTTAAAGTGCAGCGTGATCAGAGCGTCTCAATGCAGTTCTCAATGTTACTGAGATCTCACAGCGCAGCGACCTCTCCAAGGTTTTGCGGGATTTGAAACATCAATAGGGCGAATGGTTACTATCAACCACTAACACATGACCACATATGCTAATACTAAAGTACCACTTTAGTTACAACACGTCCCGTTCTTCCAGTGCGACGTTGTTTTCAATTCCTGACATTAATCCATGCAGCCTGTTGGGCATTTGTGACACATAGAACACTACGATTTTGGAATTAAATGCTTGAGAAAAACACACCATCAGCCAAATGTTTTACAGACCTTGATGAGGCAGCAGTTGGTCACCACCTGTTTGGGGTCCACGACATCCACCAGCGGTTCTTTCATGGCCACGTTACGAATGCAGGTCATATCAAAGCCGTAGACGTTCTCCCACCCTGGTGAATAAAGGACTCATGTGACCTTGGAAGTTGGAGTAAGTGTTGAGAAACACCAAAAATGTTTCTGGCTGTAGCTAATAATATTCACATAGACTGAAAGCAATCCAGTTTAATGGAAAAATATAAGTTTTGAAAAGGTGCTCATTTGTAACCCGTCAGTTACCATTGGGAGTTATGAGTTATGACGGGGAAAAAAAATCACTTCATCGCAGGACATTATTTGCAAATTGCGCTCATATGCATATGGAGTACGCTGGAAAATTGCGCACACTTGGCGTAGTCCCTGTGCAGGCTGGTGTGTGATGGTGCGTGGTTGTGTTCTTTGACTTGCTTATAGTAGCGTATGGTTGCTTTAGTCCCTGTCAAACCATTTATTAAAAACGCTGGCATTATTGCAGCTGTCACACCATGATGACCAGCGTGTGCCGACAGCCCCGTTTCCACCGAGTGGTTCGGGTTGGTACGGCACGGTGTGGTGCGGTGCGGGTCAGAAACATTATTTAACATTAACATTATTTTTTTATATTTTATTATTTAACATTATTTTATTTTATTCTTATTTTTTTTTGTCTTTGTGGATCATTTTCATTGCATACAGAATGCTGATGAGTCTGGCTGTGGTAAATGCTGCCGTTAATGAAGTGCTGTGACTCTTTAAACTTTTAAAGCTCTGGTTCTGGTTGGATCAGGTCCGCTGATCAGGTCTGTGATGACCTGAATATTGAAGCGCTGTGATGATTTAAACTTTTAAAGCGCCAGTCAACCACAATCAAGTGAGATCACACCGACAGCAACGGCGCTTTAAAAGTCATCACAACGTTTCAGGACCTGATCGCACAAGTCGTCTGCTGATCGCACCAACAGCGATGGCACTTTTAAAGAGTCACAGTGCTTATTCACAGAGCAGATAAACCACAGAGGGACTTGTTTTAAAATGCTACGTTTCCCACCACGGCAAAAGTATTTTCATACGTTGTTTTCCAAAATCAGGTGCTTTATGTGGATATGTGTCAGTCAGACTCTGATGATGGATTGGACTGAAACGAACAGGTAATATTTACTCCATGTGTGAATGAAACAGTTTGTCTGCATGAAACAGATCGCAAAGTTCAGAGTCCATTTTGTGTGTCCCCCCCCCGCCCCAAAAAAAGGAGAAAATATTGCCATTTAAACTCACAAGCGTCCCGTTTCTTGCCAAAGTACTATATTTGCATTTCTTGCTGCTCACTTGACCAAGGTGGCACTCGGCCCACAGTGACCCACACTACAGTCTGACACTGGCACCCACTTCTGACTCAGTCTAAAGGTCATTGAGGGGCATCTGCCCACAGAGAAAGAAGTTTATGATCAATATTTGGACTTGTCTCAGCAGCTGAGTGTAAACTTCACACTTCCAGATGGAGCTTTGCAACACAGTGAACCAACAGAAAAGTTGCTGGAAAGCTACAGGGCACTGCTGCCATGGAAACGGTGTTTTTAATAACTTGTCATTTTAAAATACAAGATGCTTGGTATGCATTTATTGAGGAAATGTGCCCAGTGTAGATAATCGGAAAATCTTAAATTTGTGTGGAAATAAAAGCTTCACAACAGAGCATTAGCGTTTTCAATGAGGACAGCTGAACTTTTGCAGCATTTTAACTAATGGAGGCTCGTATGTGCGCATACCTATGTCGAAGCACATCAGTGCTGACTGATCTTAAGGCAATATGATGGCATTCATCGTGTTCAATCAAACTTAGACTTTCCAACTTTATAATGTCAGTGGCTTGAGGCACAGGATTGAGTCACATTAAGTTAAATCCAGTGGCATGGACTGTAATCGGTCCATCCATCCCTACCTCATGAAAGTAATGACCTGTTTGCTACAGCCAGGTAAAATATGGGCATTTCCTTGGGCCTTCTACAACCACCAGGTTCCACAACACTGAGGCACCTGCATGCTGGATAATGACCAGGGAAACGTGTCAGATGTCTAAAATGCCAGAGCTGACACTCTCTCACCATGGTAATGATAATCCTCATCTGAGTCTCTTTAAGTAAGATCTCGTTTTAACACAAAGTGATTCCAGCTGTATCCAAGGATCCTCCAAAGCGACTTAGTACCAAAGATATCAAGTTTTCTCCTTCGATCCCTTGTCAGTGTTTTAAGTCTCACAACCATATAGCCAGACAGGAAGCATCAGGACCCTAAACACCTGGACTTTTGCTCTCCTGCAAACCTCCTCTTCACAGGCCTCTCTCTTGTTCTCTTGCTACTGTCGACACTTTCACCACGTACAGATCCACTTCTGATGGCTGACTCCAGGAAGTCAATGAAAGACTTGATCCATGATAATCATAAACTCAGACACTCTGATTCCATGCTCAGCATGAGTGCTGCAATCAGTCTATCTACTGATTCTGCAGAGATCACAGTATACAAAATCGAGATGGGCAAACATTTCCTCTCCAATAAAGGCACCAAAACCATGGAAATTAATTGTCTGTGAAATGTTATTCCTCAAAGTTTAAGAATTGTTTTAGATCATTTTGTTTCCTTCGCAGTGGTCATGACCTCATACATTCATTCGTTCATTTTCTGTCATTTATCCGGGTCTGGATCGTGATGGCAACAGACCAAGAGGCTCATCTCATGCTTCCCATTTCTTGGCCAAGTCCTCAAACTTCCCAGGAGATCCAAAGGTGTTCCCAAGCTATATGGGAAATATAATCCTTCCAGCATGTCCTGGGTCTTCCCCAGGAAATCTTCTCAGTTGGTCATGCCTGGAATGCCTCCCTAGGGAGACGACCAGGGGGTATCCTCACCAGATGTCCAAACCACCTCAACTTGCTTCTTTTGATGCAAACAAGCAGTGACTCTACTCATAGTCTCTCCTGGATAGTTGAGCTTCTCATCCTGTCCTGGAGTGTAAGCCCAGATACCTGATGGGGAATTTTAATTTCCAGCGCGTGTATCCATGACCTTATTCTTTTAGTCATTACCCAAAGTTCATGACCATAGTTGAGGACAGGAGCGTAAATCGACTGGTAAATTGAGAGCCTCATCTTTCGGCTCAGCTCCTTCTTAACCACGATGGTTTGGTATGGTTTCTGTAAAACAGATGCCACCCCAATCCGTGTATTGATCTCACACTCCAACTTACCTTGACTTGTGAACAAGACCCCAAGATACTTAAACTCCTCCACTTGAGGCAGTAACTCTCCCCTGACCCAGAGGAGACAGTTCAGCCTTTTCTGGCAGAGGACCATGGTCTCAGATTTGGAGGTGCTGATTTTTTTTCACTGTCGCTTCACACTCGGCATCAAACGTGCTCAGTGCTGATCAGAGGTCACCGCCTGATAAAGCAAACACAACCACATCATCTGCAAAAAGCAGAGATGCGACTCTGATGTCACTAAAATGGACACCCTCTGGTTCCTGACTGAGCTCATACAATTATGGTCATAACATGTTGGTTTGATGTCTCATTTTAGAGTTTTATTTTGTGTACCTTGCAGGGTTCACAGTGAACCACAGACTTTATGAAAATTTGCGGAAAGTTGCACAGTCGTCCTGAGAAAACGCCTCACCATCCATCACTCCTCCCAGTGTTATCTGCTCCACAGTGGTTGTGTAATGTCTCGGCTGTATGAGGGAGTGTGAGTAGGAGGCCTGTGGAGTCATTGTTCTGTTGTCATACGGGTTGGGCGCTGACTTCGGCACTGTTCTAATATTTTGTGTCCAGCAGCAAAACATCGCCCACATTCCTCCCGGCGGGTTTTATCGAGGGTGACGGCTCACAGATGGAGAGGCTTGTTTACTGATATGATCAATTATCACCCACTGTGTTGTGCCTGAGGAAAAGTTCAAAATCATTTGCACTTCTGAAAAGGTTGTGCAAGAGTGCAGCCACCATTGTGAGAGCAAAATGTGCTGACTGTTGTGTGCTGCGTTTGCAGTGTGGACACATAGTCCTGGTTTTAACAGAGCGCTGCAGTAGGTACAACAGGTGCAGCCAAAAAGGTAAACGCACTCCGACAGAACTTACAATGTATTTTGAAGTCTTTGTACTGCCGGTCCTCTATTGCCACCACGTACAGAGATGCTCGGTCAGGAAACATTAATCCACTCGGCTTCTGTTTGATAGATGAAACAAAGAAATAACCCCAGAAATTAATCCTGGACACATTATAAAAGTCTGTGTTTGACTTTGATTCATACCGAACTGTGAGGGTCTGTGCAACGTACTAGCCACTTGTCTCTGGCGAAGATGACGGTATTGAGCATGGATTCGTAGAAGAGGCAGTAGCCCATCCACTCAGATATGATGATGTCCACGTTCTCAACTGGAAGCTCCACCTCCTCCACCTTGCCTTTAAAAATGGTAATCACTGCAACACATAAGATAAAATTTAAGTCTCCCTATACTGGTTACACATAGAGACATTGTTTCTTAAAGAAACAAGGACAAAACAAGAGCAACCAGAGATTTCTGATATCCACCAATCTCGAGCCGGATCACCTCCAAAATTCAGTGGAATCTTCCATGCCCTAATGTCTCTCTGGGTGTAAATTTGGTGAGAATCTGTGAAGCAGTTTTGATGTCATTCTTCAAAGCATATATAAAGTGAAATCTTTATCCAGAATCCAGATTCAGATCAGGAGCAGCTCCAAAATTTAATGGAATCTTCCATGGCCTAATATGTATCTCTGGTGAAAATTTGATCAGAATCCGTTAAGTAGTTTTGATGTAATCCTTCAAAGCCTATATAAAGTGAAACTTGATGTTGGGAAAGTGTAGGAACACGGACCCACAACAGGGGGCGCAAATGAACGGACAATGGAGGAAGTCAAATAACAACACTTTACTGTTGTGAATAAGCACAACAAACACAGCAGATTACAATAATAGTCAATGAAGTCAATTCACAAAAATGTGTCACGTGGGCAGGCTCGAAGATAAGAGACGTCTGTCCAAAGCAGAACCGGAACCACACTATTTCCTCCGCCACCGAACCCCGGGAATACTGGAGCCGCCAAGTCCCGAACTCCCAGGTGGCCACTGCCTCCGCTTGTCGGATCTGGTACTGCTGGCGAGGAACAAAAACAGATGTGGGTGCGTCTGCACCCAGCAACACATATGGTGGAAAACCACCTCCACCTCTCGTCGGAAAAAAGGAAACAAAATATCTGCTATCCAACACACAAAGTAACAGGTATTCCTGTCAGGAAGACAACAAAGTCGGCTGAGTACGTTACCTCCTCGGTATTGCGATATCTCGGCAAAGAGGTGGAGATGTCGTCTTGCTGATATACCACTGCTGATCAGATGATTGGTGACAGCTGTCGTAGGCGATAAGTGACAGCTGTCACCCCGGCTGCTCCTGTGAGGCGGCAGCGCCCTCTGGTGCCTGGAGCCCGCACTCCAGACAGGGCGCCCTCTGGTGGTGGTGGGCCAGCAGTACCTCCTCTTCAGCGGCCCACACAACACTTGATCCAGAATCCGGAGCTCCTCCAAAATGTATTGGGTTCTTCCACAGTCTAATATTTATCTATGGTGAAAATTTTGTCAAAATCCGTGCAGTAGTTTTGACACAATCCGTTAAGACAGACACACAGACAAATAAATACTGATGATTTTACTATGTCCTTGGTGGACGTAATAAAATTCAATATGGGTTTACAATGAATGACTTATTTAATCTGTGCAATCAGTTATTGCAGTTTTCATATTTGCAAAAAACAAAATTCCTTTTGACCTTGATAAATTGTGTTGCGTGTGCAAACCTCATTTATTTGCAGGTTTCTGATTTTGTGCTCTCGGGCGGACTAACCCCAAATTGCATATTCATGAATGCAAATGTTCTAAATTAACAAAACGCATTATTTTTGGTGCATTTGACAGATGCAATCCTTGTGCACTTAGTAACTCTGCGTACAGGTGTATTTCTGAGCGCAGTGGTGTTGGTGTGTGTGAAAAACTAGTAAATCAGTCCCGTAGTCTATAAACAATAAGGAGGGGACAGGAATTTGAAATTTGCTGCATGAAAATTGAAGCCGTGAATTGGTATTGAAACTACTTTCAAAAAGGATGCTAACATTGTACCAAATACAAATTTACCAAATGATTACTGTGATTCTGGCCAAATTGCTGAAAAATGAAAGTTTTACATTCACAAAATTATCAAGAGTGTTGGCTATTCAAAGGTTTAGCATGGTCATCATAGCAAATATGAGGGCAATCCAATAAGTGGTCACTGAGATCTAGCTCCAGGCAGACAGATGGACACATGAGCAGTTCCCCCACATGCTGTGAGAGGGTCATGATGGCAGTAGAGAAGATTATTAGGGCCAGGCTGCCAACCATTGTTTAACTTGCAGAACAGCACTGCTTGTCCAGGGCAAGAAGGATATCGTGGACACTTCACATCCCATTTAATAAACTGTATTCCCTCCTGCCCTCAGGTAGAAGGTACCATAGCCTGAGGTGCAAAACACACAGATTCAGGAGCAGCTTTTACCCAACGGCCATAAGACAGTTAAATACAAAATACTGAATGTAGGATATAGAATACACTGCAGCATCTGGTACCAACTTTATCCTTGTTGTATCTTCATATGTGCAATATCCCGTGTTCTTTATTTATTTATTGTATGTTGTGTATACACAGATAGAGACAGTTATCGATAGTTTTTTAACCTATTTATGGCTATCACACACCTTAGACTGATATTCTTTGCTTTAGTCTGTGTTTTTATCTATTCGAGCAGTGCATCGATATTTCATTCTGTGACAGCATTTGTGATGTTTTTTGCTGAATGACAATCAGGCTTAAGACTGTATCTGTGCAAAGTGCTGAAATGTGCCTGAATGTGACTTTTAATTGGGTGATGTGATCACGGTGATTTTTAAAAACATGAACCCTCTCTGGATAAACTTTGAGACGTCTGAGTCTGTCACTGAGGAAAATCACATTACCTCCCACCTGATCCAAATCAGTCACTGAGAATGGGAAAGAATGTGGCACAGCGAGTCCACCAGAGCAGGCCCTCCTCAAAAACCGAGTGATCGGTCATGATGGAAAGTGGTGAGGGGAGCCACCAAAACAACAACTCTGTGGCCACAGGTCGAGAGACTGCAGATGCAACAACTTTTGCGTCACCAGCCGCAGCTTCAACATGGAGTGGAACAGAACAGTTGTACTTCTTGCTTCTATTGAATCATTCCATATTTTACATCTCCTGATTGGTGCCACAGTACACACACACACACACACACTCCTCACAACCAGACGTGATTGTCAAACTGTCTTGTGTGTTCTTGCCCTGTTATTCAGAGCATTGTTTCTGTTCTTAGCCTGTCCCACTTTTCTGACCTCAGTTATTTTCCCTGCAGTTTACTTTAATCTGCTGATTGTGGCTAACCTGCAGATTTTTGACGATCAGTCAAGTTTTTTTTTTTTTCCTTCAACCTGTTATGCCTGCTGCTATGCATTTGACTCCTTGATAATTGCCCTTTTTGCTGCATCTTTATTTCATTGGTCTTTTTTAAACATTGCTCTTTGCCCATGATTGATTTTCCCTCCTCCTCCTTAGTTTACACTTAAAACTTACTTTGTGATAATAATTTATTTATAGAACACTTTAAGCCTTCCTTCTTTCTGCTACATTGTACCTCATCCATTGCAACCTTAATGTCATTTGTTGCCCTCTTTCGTTGCACGGCGTGGTGTCGGAGCACTTACCGCTGTCCAGATGGTTGGACTTGATGATCCTCTCTGAGTACTCCGATATACTGGAACATTCAATCTAGCAGAGAAAAAGAAAAAGTAATTTCCCATGTTTTGCAAAGGACCAGTCACTCTGGACTCCATCTCTCAAAGAGGAAAAAAAATTAAAAAAAAGCATTGTGTAGAGTAAAAAACACAGTTTTTTCTGTATGTGGAACTGACTTTGTAACATAACGTTTCCCTCGGGATGAGTTTAGGAACTCAGTGCACACCACAGCCGCTGTTGTTACTTAGCACTGAGGCTTTTAAATTCCGAAAATAAGCAAGATGAACAAATCGGACAACATGTTACTGGATGTGGTTTGGACAAAAAAAAAAATTGTCAGATGGATGCAGACTGCTGACCCACAGCATGGAGAAGTGAACAGTGGATTTAAGCAGGAATCCCTCAGCTTGTGGTGTGTAACATGTAACGTGTGTAACGTAAACATAAGCTTGTGGTGTGTAACATGTCACGCCTCAAAGGAATTTCCGTATGCTATTACACAAAGAGCCATATCACAGACTGTGCACTTCCATGGAGTTGACTGTTCTTTTTGGAGTGTGTTCCTGCACTGAACAGAACCTCTCCTCACGTATGAGGCCCTCTTACTCTGATCACTTTCATTCATATGCATAAAAGCATCAATTGTTGGAGCAAGAGAGGCCTATTCAACAGCATTCACAGGCCAAGTAGTGAAGCATCTCTTCTACTGAGATTCTTTTATGCACGACATGAGATTGCTCTACCCTATGAGTGGCTATTGGAAAACCATGTGAACCAATTTCTGATTGGACACTCACATTGTGCATGTGATCACACAGCTTCTATGAGGTCTACAAACATGAAGGAGGGCTTGTTCGAAAGTCCGCGGAGTTTACTTTTTGGCAAAAAAGTAAGTTTTTATCTAATATCATTAAAAGGTTATGTATAATTAAGTAAAACTTGTATTCAGTCGTTGTATACGATGGGGACGGCCCACCGGGTTTAAGAAGCTCCTAAGCTGCCAAACTGGTACGAGTAGAGAGAAGGACTTTTAAGAAGCCTAAGTGTGTCTTAAGCAGAGAAATGACAATAAAGACAGAGAGAAAACAGATATTCTTGTATGTGGGATGGACAATGAGTCAGTAACACGCTACCAGCTTGATACATGTAATTATTTTATGTTAATTTACTGTCTTAATGTATTTATATATTGTTTAAGTTCTTGTTATTATATACACACTGTTAATATCATCATTATTTTTATTATTATCATCTCTATCATCATCATCATTATTATTATTATTATTGCAGCTGCTCTGCTCTGTCAGCCTGATCCCATCAGATCTCAGAAGCTAAGCAGAGCAAGATCTGGTTAGTACTTGGATGGGGGACCTCTTTGGACCACCAGCGGCTGTGTGTGTTTCTCCAGGTAAAACTGGAGTTGCGTCAGGAAGGGCATCCGGCGTAAAACTTCATTATCATTCAATATCATTTTCTTTTATTATTGCATCTATTTTAGTTTGATTTTAAATGGACCACAATGGACATAATTTTCATTTTCATGTGTCATGCATGTATTTTTGTAACGTATTTACAATTTTATTATCTACTCATAATGATCGTACTAAAAACTCACGCACACATGCTTTTAATATACAAGGTCTTGTTGTGTGGGCCGCCAGAAGAGGAGGTACTGCTGGCCCACCACCAGAGGGCGCCCTGCCTGAAGTGCGGGCTTCAGGCACGAGAGGGCGCTGCCGCCATGGACACAGCCGGGGGGTGACAGCTGTCAAGAGGTAATGAGCGACAGCTGTCACCCATCTACTCAACATCATCTCACTCCATAAAGACCAGACGTCATCTCCACCTCGTTGCCGAGATATCATACTTCATAGGAGGTACTACTCTCAGCCTTTTTTGAGATTTATAATCTGGGATTGTGAGTGTTGCAGGAGAACCGGTCGTTTTGGTGGAGGCTGTGCATGAACGGCGCTTCTTTTCCTCTGAGACCACTGCAACGTGTTGAGTGAGAGTGGAGGTGGCAGTCCCACCGTTGTTTTACTGGGTGTACACACACCACACTTGACTGTCTTTGTTCTTCGCCAGCAGTACCAATCCGACAGTCGGGGACGGTGATCACCTGGGAATTCGGGACTTGGCGGCTCCAGTATTCACCAGGTTCTGGGGCGGCGGAAATCGTGTGGTTCCGGCTCTTCTCAGGACAGACGTCTTCTATCCTCGAGCCTGCCCACACGTCACCTCTGTGTATTGACTGTTATGATATTCTGGGATTGTCTGTATGTTCGTTGTGCACATTCACAACATTAAATTGTTATATTTTGGCTCATCTATTGACCGTTCATTTGCGCCCCCTGTTGTGGGTCCGTGTCACTACACTTTCCCAACAGGTCTGTTAGAAAAGTATTGGACCTCTTTATTTTTTGCAAAAACCTGATGGATTTGAATCACGTGTGCTTGCATGAGTCAACCTTGAACCTTCGTGCGCATGCATGAATTTTTTCACGTCTGTTGATTGCGTCATTTGCTGGTAAGAGGCCTTTGTGTGAGGATAGGTGTAGTCTCTTGTCGTTTTTTCTTTGCAAGGAAATATCAGAACGACTGGAGCAGCGCGACTACATCAAATTTTGCCAGAAACTGGGCAACAGCCAGGTGGAAACCATTCAGATTATTCAGACGGCTTTCGGTGACGATCCTATGGGCATCACACAGTTTAAGGAGCGGTACAACCAGTTTAAAGACGGCTGCACAACGGTGGAGAGCGAGCCACGCTCTGGTCGGCCATCAACACGCTGAAATGACCAGATCATTTCCAAAGTGAACACTGTGGTGATGTGGGACCGTCGTGTGACTATCCAAGAAATTGTGGAAGAGGTGGACATCAGCACTTTTTCGGCACATTCCACTGTGACAGAGATTTGCCATGAAAAGAGTTGCAGCGAAATTCATGGCCGATGGCTTGGGCACGAAGCTGACGTAGTAAAAGCGCCACCGTGTTGAAGTCTCACAGGACATGTTGTGACATGCTCACCTCTTCTACAATTTCTCGGATAGTCACACAACTGAAAGCCACCGAAAGCCGTCTGAATCTTCCAAATGGTGGAAGAGAATTTCGCCACCACTCTTTCATGGCAAAATCTTCTGTCACAGTGGAATGTGCTGAAAAAGTGCTGATGTCCACCTCTTCCGCAATTTCTCAGATAGTCACAACGATGGTCCCCACATCACCACAGCGTTCACTTTGGAAATGATCTGGTCATTTCAGCATGTTGATGGCCGACCGGAGCGCGGCTCGCTTTCCACCATTGTGCATTCTTTAAACCGGTTGTACCGCTCCTTAATCTGTGTGATGCCCATAGGATCGTCACCGAAAGCCGTCTGAATAATCCGAATGGTTTCCACCTGGCTGTCACCCAGTTTATGGCCAAATTTGATGCAGTCGCGCTGCTCCAGTCATTCCGCCATTTCCTTGCAAAGAAAAAACGATGAGAGACTCCACCCATCCTCACACAAAGGCTGCTTACCAGCAAATGACGCAATCAACAGGCGTGAAAAAATTCACGCATGCGCACGAAGATTCAAGGTTGGCTCATGCAAGCACACGTGATTCAAAACCATCAGGTTTTGAAAAAAATAAAAGGTTGGATACTTTACTAACAGACCTCGTATAGATATCAGCATGTGAATGACGTACGTCAGGTGTGTAACATTTCATTCCATTTTGCTGGGTTTCATCATCAGAACATTAAGTTGTCCTCACAATTACACATCTTAATGGAGTTCAGGTTACATGATCGATTGATTTCACTGTCCATTCATGGCGCATTTGTTTTTTATTTCTCCTCCCCTTTCCGTGACCACCAATCACAGCTCTTAGATGACTTGCGTCACACCTAGCAACGAGCTCAACCCCGCCTCCTCACAAAGGTAGAAGTTTCTGTCCCCTCCTTGCTCAGAGTTGCTCTCAGCTTTCATACGATTCCTTGTCAGAAATTTTAGGCGAAGTTAGGAGCTCTTTGAGAGGACTTTGAGTTGCTTCGCGGATACAGGGCCCAGAAATTCAGTTGCGTATTAACACAGCTGTGCTATACTATGAAGTAGTTTGAAGATCCATGATGCATTGGTGCAACCCTTCCACAAAGGGATATTCATTGAACACTTCATGAAGACGAAGGTTGAATGGAGACTTGATCAGTCTGGCATGCTTTGTCATGTCCTAGTTAGTTCCCATCCCCAATTCCCTAAAATGAAGTGGCTGAGGCGTAAGTGGTCTGACTGGAACTGCAGTTCTAATCCTGCCACAAACCCTGTGGGGAGATTTCATCAGGCTGGGGACCAGGTTCTGGAAACACAATGGCGCAGCTGTTAGCAGGCTTACGTCAGAGATACGAAGGGTGATGGTTCAGTTCCACCAAGCCCACTGAGCTTGTGAGGACCCCAGAAACCGGAAGATGCTAACCTTTGGGGCACGGGGATGGATAGCAGCCACTCCTGCTCCAAATATTTAGTGTTGTCAGATCTTGGCAACCACCTGTTACTGAGTTATTGACCTTCTGCAATAAAGAGTGTTATAACAGAATAAAACGACATTCATCAAAAGTAAAATCTGGACACTTCCAGTTAGTATCCATTCGGGCATATTTCAGCAGGAACCATTTGCCAACAGTACAATTACACCATCAGGGGAGTGTGGGGAGTATAGATTTTCACTTTGGTGTGCAGACCTTATATCCCAGCATGCACTTTGGCAGAGTGAGTGAAGCCACTGGTTGTCATCAAGCGGAGAACACTTTACAATGAAGTGGAGGTGCTCTGGATCATAAAAGACAAAGCCACGGGTGGACTGTGATGGATTGAGTGTGGAGGAGATGAGGTCCGTGGGGACTTTCATATATCCATATGTAGGCAGAACACCTTATGAGGACAGAATGTAAGCTGGACAAACGAAAGGACAGCAAACACACATACACGGAAATGTGGCTACAACTTAAAGCTTGTCCTTTCTCTCTGTACTTGAGTTATTTATTTTTCATTCAGCGTCCTTGCAGAGTCTTATATTAGCACTGTGTCCCTAAAGCAGTCCTTTCTCTGCTGCCTATTCGTAGAAAACTGGTCAGCAGCTGGTGGCGGCGCCCACAGGCTTCTGTCTGCACGTCTGTCATCCACACAAAACTGATTCACCCCGCCCATTACAATCGTGCACCAGTTGTATGTGTTTGCACCCGCACCGACAGATGCGCACTCGTGTGTGTGTGTGTGTGTGTGTGTGTGTGTGGTGTGTGTGTGTGTGTGTGTGTGTGTGTGTGTGTGTGTGTGTGTGTGTGTGTGTGTGTGTGTGTGTGTGTTGTGTGTGTGTGGTGTGTGTGGTGAGCGCAGGCTGGAAATATGTGGAAATGAATCTCTTATGAAGCCATGCGGAATGATATGGGCACTGAACCCTGGAGATGGATCAACACCCGGTCACTCGATGCGTCTTACACCGTCGCTAGTGTCAAGAGACACGTCAATGTCACTCCACCGGGTCCTTTAGGCTCTCATGCAATTCTGATGCCCCAGAGATGCACAACAAGTTGTTAACATCACTCGGGTGTCTACGCACTTTGCCTCTCGAGCCAACAGTTGCTTTAAAAACCAGAAAAACTTTTGCAACTATTTTAAACCTGCATTAACCCTCAAAGGACTTAACTAACAGTGTATGCTGGAGGATTTCCCAGCATGCACTGGGTGGAGATGAAGTCCACCCTGCTCAGACTGCCCATCCTTTGCATGTTCATGTTTTTGGACTGTGGGAGGAAACTGGAGAATCCAGAGATCACACACGCATGCACAGAGCGAACACACACGAACACACATACACACAGAGAGGCTCCCAAGAATAGGACGAATCCAAGAGTGTAAATGATCCCGTCAGTTTCCTTTTTGTCAGTTTCCTATAAGACACCATAGGGCTGTTCTAACAAGGTTGCTAAAACCCAAGGCCTTGTAGTTAATGTGACCAAGGAGTGATGTGGTTCCACCCATGTTTGACAGCAGTGTAAATAATGCTATTGGAGTATTTATTGGACAAACTATGTAATTGACAACCATTTCCAGCAACCATACTGTTTTCCTTCAGTGTTTATTTGGTAAAATAAAAGTTTGCATATCGGCAAAAATATGCAGATGCCCATATGGCTAATTTTGGCTGATACTAACGGCCAACCAATGTATGAGTCGGGCTGAACTCTAGACCATAACCTCCCTGAAGGCTTCCACAAAGAGACCTGGTACCAAAAGACCAGAGGAAATAGTCCAGGTTATAGTCCAGGTCTCACACAGACTGGTTCACACGGCAGGATAATTAGGCCGATATCGGACCCGATCTTCCCCTTCCGACAATCTTAGGACTGGCCCTCGACAATCATGATTACGCTAAAGATATGTTATCAAATATTCCTGCCATGTGTGGTGTGTTAAGAGTGCTCTGATCTGCCTGAAAGGACGTCAGGGGCGCTCCAAACACAAATCGGAGATATTCAACATGTTGGATTGTCTTGGCCTGATATTGCAGTGTGTCTGGTGTCCTCCGACCACAAACGAGCACGAAAGCGGTGTGACAGACGCACGGAGTGGAAAATAAAATCAAAACAGCTGTTCTGACTTACCAGAAAGTCTGGTGGTCGCGCCTTTTCTTTTTCTTTTTGTTTTTTTTTTTTTTCCCTGTTTTAAATAGTCCACAAAGTATCTCTGTTTGTTTACTCTGAAGTCACGTTTAAGCTCGAGAGATTTTGCGAGATTTCCTCTCTGACCTGAGAATGTTCGTGTGTGAAATCTGTTTGTGTGTGGCGTTGTTGTCCTTACCGTGTGGCTGAACACCACACACTGGACGACCAAACCTGTTAGATCTATGATTTTTTTATCTTCACGGGTGTGGTCTCTCAGGTTTTGGAAACCTACAGATAATTTTAAAATCCTGCCACGTGAACCAGGCTTAAGGCTGTAACCACCACAACCCTGAAGATTTGGACCTTCATTCTCCTGCAAAGGTATCTTCATCACCAAACACCTGTGTCCAGTGACCGTATGATTCCCGAAACTCATAAAAGGTGTCTCTTGATCTCAAAGCCCGAAGACCCAGAGATGTAAAAATCACTACCAAGATAAGTGATTTTTAACAAGTTCAACAATTTCACCAAAAACAGATACATTTCTGATGGTTGACACCACGAGGTCATTGAAAAACTGAATCCTGATGCTCTATTCTAAACATGACAATAACAAAAAAAAACAAATATCCAAAAAAGAAAATGACGCCTGAAGCGTGCCAGACGGTGTAATCTGAGCGTGGCCACACACACACACACACACACAGATATTGCTCCCAAACACACTGTGTGAGCAGCTTGTCAGGCTGGACTTCAGCGATTACATCCTGATGTTTGAGCTCGAGAACACGTGAACACGTCTTACCCCGTACACGTGCTTTGCTCCTGCTTTGGCTGCAAACATGGACAGAATCCCAGTCCCACTTCCAACATCCAGAACTATTTTATCCTTGAAGATGTGCTTGTTGTGGTACATGGCGTTCCTGTATGTGAGCGTCCTCACTTCGTCCTTCAGCATTTCCTGCATACAACAAAAACCTTATTTCAGTCCACACGCTTTGAAGACAGCAACAGTTGTGTTAAAGATATTCATGATCTGTGTCTGCACTCCGGTTTATTGTCTGCAGCAGATCCATCCTCCTAATCTTCTCTGTTTCAGCTGTGTATACATACTGATCAAGAGTTTGTTCTTGTTTTCACCCAGGGAATGTGTGTTTGAAGCATATTTACATAGAGAAAGTGACAAAAAAATAGACATGATCAATATTCCATCTATACATATACATCATCAAAACTGTGGGAAAACATGTCCATGTGGGAAGAAACATCTTGAATTTTGTATATTAAAAATTTAAAGTTTTTTTTCAAAACTGTATTGACCAAACAATATACTACAGAAATAGCAGATAAACAAAAAATAAAAATGTAAATAAAATAAAACGACAGAAAGCATGAATGAGATCAAAAATAAAATACAGAAATTAGGGTTGTTGACATCATATTAAAAAAATGCAGTCCACTCATCTTAAACCGCTTATCTGGGATCAGGTTGTGGGGGCAGGGGACCCTAGACTTCCCTTTCACAGGCCGCATTGACCACCATCGACTGGAGGTTCCCAAGGCATTCCCAGGCCAGTCTGGAGATATAATCTGTTCACCTAGTCCTGGGTCTTCCCCAGGGTCTCCTCCCAGATGGATGTGCCTGGAACACCTCCTTAGGGAGGCGGCTAGGGGGCAAAGCTTCTGGGGAAAACCTGGTCTTGTTAGGAGAGACGGCATCCATCCCACTTTGGATGGAGCAGCTCTCATTTCTAGAAATCTGGCCAATTTTCTTAAATCCTCCAAACCGTGACTATCTAGGGTTGGGACCAGGAAGCAGAGTTGTAGTCTTACACACCTCTCTGCAGCTTCTCTCCCCCTGCCATCCCCTCATTACCCCATCCCCGTAGAGACGGTGCCTGCTCCCAGACCACCAATAACCAGTAAAAATCTATTTAAGCATAAAAATTCAAAAAGAAAAAATAATATAGCACCTTCAACTGCACCACAGACTAAAACAGTTAAATGTGGTCTATTAAACATTAGGTTCTCTCTTCTAAGTCCCTGTTGGTAAATGATATAATAATTGATCAACATATTGATTTATTCTGCCTTACAGAAACCTGGTTACAGCAGGATGAATATGTTAGTTTAAATGAGTCAACACCCCCGAGTCACACTAACTGTCAGAATGCTCGTAGCACGGGCCGGGGCGGAGGATTAGCAGCAATCTTCCATTCCAGCTTATTAATTAATCAAAAACCCAGACAGAGCTTTAATTCATTTGAAAGCTTGACTCTTAGTCTTGTCCATCCAAATTGGAAGTCCCAAAAAACAGTTTTATTTGTTATTATCTGTCGTCCACCTGGTCGTTACTGTGAGTTTCTCTGTGAATTTTCAGACCTTTTGTCTGACTTAGTGCTTAGCTCAGATAAGATAATTATAGTGGGTGATTTTAACATCCACACAGATGCTGAGAATGACAGCCTCAACACTGCATTTAATCTTTTATTAGACTCTAAAAGTAAATGAGTCCACCCACCACTTTAATCATATCTTAGATCTTGTTCTGACTTATGGAAAGAAATAGAAGATTTAACAGTATTCCCTGAAAACTCCCTTCTGTCTGATCATTTCTTAATAACATTTACATTTACTCTGATGGACTACCCAGCAGTGGGGAATAACTTTCATTACACTAGAAGTCTTTCAGAAAGCGCTGTAACTAGGTTTAAGGATATGATTCCTTCTTTATGTTCTCTAATGCCATATACCAACACAGTGCAGAGTAGCTACCTAAACTCTGTAAGTGAGATAGAGTATCTCGTCAATAGTTTTACATCCTCATTGAAGACAACTTTGGATGCTGTAGCTCCTCTAAAAAAGAGAGCTTTAAATCAGAAGTGCCTGACTCCGTGGTATAACTCTCAAACTCGTAGCTTAAAGCAGATAACCCGTAAGTTGGAGAGGAAATGGCGTCTCACTAATTTAGAAGATCTTCACTTAGCCTGGAAAAAGAGTCTGTTGCTCTATAAAAAAAGCCCTCCGTAAAGCTAGGACATCTTTCTACTCATCACTAATTGAAGAAAATAAGAACAACCCCAGGTTTCTTTTCAGCACTGTAGCCTGGCTGACAAAGAGTCAGAGCTCTATTGAGCTGAGTATTCCATTAACTTTAACTAGTAATGACTTCATGACTTTCTTTGCTAACAAAATTTTAACTATTAGAGAAAAAATTACTCATAACCATCCCAAAGACGTATCGTTATCTTTGGCTGCTTTCAGTGATGCCGGTATTTGGTTAGACTCTTTCTCTCCGATTGTTCTGTCTGAGTTATTTTCATTAGTTACTTCATCCAAACCATCAACATGTTTATTAGACCCCATTCCTACCAGGCTGCTCAAGGAAGCCCTACCATTATTTAATGCTTCGATCTTAAATATGATCAATCTATCTTTGTTAGTTGGCTATGTACCACAGGCTTTTAAGGTGGCAGTAATTAAACCATTACTTAAAAAGCCATCACTTGACCCAGCTATCTTAGCTAATTATAGGCCAATCTCCAACCTTCCTTTTCTCTCAAAAATTCTTGAAAGGGTAGTTGTAAAACAGCTAACTGATCATCTGCAGAGGAATGGTCTATTTGAAGAGTTTCAGTCAGGTTTTAGAATTCATCATAGTACAGAAACAGCATTAGTGAAGGTTACAAATGATCTTCTTATGGCCTCGGACAGTGGACTCATCTCTGTGCTTTTTCTGTTAGACCTCAGTGCTGCTTTTGATACTGTTGACCATAAAATTTTATTACAGAGATTAGAGCATGCCATAGGTATTAAAGGCACTGCGCTGCGGTGGTGTGAATCATATTTGTCTAATAGATTACAATTTGTTCATGTAAATGGGGAATCTTCTTCACAGACTAAAGTTAATTATGGAGTTCCACAAGGTTCTGTGCTAGGACCAATTTTATTCATTTTATACATGCTTCCCTTAGGCAGTATTATTAGACGGTATTGCTTAAATTTTCATTGTTACGCAGATGATACCCAGCTTTATCTATCCATGAAGCCAGAGGACACACACCAATTAGCTAAACTGCAGGATTGTCTTACAGACATAAAGACATGGATGACCTCTAATTTCCTGCTTTTAAACTCAGATAAAACTAAAGTTATTGTACTTGGCCCCACAAATCTTAGAAACATGGTGTCTAACCAGATCCTTACTGTGGATGGCATTACTCTGACCTCTAGTAATACTGTGAGAAATCTTGGAGTCATTTTTGATCAGGATATGTCATTCAAAGCGCATATTAAACAAATATGTAGGACTGCTTTTTTGCATTTACGCAATATCTCTAAAATCAGAAAGGTCTTGTCTCAGAGTGATGCTGAAAAACTAATTCATGCATTTGTTTCCTCTAGGCTGGACTATTGTAATTCATTATTATCAGGTTGTCCTCTCTACTTTTAAGATTAGGTTTAAAACTTTCCTTTTTGCTAAAGCTTATAGTTAGGGCTGGATCAGGTGACCCTGAACCATCCCTTAGTTATGCTGCTATAGACGTAGACTGCTGGGGGGTTCCCATGATGCACTGTTTCTTTCTCTTTTTGCTCTGTATGCATCACTCTGCATTTAATCATTAGTGATCGATCTCTGCTCCCCTCCACAGCATGTCTTTTTCCTGGTTCTCTCCCTCAGCCCCAACCAGTCCCAGCAGAAGACTGCCCCCCCTGAGCCTGGTTCTGCTGGAGGTTTCTTCCTGTTAAAAGGGAGTTTTTCCTTCCCACTGTAGCCAAGTGCTTGCTCACAGGGGGTCGTTTTGACCGGGGTTTTACATAATTATTGTATGGCCTTGCCTTACAATATAAAGTGCCTTGGGGCAACTGTTTGTTGTGATTTGGCGCTATATAAAAAAAATTGATTGATTGATTGATTGATCCTTATCAGATGCCCGAACCTCCTCAGCTGGTTCCTTTCAACGCGAAAGAGCTTGACTCCAAGCTCCTCAGGAATGACCGAGCTTCTCACCTTATCTCTAAGGGAGACACCAGCCACCCTCCTAATGCAGCCCATTTCAGCCGTTTGTACCCACGATCTATATCTTTCAGTCATGACCCAACCTTCATGACCATAGGTAAGAGTAGGAACAAAGATTGACCAGTTGATCGAGAGCTTCGCCTTTTGGGTCAGCTCCCTTTTCGTCACAACAGTACGGTAGAGCGAATGCAACACCGCCCATGCTGCGCAGATTCTCCGGCCAATCTCACGCTCCATTGTCCCCTCACTCGTGAACAAAACCCCGAGGTACTTGAACTCCTTCACTTGGGGCAAGACCTCATTCCCTACCCAGAGTAAGCAATCCATCGGTGTCCTGCTGAGAACCATGGCCTCAGATTTAGAGGTGCTGATCCTCATCCCAGCCGCTTCACACTCAGCTATGAACCAGTCCAGTGAGTGTTGGAGGTCACAGGCCGATGAAGCCAACAAGACCACAAAATGCAGTTTCATAGTTACATTATTCATTTTAAATAACTCATTATAAATATGAACAATTTTCATTCTTTTGGGGCACTCAATTTGCTCTAGTCCTTTAATATACATTTTAAATTTGTTCAAAAAGCTGGTGAAATTTGGACGGGCTTTCTTAAATCTGCTTTTATGTGTATAAATATTGAGTTATATATGCCAGTGTCTTATGTTCATGTTGGAAATAAATGGGTTGTCCAGTAAATTTGAATACTAAGATTTAATTTACGTAAAATGTACTGTTTTTGTCCCCTCCCCCCCAAAAAATCTGTCAAAACAAAGTATTTCCTCATCTTATAATGGTTGTGATGTCAAAAAGGTCTCAGTGTATTTTGCCCTGATTTGAGACTTGCAGGTTATCTACACCACCACAACTCTTTAGATGGACCCGAGGGCAACCAAACCTCAAACCTGTGGAGTTACTGAGATGTGATCAAATGACAAAGAACAATAAAACAAAATAGGTTACATTTCTGTCACACCTTTCCATCTGACACAGATACATAAAGTATCAAAGTAGAGGGGGCGTGTGTCATGTGTGCAGATGAGATGAGTTAGTATCAGTCAGATGAGTTTGTATCAATTTCTGTCAGTGTGTGCATAATGTCTGGAGTTGCCTTGACAACATTAGAGTGTAGGGGAGGGCAGAAAGATAAGAGGGGCAGCCGAATGGCTCACCAAGGCCGTAGAGATTCTTCTGGAGGAAAACAGCGGGGCGTTTTGACCTTCGAAGGCTGATAAGCCTGCCATGTTTAGGGTTAAGCAGAGAAACACCATTTACATCTCCTCCGACTGACCAAATCCAATTTATGAGTATTCCCTGGTCTCCGACATCTTCTGTTGCAAGGCATACATTTGCTCCGAGATGTTTTCCAACTTACCTCTGAGTCCAAGGGTTAACGCAGTCTGAGACTGTACCACCTTGCCCGACTCATTAATCATGACGGACAGGTGAGGGGTCGCAGTTCTGGTAGCAGCCATCTTGCCAATTCTCTGGTAGGTCAGGGCAGCACATAAACCAAGAGGCACCAGCTCTCCCACTATAAAACCAAATATAAATAAGTCTTCGATGTCCTCCACAGAGAGTGGTACCAAGCACGCATCGTGCCACTTCTCCCAGGTGTCGAGAACACAGCCCGCAGGGTAGGTTCCATCTGGACACGTAGGGTCCCCCAGCCCTGATTTCCTTGTGGATAAAATGGTGTCAATAGTGCTCAGAGACCAGCTGATCAATCCATGGTTAGTCCAAATATAGTCTGAAGAATTCACAGTCTGGTGAAGTAGGGACTTGGAAGGCTGGAGCAGAGATAGAGGAGCGAGGAGGAGATGCCACCGCCCTCACTGGAGTCCCAAGCTTTCCTCTTTTTGTTTATTTCCGGGTTGGTCCATCTGCTACAAACATGGCCGAATCCGCAGAGGAGAAGCTTTCCTAACCTCGACATCCATAAACATTTCCAATGGATTATTCTGGTCGCGGAACACCCGCTCCTGCATAGCTGAATTTTCAAGATTTTCAAAAACAAAACAAACTTTTGTAATCCTTGTTTTTCCATGGAGCCCAGTGTTCTACATGCCGTGACATCATCGAGACGTTTTCTGGAAAGGTGAAAGTTTTACTGAAGTTATACTGCAAATGTACTGTGCTGTTTGAGGTTATGCTGTAGTTATTTTATGTGTGTGCCCAGTGTGTCACATCAGCACAGCGGGCACTGGATCACATTCATGGGGAGTCCAGTTATAGGCCACACCTTTTTGAGATGCATGTCCATGAAAGTGAGAACGATCCTGAAACCTTTGAACCGCCTACAGCCACTTGGCTTCAGATTTGGCTATAGGGTGTTGCTTGGTGGTGTTAATGAAAATTTTGAAAAATAGATGATTTCACAATGTTGAGAAAACTGCAGGGAAAAAAAATCCTTGATCCATTAACGTCATGAAAATCAACTTGTTTGTTTTTGAGTCATCCTGCTATAAGACAAACAAACAAACACAGGTTAAAAACACAAGCTGTTAAAAACACAGCAGTAATCACTGAGGAAAACAAAATTTGGAAACTGGACCTTAAAGGAAAAACATCCTGCAGAACAGATTTGCCTCTTTCCAAGTTCCTCACAAATAGACTCCTGTGAGGAGCACAGGTGGTGCAGTGTTAAAGATTCCATCAACAATCACCAACATCTGGGCTCTGGACAGAGCTCCTGCCAGGTGAAAGCAGAGGAAGCATCAGGCCAACAGATTAGCAGTGCCTGAAAGGAGAACCGTACACCCTGGACTGTTTACAACCTGTGGAAGAATTTTAGTTATGACATTTTATCCATTTAATTACCCTGTGCATTGACAAAGTGGTGATAGCTGGGAGCTGTTTTCACTGGCGTGTGTGTGTGTGGATGATCTAAAGCACACTGACCACAAATAATTTGTGACTGGTATAAATAACTTCATAATGAAGTCATGGAGAAGTCATGATGAAGTCATACATAGTCAGAAACACCACTGTATTCATGCATCTGAGAGCCCAGGATCGTGCATCGTCCCACCCCTCTTTTGAAGAAAGTTGGTTAAATGCCCACTGAAATTAAACTATATATTTTAATTAAAGTTTATTAAGTCCCTACCTTTTCCGTGTTGAAATTATGATGTCATTCATTTGTACTGTACTCTTACTGTGAAAGACTATGGTGCAAGAACCAGGAAGTGTAGCACAGCAATATGGCTAGCTTTGCCACAGTCACATGGTGAATAAGCTCCTCTGTTTGTGTTTTTGTCTAACAAGTCATTTTTTTCCATCCACCAAAGTGAGTTTCTTGTCAGCTGATGTCCGCAAAGTTCATCATTAAGTTTTGTGCGTGTTCAGAACTTTTGAGGGAACTTTTGCCTGGACCTCTCTTTGCTATTTTGAGAGAGAGACAGTGGGACACAGAGGACATGCAGCGCTTCTGGACGGGAACTCGACAAAGTGGCTTCAAGTGTTGACACTGAGTGACAGTGGACGTTCCACTGTGTTCACTCAGAGGCTCATGGGAAAATGAGCAGGAATCACAGACAGCAACAAAGAGATTATTTAACTGTGGCATCACCTGGATTTAAACAGGTAGGTTTTTAATGTTCCATGGGAGCCAGAGTTTTCTGTTTTACTACAACACTGTGCAAAATGTTTCAGTGAAGTAAATTATTGCCTGCGTGGTTAATGTTGAAAACTGACTGTGCACTCTGCGTCAGTTTTTTTTTTCTTTTTTTTTTCCTGCAGAGATAAGGAAGCACCAGACGGAAAGTTGGTTAAAAGCCCACCCAAAATTAATTAATTTTTTTAATTAAAATTTATTAAACACCCACGTAAAATAAATTAATTCCGTACCCCCGACATACTGTGAAAAACAAACAAACAAAAAACAGATTTCACGTTTTGTAATCATCCCTTTGTCCTATGCTCTTATTGTGAAAGGCTCTTGTACAAGACATAAGAAGTGTTCGTTAGCTTTGCACAGACAGCAACAAACTGATTATTTAACTGCAGAGTTAACTGGATTTAAACATGTAAGAAGTCTTTTTCGACTTCCTTGAGAGCCAGAGTTTCTGTTTGAATATAAACGCTATGCAAAATGTTGCAGTGACGTAAATTATTGTCTGTGTGATTAATATTGAAAACCGACTGTACACGGTATTTACTTGTACATTTATATTGTGGTGTGAAGAACACACAGGGTTTGTATCAGCCTTCTATAGCCAGCTTTACACTCGAAATTTTCACACAAGTGCTCGTAGTTGCAGGTCACAAGTTACATGAAATGTAATTTCCATCCAATTTCACAATTACCTGAAGGATTACAAAATTAATAATCCAAGTTTTGTTGCAGTGTGTTTCAGTTTGCTCGTGAGATCAATAATTGTTCATCTGTTGTATTATTTTCTAGATGTCTTTGTAGCTATTGGGATTTTGTATTTTCTTATGTGTTGTCATCGTCTCACATTTATAATATCAATATAAATTCAGATGTGTTGTTGATCCAGAGAGCTTCCAGTGAGTGCAAGATACACCAGTTTAGGGTGTTCACTTCGAATTTGGTGACAGGTAAATGTTGTGCAAGTTATCATGTGCACAAGAAAATGTGACTGATGCACGCCGGTGAGGATAAAAATACAGGGGAAAAAAAAAAAGCAACATGCAGTCATACCTCATGGATCCCAAAATGGGCGTAAGAGTCAAAGTAATAGTCTCTGGAGGTCATCTCCTCTGGGTTGAGGAACTTTGCCATCTTGCCCCGCCCGGGGCAGCTGGGAAGGCTGGCAGCGTGGGGTGTGTGAGGCCGGACAGGAGGCCGGGGGGCATGATGAGGCACGGAAGGGACAGGCTTCGGCAACGAAGTGGGCTGTACTGATTGGGATGTAATGATGCGGATTGGCTCCGGCTGGCGCTGTGGTTGCTGGGAAGAGATGAAGGAAAAATGCTGCATTGAAAACCGAGGGCACTGTTTGAGAGTAAAATCAACTTAAACAAAATAAGCAGATGAAACAAGTTTTAAATGGACTCGCAATTAGAACCAAAAAAATCAGATTTGACTGACTTCCATATCACCAAAAAAGTGATCTGAAAGTTTATAGTATAGATATGTGACTAACAGGATGTCTTCTGTGAACTGATGTATCTACTCAATGGTCACCTCTACCAAAACCTCATTTTAAAAGGCATTACCTAATATTCTGCTGAGGCACCCTTAATTTTTTAGTTAACCCACTGTTTTCATATGAACACCTTTTACTGCCAACATGAAACAAGGTTTAAGCACCAAAATGTGACTCATTCAGTGACTCTGGGGAAGACTGTTTAATGCCATAACTCTCAAATACATAAACACAGAAACTTGCAATTTCGCATGAGTGTGAAACTCAATAATATGAAGATGAAATGACTACAACTTAGTTCATCTGCACATAGTCATTACACTGTTGTCTTCTGTATACTGAGACTTGTGTGTGTGTGTGTGTTTTCTTTTTTCATTTATCTTTGTCTTTTAATAGAATGCAATGGGCCTCAAACCTGGGGTCTAAAGTTGCACCCTAGGCTCTATAGTTATCCTAACCAGAGCTGGCATTGTATCCGAGGGCTCTCTTCAAGATGGTGATCGTTCCTTTAATTGCAGACAACTGCACCTCATGTGCACTTGGGTGACCGGGGATTGCCTCAAGGTATTTCTTCAGGTTCTTCTTCATCAGGCCTGTTGCTCCCACCACAACTGGGATGATATCGATGTCTTTCAATGACCATGTTGTTCGTAGGTCATTTTTCAGGTCTTGGTATTTCGAGATCTTGCCCCTTTCCGCTCGATTCAGGCCATAGTCATTGGGGACTGTCACATCGATGATTTTGGCTTTTTTCTCTTGCTTGTTCCAGATGACAATATCAGGTTTGATTGCACCTCCTTCGATGTGTCTTCCTGCTGGGATCTCTTTGTTGTAGAAGACAGTTACTTTTCTGTTGGATGAGACTGGTGCTGGCTCGTGCTCCCAGACATGTTCTTTGACATGTCTCCAGTTCCTTGCATACCTTCCAGTGGAGATATTGACAGATCTTGTTGTGTCTGGATGTATAATGTCCGTCTGCTATGAGGATCTGGCACTCTCAACAGCTGTATGACAGAATCGGCATTTATCATTTTGTGAGATCCCTGCCATTTTTTTGAAGCCATTTATTAGAAGTCCCTGATCATGTGCTCCAGTCAGAATACTTTCTCCATCAAAACCAAGTTCTCCATTTTTTAGCCACTGCATTGATCCAACTTTGTCGATGTATTCCTTTTCGAGTTCTTCTTGAATCATCCGGCTCTTTTGTGCTGTTTCCATCTTTCCACTCGATGTTTTCCTTCTCTTTGCTGTATTGGTCTCTGGTCTGTCTTGCAAGTTTTGTTGCAGGCATGAGACTGTTGCTTTCTTTCTCTTGGAGAAGTTCTCCGCCAAAGTTTTTTGCCAGTTTAGTGATTGAGGTCCGTTCGGTTAAGGCCTCGTGGTGTTGTGCAACCTTTTTTATGATTTCTTCTTCAGAGCTCTTTAAGTACTGTCCAATACTTATTATCGATGCTCTGTAGGCCTGGTTGATTTCAGTGAGACCCAGACCGCCTTCTCTGCGAGGGAGATATATTCTGTCCATGCACTGATTTCTGTATGTGACTTTGTGGAGGGTGAGCATCTTCCTGGTTTTTATGTCCAACTTATTAAGCTCACGCTGTGGCCAGTCAACTATGCCAAATCCATAGGTCACCACTGGTATTGCAAACTGGTTTATGGCTGTGATCTTGTTTTTTGGTGTCAACTGTGTTTTGCAGATATTTTTAAGCGGTTTAGGTATTCTTGGTTGTTTTCGTTCTCATTTTCTTGTGCTCAATTGTAGTATTTTCTTCAATTCCAAAGTATTTGTATGTGGAGTCTACAGCCAGATCTTCAATGTAGCTCCCTTCATCCAATTGTAAGTTTTCGGTTTTGTCTTTTTACCTTTTGTGATTGTGCATTTTGCATTGTGTGTGGTGTGTGTGTCCGTCCGTCCAAATGGCACCTCAGAATTGATTCAAACTTGGCACATATATATTTTGACATAGACTGAGTACTTTAGTGGTAGTAGTAGTGATAGTAGTTGTTAAGGGGAGATACACTTTTGTGCTACAGAATTGAGCCAAACCTAGCACACATATACTTTGGTATACGGGGAGTGACGTAGACTATTGAGCACGTTAGTAGTAGTAGTAGTAGTAGTAATTAAGGGGAGAGACACGTTTATGCTGCAGAATTGAGCCAAATGTGGCACACAGGCTTGCTCTTACTTGCCTCTACTGGTGGTTGGCTCTCACTGCAGTATTGTATCACTTCCTGTTCGGAGCACTGCCGGTGTTTTGCTGTATCTTTTAGCTGTTTTAATCTGCAGTAGTAGATTGATCTAGATAACTAGATAACGATTTGTTTCACAGTGTAATTTCACCGTGCCTTAACTAAAGCACTCCCTCTGCTGAATCACCTCTAAATTATTTACACATTATTCACTTTTGTGTTTTTAGGAATCCGCTACGCTTAGCGCAGCTACTAGCTCTTAGCCGGTTTAGCATGGCAGCTTCTCCTGTCTCTCCCGCACTTTTCTGCTCTGGGTGTGAAATGTTTAGTTATTCCTCGGCCTCCTTAGCAGTAAGGGTACTTGTAATAAGTGTAGCTTATCGTAGCTTTGGAGGCCAGGCTGGGCGAATTGGAGACCTCGGCTCCGCACCTTGGAAAATCCTACAGCTAGCCAGGCCCTGTAGTTGGTGCGGAACAAGGTAGCTTAGCCGCCACTTAGCTGTCCCCCCAGCGATCCAGAGCAGTCCGGGAAAGCAAGCCGGGTGACTGTGAGGAGGAAGTGTAGTCCTAAACAGAAGCCCCCTGTACCCAGCCACCCGTTCATATTTCTAACCATTTTTCCCCACTCGGCGACACACCGCCGAGGATCAAACTCTGGTTATTGGCGACTCTTTTATAGAGAAATGTGAAGTTAGCGACACCAGCAGCCATAGTCAAATGTTTCCGGGGCCAGAGCAGGTGACATTGAAAGAAATTTGAAACTGCTGGCTAAGGCTAAGCGTAAATTTGGTAAGATGGTAATTCACGTCGGCAGTAATGGACACCCGGTTACGCCAATCGGAGGTCACTAAAAGTAACATTGAATCGGTGTGTACCTTTCAAAAACAATGGTCGGACTCTGTAGTTTTCTCTGGGCACCTCCCCAATCGGACCGGGAGTGACATGTTTAGCCGCATATTCTCCTTGAATTGCTGGCTGTCTGAGTGGTGTCCAAAAATGAGGTGGGCTTCATAGATAATTGGCAAGCTTCTGGGGAAAACCTGGTCTTGTTAGGAGAGACGGCATCCATCCCACTTTGGATGGAGCAGCTCTCATTTCTAGAAATCTGGCCAATTTTCTTAAATCCTCCAAACCGTGACTATCCAGGGTTGGGACCAGGAAGCAGAGGTTGTAGTCTTACACACCTCTCTGCAGCTTCTCTCCCCCTGCCATCCCCTCATACCCCATCCCCGTAGAGACGGTGCCTGCTCTCAGACCACCAATAACCAGCAAAATCTATTTAAGCATAAAATTCAAAAAGAAAAAATAATATAGCACCTTCAACTGCACCACAGACTAAAACAGTTAAATGTGGTCTATTAAACATTAGGTCTCTCTCTTCTAAGTCCCTGTTAGTAAATGATATAATAATTGATCAACATATTGATTTATTCTGCCTTACAGAAACTGGTTACAGCAGGATGATATGTTAGTTTAAATGAGTCAACACCCCCGAGTCACACTAACTGCCAGAACGCTCGTAGCACGGGCCGAGGCGGAGGATTAACAGCAATCTTCCATTCCAGCTTATTAATAATCAAAACCCAGACAGAGCTTTAATTCATTTGAAAGCTTGACTCTTAGTCTTGTCCATCCAATTGGAAGTCCCAAAAAACAGTTTTATTTGTTGTTATCTATCGTCCTCCTGGTCGTTACTGTGAGTTTCTCTGTGAATTTTCAGACCTTTTGTCTGACTTAGTGCTTAGCTCAGATAAGATAATTATAGTGGGCGATTTTAACATCCACACAGATGCTGAGAATGACAGCCTCAACACTGCATTTAATCTATTATTAGACTCAATTGGCTTTGCTCAAAATGTAAATGAGTCCACCCACCACTTTAATCATATCTTAGATCTTGTTCTGACTTATGGTATGGAAATTGAAGACTTAACAGTATTCCCTGAAAACTCCCTTCTGTCTGATCATTTCTTAATAACATTTTACATTTACTCTGATGGACTACCCAGCAGTGGGGAATATGTTTCATTACACTAGAAGTCTTTCAGAAAGCGCTGTAACTAGGTTTAAGGATATGATTCCTTCTTTATGTTCTCTAATGCCATATACCAACACAGTGCAGAGTAGCTACCTAAACTCTGTAAGTGAGATAGAGTATCTCATCAATAGTTTTACATCCTCATTGAAGACAACTTTGGATGCTGTAGCTCCTCTGAAAAAGAGAGCTTTAAATCAGAAGTGCCTGACTCCGTGGTATAACTCACAAACTCGCAGCTTAAAGCAGATAACCCGTAAGTTGGATGAGGAAATGGCGTCTCACTAATTTAGAAGATCTTCCACTTAGCCTGGAAAAAGAGTCTGTTGCTCTATAAAAAAGCCCTCCGTAAAGCTAGGACATCTTACTACTCATCCTAATTGAAGAAAATAAGAACAACCCCAGGTTTCTTTTCAGCACTGTAGCCAGGCTGACAAAGAGTCAGAGCTCTATTGAGCTGAGTATTCCTTTAACTTTAACTAGTAATGACTTCATAACTTTCTTTGCTAATAAAATTTTAACTATTAGAGAAAAAATTACTCATAACCATCCCAAAGACGTATCGTTATCTTTGGCTGCTTCAGTGATGCCGGTATTTAGTTAGACTCTTTCTCTCAGATTGTTCTGTCTGAGTTATTTTCATTAGTTACTTCCTCCAAACCATCAACATGTCTATTAGACCCCATTCCTACCAGGCTGCTCAAGGAAGTCCTACTATTATTTAATGCTTCGATCTTAAATATGATCAATCTATCTTTATTAGTTGGCTATGTACCACAGGCTTTTAAGGTGGCAGTAATTAAACCATTACTTAAAAAAACATCACTTGACCCAGCTATCTTAGCTAATTATAGGCCAATCTCCAACCTTCCTTTTCTCTCAAAAATTCTTGAAAGGGTAGTTGTAAAACAGCTAACTGATCATCTGCAGAGGAATGGTCTATTTGAAGAGTTTCAGTCAGGGTTTAGAATTCATCATAGTACAGAAACAGCATTAGTGAAGGTTACAATGATCTTCTTATGGCCTCAGACAGTGGACTCATCTCTGTGCTTGTTCTGTTAGACCTCAGTGCTGCTTTTGATACTGTTGACCATAAAATTTTATTACAAAGATTAGAGCATGCCATAGGTATTAAAGGCACTGCGCTGCGGTGGTTTGAATCATATTTATCTAATAGATTACAATTTGTTCATGTAAATGGGGAATCTTCTTTAGAGACTATGGTTAATATGGAGTTCCACAAGGTTCTGTGCTAGGACCAATTTTATTCACTTTATACATGCTATCCCTTAGGCAGTATTATTAGACGGCATTGCTTACATTTTCATTGTTACGCAGATGATACCCAGCTTTATCTATCCATGAAGCCAGAGGGACACCCACCAATTAGCTAAACTGCAGGATTGTCTTACAGACATAAAGACATGGATGACCTCTAATTTCCTGCTTTTAAACTCAGATAAAACTGAAGTTATTGTACTTGGCCCCACAAATCTTAGAAACATGGTGTCTAACCAGATCCTTACTCTGGATGGCATGACCCTGACCTCTAGTAATACTGTGAGAAATCTTGGAGTCATTTTTGATCAGGATATGTCATTCAACGCGCATATTAAACAAATATGTAGGACTGCTTTTTTGCATTTACGCAATATCTCTAAAATTAGAAAGGTCTTGTCTCAGAGTGATGCTGGAAAAACTAATTCATGCATTTATTTCCTCTAGGCTGGACTATTGTAATTCATTATTATCAGGTTGTCCTAAAAGTTCCCTGAAAAGCCTTCAGTTAATTCAAAATGCTGCAGCTAGAGTACTAACGGGGACTAGAAGGAGAGAGCATATCTCACCCATACTGGCCTCTCTTCATTGGCTTCCTGTTAATTCTAGAATAGAATTTAAAATTCTTCTTCTTACTTATAAGGTTTTGAATAATCAGGTCCCATCTTATCTTAGGGACCTCATAGTACCATATCAACCCAATAGAGCGCTTCGCTCTCAGACTGCAGGCTTACTTGTAGTTCCTAGGGTTTGTAAGAGTAGAATGGGAGGCAGAGCCTTCAGCTTTCAGGCTCCTCTCCTGTGGAACCAGCTCCCAATTCGGATCAGGGAGGACAGACACCCTCTCTACTTTTAAGATTAGGCTTAAAACTTTCCTTTTGCTAAAGCTTATATTTAGGGCTGGATCAGGTGACCTGAACCATCCCTTAGTTATGCTGCTATAGACTTAGACTGCTGGGGGCAGTCTGGGGGCAGTAAAGCGCCTTGGGGCAACTGTTTGTTGTGATTTGGCGCTATATAAATAAAATTGATTGATTGATTGATTCTCTATATGTTGTTGACTGCAGCGACTCTCTGGCATGCAAGGGATTATGGATACATCAATAGGGCGAATGAACACTACTGGGCAGTAGATGGCAGTAGAGACCTTGAAAACTTGCCAAAACAAAATTCCAGATAATCCGTGTCTGCTACATTTAAGATGCATGGAATTTAATAAACGCAGACACAATAACAACGTCTATAAACCCAGAAAATATATTCATGAAAGTTTTAGGCACTAGAGTTTAATGCTGTTGTCCGTCGAGTCTGATCAGTGTGTTTCAAATGCATTTCTCATGTCGTGAACGTACTGAGATTACCCTATCCTACCCATAATGCACTGCTGGGCACAGCATATATCCACACTAAAACCTTAAAAATTGGCGCATTACTTTAAAACTAAAACACATATCTTATATTTTCACTTTATAAAACTTCAGACATGACATTAATTTAAAAACCTTGTCCGACATTAGTTTGGTTAAAAGTTGAACCATAAGTTAAAAATGTATGCCTCTGGATGACTTGGGTGATATGGCCTGCGTATCAGTATGGGATTAAGAAAAATGAATTTTTTATTTTTTTTTGGGGGGGGGGGGGCACCAGTTCTCCTTTGTCTACAGAGGATAGAGTGGTTTCTTTTAAAGCAGCTCTGCTCTGTTTTGCAGAGGGTAGAACTGAACATCAGCTATGAAACATTTAACAGGTAGGTGCTCAACTGATTTTAAGTTTTATAAATATTTGTAGCTGTTCAGCTTTATTTACCATGTTATTGGTCTAACAATTATCGGACAAAAATTTTTTGCAAGATAATTAGTCCGATAATGGTTTTTAAAGTTATCTAAAAAGATAATCCGATAATGAAAACATTATCTTCGATAATTATCGGTTATCGGATTATCGGAACTGTGCCCACCACTTATCATATCATACATCCGTAATGCCAAGAAGCTTCAGCTTTCTGACTTTAGGCCTTTTATTGTCACGTGTCACCCTGGCTCAGCTGGTTCAGATCTGTCAGGATCAGCCCTCCTCCAGGTCCTAGTGTGTCTGATAAACCCCTGTGTGCTACTTGCCAATATCAAATTTAACCTATTTTCTGAGTCATAATTCATGCTTTTTTGTTACTAGTTTGGGAAGTCCTGCGACTTATACTCCAGTGCAGTTTATAAGCCACAAAATCATGCTTTCATTGTTCATAATTATAAGAATCATTTGTGGAGGACTTTCCCAGGAATTGGGTAGTGCATGTTATGTTTCGGATGCGGTCGGAGCACCGACCCAGCGTTTGAAAGGACCCAGCATAAAATAAGCAGAGCACGGTTCAAAAGATAACAGAATTTAATAAACAGAACTGTGTGTGCAGTGCTAAAACAACTAAAAGTCTGCGGTCTGGTGAGGTGGAAACACGGCGCGCTCTCAACAGCGCAAACGGTCCGGAGCCACAGCAGTTCGGACCCAGGGACCCCGCCGACACCCCCCAGGTGGCCGCGACAAACCGTCTCTGAAGAAAGAAAACATGAGGTGAGTCCAACTCCACACAGAGAGACACAACTCAAAGGTGCACACAATCAGCAAACACTTCCTGGCTTAAATCTATACATCAGCTTCTTACCCTGCAGGCACGGAACAACTCAGTTCAAATCTCCACTGCAGCAGAAGCTGATTAGACAATTAGCATAACGTGACAGCTCACTAACACAAGGTGTGAGGGACACCAACCACTGTCATTACTTCATAAAAGTCACCAAAAACCGAATTACCTCAGGAAGTGTGCTGAAGAGCGTGAGACCTCACCCAATCCTCCTTCACAGACTGTGGCGTCAAACCTGGAGCAGTCTCTGCGTCCGTGATGGTGAGATTGTTCTCCTGATGTCGATCTCACACGTCTGCTCACAAGGTCGAGTCTCTGGCAATCACACACTGTGCATTCAAGGTTTAAATGCAGCAATCTCTGATCAAGACAAAATACACCACAGCTGTGAGTCCTGATGACCTGCACGTAATAACAAGCCTCAGGTGTTCAGGGTGAGGTCCTAATGCTCAGCCACTCAGTCCTGAATGCATACCACCTGGTGGGAGAAACAGAAAACAAAAACCAAGCCAGCCAAACACCCCAGCCCACAACAGCGCAGTCTTGTTTGAGGGTGGGTGCTAAAGGGACAAAATATGACACATATGATGTCATTTCTCTACTTCCGGGGATGGAAACATGGCACTTCCTCTGAGTTTTTGGACAAATTACAAGCAACAAAATAAAAATACCAAGAAAAGTGACAATGCGGTGAAAGTGGACATGTGTTGGGGTTTGTTTATGGCCTGGAGCACAAACCTGTTGAGGCGGTTTTGCAAGCAAGGGAACGTAGCTACCCTGGCTAGGTGTGTAGTCTAACACTTACTGACGCAACGGCTCATATTTGCCTCGTCTTCCCTTCTCCATTGGGAACCCCAAAAAACGGCACTTTTCACGACTGCTTTGGTGATTTCAGTCGAAAACAAAACAGTACACCATTTTCCGTGTGAAGTTATGCTGTGTATATATTGCACAATTTGAGTGGCTGTCCCCATAAATGGTCAAATCCCACGATATCATGCAGGGTTCAAATGAGACTGTGCTGCCCTATTAAAGCACTAAACAAAATATCTCCAATAATAAAAGAATATATGCCAGTCAAAAAGTACATGGCCAAAATGTACAAAAATCTAAAATTACAGAGCTGATAATACAGAACAAAGGTGCATCTTATGGTAGTTAGTTCAATAATACCTGTGGTGCACAAGCAGTTTGCACTGTGCTACAGCTGTTTCATTTGTTATCCCTGAACAGTCACAACAAAACCAAATCCCTGCATTTGGTCTATGTCCTTATGTTAAAATGTTAAGTCCAAATCCACATCAAAATGGACAGAACCCTGGCCTTTAGTGAACAACTATCCCCGATTTTGACAAAGGTTTATGCTGAATCCTACTCGTCTGGTGAACTCCCTCCTACTCTCAACCTGGTGTGCATTTTGCTTTTGTTAAAAAAAAAAAGGGAAAGATCCAGTAGAATGTGGTTCATACAGGCCAATCTCCTTGCTAAACTCTGATTATAAAATACTGGCAAAAATTCTCTCACTGTTTAGAAAAGATTCTACCTTGCATCATCTTGGATGATCAATCTGGCTTTATCAAAAAAAGGCCCCTTTTCTTTAATATTCGGCGTCTGTTAAACATTATGTATTCCCCTTGTGAATCTGCCTCCGAATGCCTTCTTTCTATGGATGCAGAGAAGGCATTCGACAGAGTTGAATGGGACTTCCTTTTCCAGACCCTGGTCAAATTTGGATTTGGAGCATCTTTCACTGCATGGATTCGGCTGCTGTATTCATCTCCCTCTGCTAGGGTGTTGACTAATAATCTATATTCTGAGCCTTTTTTGTTAGAGCGTGGGACTAAACAAGGCTGTCTCCTTAGCCCACTTTTATTTGTTCTGGCTATAGAGCCACTCGTGGTTGCTATAAGGGCCAATCACTCCATTTCGGGTATCCTCAGGGGAAATCTAGTACATAAGCTCTCTTTGTATGCCTACGACCTCCTTTTATATGTATCAAATGCATCTACAATCTAGTCTACAATCCCTCAAATTATTGATACTTTACATCAATTTGGGAAGGTCTCTGGGTATAAGTTAAATTTGCAAAAAAGCAAGTTAATGCCTCTAAATTTAGCGGACTCGGCATTGGAGAGGATTCAAGTCCCATTTAAAGTTACCTGAGAATACTTCACTTACCTTGGTATTGTAATGCCAAAGAATTTTTCTGACCTATTTGGAATAAAACTTTAGGAAGCTTTTAGATGAAACTAAGCGGGACCTTTTAACCTGGTCTACCCTTCCTATTTCACTTATAGGTAGGATTAATTCAATTAACATGACTATACTTCCAAAATACCTATACTTGTTTCAATGTTTGCCCTTATTTATTCCTGGGAGTTACTTTAAAAAACTGGATTCAGCTTTATCATGGTTTATTTGGAATGGCAAGAATCCTCGTCTACGTAAGTTTTGTTTTTGTAAAAAAACAAACAAAATGGAGGTCTAGCTCATGAAATTTTTAGACAATACTATTGGGCTGCAAATTTACCATTCTATGATGTTTTGGGTGCACTGCAAATCAGATGAGAATTGCCCTTTGTGGGTATCCATGGAAAAGCATTCATGTATTCCGGTAAATTTATCTGCCTTTTTAGCTTCACCCATGCCAGTAAATTTGCCTAGTATTCCAGATGTAAAATCCATAGTTATGCATTCATGCAAAATCTACGTACAATTTAGAACGCATTACAAATTACAGCAAGGTGGACTGTTTGGTCCAATAGCACAAAATCATCTTTTCCAGCCCTCACTGCTTGACAATACTTTCAGCAATCTGGCAAAAAAAGGGCATTAAAACTCTAGCCAGTTTTTATATAGAAGGGAAGTTTGCATCTTTCGAACAACTAATCCCAGAAATTTACTTTACCTGCATCTAACTTTTTTAGATACCTACAGGCTAGACACTATGTGAAGGAGACGGTATCAGAGTTTCCACAGAGACCAATTAAAGGTATTTTGGATCATATTTTCAATTTTGGTGTGGAAAAGAAAGGGGCAATTTCTTTTATCATTAAGCAACTGGACTCTGTGTCCTCTAGTGACTCTAAAATTCAACATTCTTGGGGAAGAGACCTTCAGATACCAATTGATAATGTGTGGGCTGACATATTAAAACGGTTCAATTCTTCATCCATGTGTGCACGCCATTCATTGATCCAGTTTAAGGTTGTACATCGAGTTCACATATCCAAATTTAAATTAGCAAAAATGTTTCCGCAAACGGACGCTACATGTGACAGGTGCAAAGTTAGTGAGGCTACCCTCCTCCACATGTTTTGGGTCTGCTCCTGTCTTGAAAGATTCTGGAGGGACACATTTGAAGCACTGTCCACGGTACTGGGAGTCAGGATACCACTTTATCCTCTAATTGCACTATTTGCGATCACTTTGGGTGGGGTACTGCCTGGGGAAGTACGGCTCCCAGCAGGTGGTCATAAGGTAATTGCTTTTACCACTTTGGTGGCACGTCGCCTCATTCTTTTAAAGTGGAAAGACCCCGCGCCACCTTCATTGACACACTGGATAAGAGAGGTCCTAGTAAATCTTCGTCTCGAGAAGATTAGATATGTATTACGTGGGTCGGAGCAAAACTTTTAAGGTGTGGAAATCCTTTTTTATCTTCTTTGATACCCAACAACATGTGTATAGTCCTTGATGGCTGTTTTTTATTTCTTTTTTTTTTTTTTGTAAGTTATTTACTTTTCACGTACAATCTGCTTTTGGAACACTTATCACTGTTGTATGTGATTTGACCTATCAGTGCAATACCTCCTATATGATTTTGGGTGACAGCTGTGGAGGGTGGTTTTTGGGTGTTATTGTTGTTTTATTTTGTAATCATTCTGTTGTGTGTTGGGGGGCGGGGTTGGATATTGTGTGGTGTTTGTGTGTTTGTTTTCCTTTCCAGGTGGTTTGGGACTGTTCTCTGGGTAAATTGTGCTGCAGAAGAGTCTCTCACCTCTGATACAAGGATTTGCTGCACCTGTGGCATTCACGTGCAGCGCTTACTCAGGACAATCTGCTGCACCTGTGGCATTCACGTGCAGAGTAGGACTTTCAGCTGGTGTCAATAGAGAATTGAGGAGCTGCATTTAAGCCAGCGGTGATGAGTGCTGGCTGCCGGAAGAATTCAACTTTTCACAGCTCAAAACAACGTTGTGTCAACCATTTGGGGACGCTGAGGGTCGCTCCAGAGCCTGACCGTACGTCTGTGAAGGAGGACGAGGGTGAGAGGCAAATGCTGTCAGCACACGTCAGAGGTGACTTCTTTGAATTGTTTATCTATGAAAAAATATGGCAATTGTGTGTAGCTAAATTTAAATACTAAAAGTCAGTGTCTTATTTGCTCCTCGCGGCGGTGGGCGTGCGGAGTGATAATCCTCCACCGGCTGCGAGCACCTGTTCTTTAAATAATGCTGAGATCAACTGAACGTGTTGCTGATAAGTAAGCCTCTAATAGTTTTTCTGATATTTATATTGAAGGATATCACCTTTGTTTCCTCTTCAGAGTATAGTCCTGGGAAAGGCCACCTGGGGGTGCGGGGGGGGGGGTGTCGGCGGAGATCCTGAGTCCTGAACGTTCGGGCTCCGGTCAGTCCAGGCACAGAGAGAGCGACACCGCCTGTTTTAGCCACCACCAGATGTATTTTATTTTGACGTTTATGTACAGCACGACAGGGGGGATCAATAAACCTTGTTTCTTTTGGAACTGCTTCTAGTTATTTTAGGCTGGGTTCAGTCGGGCCTTGGATCGCCCTTTTAACTTGCGCCCCCACATAATACATTCCTTGTATAATTATTCACTTCTCTGTTTTGGTACTGTTTTGTGAAAACTAATGAAAATTAGAATTAAAAATATTTAAACACAAAATGGACAGAACCCTTTTCCAGGTCATGCCACAAACTTTGAGAAAAGTTCCTTTGCTTGCTGGTTTGACAGCCGCTCGAGTTAAAAACAGTCACAGATGAAAACCTCTTTGATGGATGTCCTCAGACATTTACTGGCTCACTGGTTGAGATTTATTCATAACTATTTCATCAGACTTTGGAAGATGCTCAGATCACGTCAACCTGCTAGAATAGAAGGAAGAGCCATAACGGTCCGATTATCACCTCTGAGGTTCACTGGCGAGGTTGAGCCACCGAGTGTGAGAGAGGAGCAGACACTCATCATCTCTGTAATGCACCAGTGCACCGTTCCCACTCGCACTCCAGCATTCAGTCATCATCCGTGGCTTTTAGGTGACTGACAGTCAGATTTCTCTGTTAGACTGATGATCTTTCATCAGCACTAACAAAGGAGAGGAGACCTCCACAAAGCACACGGCAGCATAGCATTCAATCTGAAATACACTCTGTTGTGTATGTACATCTATATACGAAGAGACAACTTTATGTGTGTATATGTCCCTCTCCTGTCCAAGTGGCACCTTGGAATTGAGACAGATTTGGCACATATCTATTTTGTCATACAGGGAGTGACATAGACCAATGAGAACTTTAATAGTAGTAGTCGTAGTAGTAGTAACGAAGGGGAGAGACACTTTTGTGCTGCACAACTGAACCAAACTTAGCACATATATACTTTGACACACCAGGAGTGACATAGGCTATTGAGCACTATTAGTAGTAGCATTTTAGGGGAGAGAGACTTTTTTACTGCATCATTATCGCCAAGTGTGCTAAAAGGTTGGTATCATACAACCCCAATTCCAATGAAGTTGGGACGTTGTGTAAAGTGTAAAATGTAAATAAAAACAGAATACAATGACTTGCAAATCCTCTTCAACCTATATTCAATTGAATACACCACAAAGACAAGATATTTAATGTTCAAACTGATCGACTTTATTGTTTTTGTGCAAATATTTGCTCATTTTGAAATGGATGCCTGCAACACGTTTCAAAAAAGCTGGGACAGTGTTATGTTTACCACTGTGTTACATCACCTTTCCTTCTAACAACACTCAATAAGCGTTTGGGAACTGAGGACACTAATTGTTGAAGCTTTGTAGCTGGAATTCTTTCCCATTCTTGCTTGATGCACAACTTCAGTTGTTCAACAGTCCAGAGTCTCCATTGTCATATTTTGTGCTTCAAAATGCGCCACACATTTTCAATGGGCGACAGGTCTGGACTGCAGGCAGGCCAGTCTAGTACCCGCACTGTTTTACTACGAAGCCACGCTGTTGTAACACGTGCAGAATGTGGCTTGGCATTGTCTTGCTGAAATAAGCAGGGACGTCCCTGAAAAGACGTTGCTTGGATGGCAGCATGTGTTGCTCCAAAACCTGAATGTAACTTTCAGCATTGATGGTGCCATCACAGATGTGTAAGTTGCCCGTGTCAGGGGCACTAACACACCCCCATACCATCACAGATGTGTAAGTTGCCCATGCCATGGGCACTAACACACCCCCATACCATCACAGATGCTGGCTTTTGAACTTTGTGATGGTAACAATCTGGATGGTCTTTTTCCTCTTTTATCCAGAGGACACAATGTCCATGATTTCCTAAAACAGTTTGAAATGTGGACTCATCAGACCACAGCACACTTTTCCACTTTGCGTCTGTCCATTTCAAATGAGCTCGGGCCCAAAGAAGGCAGCAGAGTTTCTGGATGTTGTTGATGTATGGCTTTCACTTTGCATGGTAGACTTTTAACTTGCACTTGTAGATGTAGCGATGAACTGTGTTAACTGATAATGGTTTTCTGAAGTGTTCCTGAGCCCACGCGGTAAGATCCTTTACACAATGATGTTGGTTTTTAATGCAGTGCTGCTTGAGGGATCGAAGGTCACGGACATTCAATGTTGGTTTTTGGCCTTGCCACTAACGTGCCGATGATGGAATCCCTAAATTCCTTGCAATTGAACGTTGAGAAACATTGTTCTTAAACTGTTGGACTATTTTTTCACACAGTTGTGCACAAAGTGGTGATCCTCACCCCATCTTTGCTTGTGAATGGTTGAGCCTTTTGGGGATGCGCCTTTTATACCCAATCATGACACTCACCTGTTTCCAATTAGATGTTCTTTGAGCATTCATCAACTTTCCCAGTCTTTTGTTGCCCTGTCCCAACTTTTTTGAAACGTGTTGCAGGCATCCATTTCAAAATGAGCAAATATTTGCACAAAAACAACAAAGTCTATCAGTTTAAACATTAAATATCTTGTCTTTGTGGTGTATTCAACTGAATATAGGTTGAAGAGGATTTGCAAATCATTGTATTCTGTTTTATTTACATTTATACAACATCCCAACTTCATTGGAATTGGGGTTGTACTTTTCTTTTTAAAACTTTTTAACATAGTAGTAGTAGTGGTAGTGGTGATGGTGGTGGTGGTAATAGCAGCTGTCTCTTCTTGAGGCAGCTTTAGTCAGTCTCTGGAATCTGGGATCGGTAGGAGGTGATAGTTTTATTGGTGAAGATGAAGTTTTCATTTCAGTCTCTGAATCAAACCTGTCCTAAGGCGGATAATCGGCTGGTATCTTTCTGAAAAATGTGTATAACACGACCCATTTAAATGTTCTAAATGTATGGAATAATGGAGAATGTGTTTGTATTTCATTATTTATTCATAAATGCTAATTCTTTCATGAATGCTAATCTACTGAGTTTGAGGTCACACTCGGAGTAAGACATTCAGTTTCCAATCAAATTTATCTAAAAACTCTTAAATATAAACTACTTTAAGGGGGTAGTTTGGTTTGCTGATTTGTGTTTGGGATATACAGTGGCTTGAAAAAAGGACACAGCACTTCACGTACACAGTATTTCACGCATTTTAATTTGTTTATGGCGTTTCAAATAAGTAAATCAGGCTTCTCAATATAAAAAAATCTAAAATGATCTGCCTTAGACTCAAACTGAAAGTAAATCTCTACAACTTGATATAAATTAATGAAAAATATAAAGCCAAGATGATGGGTTGCTTAAGTAACCAGTCCCTTTGGTATAATACCTGTAAATAATCAGTTTAATTGACAGTTTTCTTCAGACAAGTCAGGGGATGGATACATGAACATTTCCAAGTCACTGAATATGTGACTTCAGAAAAAGGTGTGAATTTATGGAAACATTTTGATGATCAACAGAAAAAGTGTCATTAAAAAGTATAAAGGTGCAGTTTATTTTGATTTTAAAAAGTAATTCTTTGTATTTTCTGTCAAAGCTTCTGTTTGACTTATTTGTAAGGAATTGTTAGTGTTGTATGGCTGGGGGGGCCTGGCTGCCTTTTTGTTTCTGTCTTTTGGTTTTCCTTCCAGGTGGCTTGCATTTGGGACTGAGTGGCTGTGTTGCTGAGGTTATCAGGACCTCACCCTGATCACCTGCGGCTCGTCAGGACTCACAGCTGTGGTGCATCTATATGGATTGGAACATGGTGGCATTTAAGACTGGAGTGTACAGTGTGTATTGCCAGAGACTCGACCTTGTGACCAGACGGTGAGATCGTCGTCTCGGGAGCCATCTCATCATCAGTGGATGCAGAGAACGTCCAGGGTTTGATGCACGGTCTGTGAAAGAGGAGGGGGTGAGGTCTCACGCTCGTCAGCACACTTCCTGAGGTACGTTAGATTTTGTGACTAACGTTTATACAGTCAGTAAATGTGGTGTCCCTCACACCTTATTATATTGAGCTGTACGTTAGTCATGTATCGGCTTCCACTGCAGTGGAGTTTTGTGAACTGGATGTTCCATGCCTGCAGGTTGGGAAGCTGATTAGTAATTAAGCCAGGAAGTGTTTGCTGTTTATGTACACCTTTGAGTGGTCTCTCTGTGTGTAGAGTGTGGACTCACATAATGGTTCCTTCTTTCACAGACTCGGTTTGTTGCGGCCACCTGGGGGGTGTCGGCGGGGTCCTTGGGTCCGAACGGCTTCTGGCTCCGGACCGTTAGCGCTGCTGGGAGCGCACCGTATCACCACCATGCCAGACCGCACACTCTTTTGTTGTTTTGTATCACTGTTATGTATTAAATTCAGTTAGCCTTTGTACCGTGCTCTGCTTATTTCATACTGGGTCCTTCAAACGCTGGTCGGTTCTCCGAGCTGCGTCCGACACATAACAGTTAGATTGTTTTTGGTTGAACTTGTACGACAAATTGGTTCAAAGCTTTCTCTTCAGTCGATACCTTTCTGGTTATCTCTGTTGGTGCAAGTGTGTGCATGTAAATTTTTTATTGAAATAACGTAAATCAATGCCACAGGCCTGATAAATGCTATATGGCGTATATATTTTTTGTTTAAATCAATGCCACAGGCCTGACAAATGCTATATGGCGTATATATTTTTTGTTTAAATCAATGCCACAGGCCTGATAAATGCTATATGGTGTATATATTTTTTGTTTAAATCAATGCCACAGGCCTGATAAATGCTATATGGCGTATATATTTTTTGTTTAAATCAATGCCACAGGCCTGATAAATGCTATATGGCGTATATATTTTTTGTTTAAATCAATGCCACAGGCCTGATAAATGCTATATGGCGTATATATTTTTGGTTTAAATCAATGCCACAGGCCTGATAAATGCTATATGGCGTATATATTTTTTGTTTAAATCAATGCCACAGGCCTGATAAATGCTATATGGCGTATATATTTTTGGTTTAAATCAATGCCACAAGCCTGATAAATGCTATATGGCGTATATATTTTTTGTTTAATTTACTGCATGTTGCAGAGATTTTCAAATTTATATCAAAGGATTTTAAAGACATGTAAACATCAAAAGGGTTGCGTAATTGTTTTTTGTTTTGTTTTTTTTGTTTTTTTTACGGGCACTGCAAACTCCAGGGTGCCAATTAAATTGGGCGATTTTCTTTAAGTCGACAGCAATGAAGAATGTGTAGAATTTGATTATTAGGTGGCTTGAGGCCAAGAATTAGAGTCAATATTTGAGAGATTGGGCGACAGAAAAGACGATTAAGGGATGCCGGATTTAATATAGAAATCCGATTAACACTTTGGGGAGTAAATTAAAGAAGGCCCAGAGGTACAGCTCTCTCAGAGGAGAACAGCTGCAGCAAGTGTAATGGAGGCGTTCTGACAAGTACGAAAGCTGGCACACGTCCTTTCTGAGAAGCCTTCAGACAGAACAACAACAAAAAAAAAACATATTGAGACATTCTGTTTCAGACTGAAAGATTCTGGGAGGATGCTGTCGATTTACTGACCATTACTGAAAAGTCAGCAATGGATGGATTGTAATGTTTATGCAGGAGGAGGATTCAATCAGAAAACATTAGACCACTGATAGGCTACAGTTACAACTTCTACAGTACATCATGGAGGGCTCAGATCAGCACCATCCCTCATAATTTAATGTAAACAGATCTCGAGTACACAGGAAGCAGAATCACTTTGGTCTTCTGCCATTAAGATACTTAGGCAAGAGTTTTAGAACAGATATTCCAACACATCACTGAGCTGTGGAGGAAAGTCTCCATTCATCCATCCATCTACTTATCATAGATAGACCCTTTATTCTCATAGTAACACATAAGTGCAGTGCAATGAATTTGTCTGGCTGTCCTTTGCCAGAGTAGAATAGCATTTGAAACAATAGTCATCAGGAGATGACATACGCACCTGGTCCCCACAAATCAGTAATATAAAGTGTCTGGGATCACCCAAGTACACACTTATGCTAAATATGAATGAAATCGGTCAAGTGGTTCTTCAGATATCACACTAACAATTGAAAATGTACATGCTGATCGCTATATCCTCGTATTTCATACCGGGGAGGATAAAAACATACCCCCCCCACCAACACAATTCCAATTCCATGCGTTGGTACACCTTGCTAGTACCAGGTTGGACCCCTTTTTGTCTTCAGAACTGCCTTAATTGTTTGTGGCATAGGTGTTGGAAACTTTCCTCAGAGGTGTTGGACCATGTTGACAGGATAGCATCACGCAGTCACCCATTTAACCAGTCTGCCCATTCTCATTCTCGTCCACATAACTGTCGCTCACTGGATATCTTCTCTTTCTTGGACCATTCTCTGTAAAACGTAGAGATGGTTGTGCATGAAAATCCCAGTAGATCAGCAGTTGCTGAAGTACTCAGACCAGTCTTTCTCCACATTCGAAGTCACTTAAATCCCCTTTCTTCCCCATTCTGATGTTTGTTTGAACTTCAGCAAGTCACCTAGATGCCTAAATGCATTGAGTTGCTGCCATGTGATTGGCTGATTTAGTTACTTGCATTAACAAGCAATTCAACAGGTGTACCAATAAAGTGGTCAGCAAGTAAAGCCTGAATTATTCATGTAATTTTCTTTTTTTTTTTTTTTTTTGGATGTCAAACTTTTTTTGTTGAAACATTTGATGGCTCAAATATCGGAGAGTAGGCGATGGATGGATGGATGGATGGATGGATGGAGGCCATCTTCCAGCTGCCACCTTCCAGCAATGATGGAATATTGAGTTTGAGAATAAACTCACTTTGACATAACTTTTATGATGAATAATGCATAATGAAGCAACATGAGACTGTCTCCAACTTCACAGGCTGTTTTAATATTTGAAACATTACTTCCAGATAAAGCGGTATGGAGCTCCTACAGTATTCAGTTATACTGTGAATACAAATGTGCCGCACGCCTCTAAATCATCAGCCTAATTTGTGCTTCTCTAAATTTATAAGCCAAACAAGAGCAGTCAGATGTTGTAGAAAACCTGAAACCTTGCTGAACTCTTGTGCCCTTCTCCAGAACCTTGTCAAATTTGTAAAATTATAATGGCTCGTTTAGTACATCACCTGTGAAAATACCACAGCCAGATCAGTCTGGTAGATAAATGACGGATGTCGTCCTCCTCCGCCCCTTAGTAATGAAGGGCATATTTTCAGATGCAGAGACCTCCTATAATAACTCTATAATCCCCATCACACAGGTTTTAACAGGGTTTGGCAGGTGGGTATTTACTGTTACCCTGCAGCATCTGTCAATGTGTCCATCTGATCAGTGTTAGATCTTTAAAATACCATCCTGGTCAAAGTTATTGTCGCCCCTGATTTTCAAATGCAGAGGTCAGAATATCCATAGAAACAAATAGGAAAAGGACCAGTTTTGAAAAATCAGAATATTTTAATAACCTGTGCAAGGTTATTAAACAAAAGGAAAAGAAGTTGCACACAGTAATAGCAAAATGACACGGAATGTATCCCAGAAATACCTACTGGCATGCTTCACGAATATTTGCTTGGTGTACCTTTGTACAGCAACCAAAAGGTAATAATAAGAAGAATTAGCATAATATTATTACCTTTATATTACCTCCTCCCCTGGAATTATGCCCTGGTGCCGCGCTTCACTACATCCATGCCATTGGGTCCTGGATGGCAACCACCCAAGCAGACAACCACTTCATCCCACCTTGCAAATATACATCAACTGTATCTGCTGCAGCCAGAAGTGTGGGCATCCCCTTGGTGTTCTCCAGTCACTGGAGAACTAATGGACAAATGTCAAAGCTGATGCTCCCTCACAATACAGAAGATGCTCCACATCTTAATCTCCCTACGTAACCACTTGTTTGATACGAAGTCACTCCAGCAGTACCAAGGGTGCTCTGTGGAGACCTAGCACCAAAGATATCCAGTCAAGGCCTTAGGTTACAGGTTAGTCTCACACCCTTACAGTAAGACAAGAAGCATCAGAACAGTTAACACTTGGAGCTTCATTCTCCTGCAAAGATAAAACAAACAACAACAAACACCTCCATCCAGCTACCTCATGACTCTGTAAGCTCTGTCCAGGTGTCTTTTACAAAGGCCAAAGAATGTTACTGCCGAGATCAGTGAATGTACCACTTCACCCATACAGATACACTTAGCCGAGACTGAAGCAGAGTCCAGGAAGTCAGTAAAAGCCTAGATTTTAGTCTCGATCTGGCACAGTGATCATCCGCAAAGTCAAGGTCAGCAAACGTCTCCATGCCAACAAAAGCATCTAACTCACAGTTTTCAGCAACCCTCCCAAACACCCAGTCTGTGCAAGCACTGAACAGTGTTGAGCCAGAACACATCCTTAATGGACACCAGTTTTCAAAAGAGAAAAACTCAGAGCCTCTGTCTCTGCTCCACACAGCACTCAGTTGTGGTGGTCATGTTGAAAACTGTCTCCTGATCAATTCCCAGACAGGATGGTAGACACACAGAAAGTCTACGTTTGGGGTCGATCTAGAGATACCTGTGTGTATGTTTGTTTAACGTGGGAATGTCATAGCACGCTGACAAACACGCAGCCCTTGACAGATCCTTAGCCTGGTCCGGTGGCTGATCAAGTCATCACAATTTCAGTTTCAATTCAATTCAATTTATTTTCATTTATATAGCACTAAATCACAACAACGTTGCCTCAAGGCGCTTCGCACAAGTAAGGTCTAACCTTGCCAACCACTAGAGCAAGCACACAGGTGACAGTGGTAAGGAAAAACTCCCTCGGATGATTTGAGGAAGAAACCTCAAGCAGACCAGACTCAAAGGGGTGACCCTCTGTTGGGCCATGCTACTGACACACTTGACAATACAAAAATGTAGGAAATCACCTCCTTTGCCTGACCCACGTTGAGGACTTCTTGCTTCAACAGAGCCCCATTAGCCATCTTGTTTTCAGGGTTCCGTTTGGGCCTTCATGGTTGTTGTAGTGGCCACGGAACACACAAGGTCCCCACCGTATTTTACTCAATAGGCAGTACTCACAGTATCGATGTCTAGGCTGGATGTGGTGTCCAGAAACTTGTTAGGGTTCCCATGAATTCTCAGGCTGTCCCAGACAGCAGTCTGATTGACTGAAACAAACGCTTTGCAAAAATCAACACAGACGTACAGCCGATTTTCACACTTGCATTCTGAGTACTCACAGGTTTAGAACACGGTTGATGTTTGACTTCATGGCCATAAATTTATTTAAGGTCTGCTCCTTCTCTGTCCCTCACCAAGGCTGCATCTCCACATCTGGAGTTGAATTCTTGGCGCCGGACTGTGGCAGCCCACTGCTCCTAGTAGTTGGATTGTGGCTAATTGTAATTAGGATGGGTTAAATGCAGAGGACAAATTTCATTGTATGACAATACAGGCTTTATTATTATTATTATTATTATTATTATTATTATTATCAAAGCCAGACTGTTCCAGTCACTGAGCAGTAACTGGAACTGAATGCTATTAAAACTAATCCTTGCAAGCACCCTCCACAGCACAGACAGCAGCTTAATACCACAATAGTTGTTGCAGTCCATGCAATCACCCTTATGTGTTAAAACTCTCAACATTAGAGTCCTTTGTGCAATGTCAAATTTCATCTCTCTCCAAAGGTTTTTAATTGGATTTAAGAAGGTTGACCAGTTTAAAACGGCTCTTTCTTACCTTTTCAGCTGTTTTCTTTTCTTCTTTTGTGTTGTTGGATATGTACTTTGGGTCATTGTCTTGCTGAAAGACTTGAGTCCTTCACCTCAATTGGTGTTCTAGCACCGGGTGACATTTTGCTGTGAAATGCTTTGGTAATCTTCTGATTTAATCAATTCTTTGATACCTCCAAAGCCTTCAGTACCAGACTGGTTTATCTATGAAGGTTTTTCCATCAGTTTTGCCTATTTGTGCCTTTCTTTCATTCGTGGTGTCACCTATATAAGCCTACTTGGCTTTCCTGTGCAATGTTCAGTACAGACTGAAACCAGAACTCCAGCTTGCTCCAGTAGAGAACTTTAATTGTTTGTTGGTGTTTTTGTCACAATCAGAAACCTGCCTTTGCAGTCTTCTGTCCCTGAGTGTCTTAATGTTCTTAATGCCACATCCTGGAAGCAGCTTAGTTTTAGAATTGTAAAATATCTTGGATGCATTCGGAACTGTTGCAATGGAGATTTCAAGACATGATTTCATTGGCTTCAGAATTGTTACTTTTTAAATAGCATTTTGATGCTCTCTAATACTTCTTTTTGCTATTGTGATGAAGTAACTGGAAATAATCAGGCCATTTTTATGCGTGAAAAAACATTGATTGGATCTTTTAGATCATGTGATCACTGAGGAACTATTATATTTACTTGTGCATTTCTATGGTGATGCGTCGAGGGCGCACGGAGCGCCTCATAAGGAACCACTGTTTTGGCTGAAGCTCTGAGGACCGGTTGAACCCTTTTTAGAGACCCCTAAAAGACCTTGAGCCTTAGTGATGTCATCTCGTACGTTGCTGACATATCACGTCTTTTGCTCAGCCGCCCCCCTACTTTTTTCCTTTTTTCAAGCCGGCTCGGTGTTTGCGCTGCCAGCTACTTCAGCACCGTGGACAGCTCCGGCGCTGGAGTTTGGACGTGGGGTCCCGTCCGGACACGAGCGCGTCCGCGACACACCAGTGACAACAGTCACGGACATTTAGATCGGAAGTACAAAAGCCCTCCACGGTCGGAAAGTGTCCGTTTGACGCGGTGCAGGAAGGAAGCCGAGGGAACAGATCCAAAAATAAAAGTGAGACTTGCGCATCCCATTAAAGCACTTTAATCAGGGGAGATTCACGACTTAAAAACAGAAACGCAGCACAGAGAAAGTCATGCGTGCAGTTTTTTTTTCTTCCAAACCTCGACTTGTCTGATGTGGAAATGCCTCCTAATTCCTCAGACACCGAACGCGTCAAATCCGAGCGCAACTTCTGTAACGAGCATCATTAGGAAGATAAAGGTGTTCCACTTACCTCGCTGCTCTCAGACTCCGCCATTTTTCTCCTGAGGAGCATGCAGCGGGACGAGTGCTTAATTCCCATAAGAGCCCGCGTGAAATAATACTAATAATAAAAAAAACAATCGGAAAACACGTGCGCACACTTGACAGCCGTAAAATGGAGAAAACGGAGAGCGGCGGATCTTCAGGCTCCTCGGCGCTCCTTAATGTCCCCCAAAACTACTGTGTCCTCGCAAAACTATCACTGTGACATGACACTGAGTTCCAAAAGGCATTTCGGGTAGAATTGCAGTGAGAAAGTGCTGCGGAATCCATGGCAACAAAGTTTGCTGTCCTGGAGCGCACGAGAGGAAAAACATTTAGAGAGAGAGAGAGAGAGAGAGAGAGAGAGAGAGAGAAAGAAGCCGTTCTGCAGAGCAGATCCGCGTGCGCAAATGTCAGATGCAGAGAATTTTGGTGTTTCAGCACCAATTTGATTGAGTTCTCCGCCGCAACATTGTTTCTAAAAATAGTAACATGCAGCTACGGGGGGGGCTTGCACGTGCCGATGCGTGCACGCACAGAAAGCTCATGATTGCACTCTTAATAGCCCTTCTGCTCCAAGTCGAACCGTTTACGCACTAAATGCCTCTCCGTCCATGCATGTGCGCGCAAAGTTGAAGCTGGGTCACTCCGTGTGTGTGTGTGTGTGTGTGTGTGTGTGTATGTGTGAGAGTGTGAGTGTGAGAGAGAGAGAGCACGTGACTGTTTCTGGGGTCTCGATCACCCGGCCACGGGGGCCATGGGAATGGCGATTACGCGCTTCGTCTGCTCTGCGCACCCGCAGGCCGGACCGCGAACGCGCGGTTTTTCCTCGTGGACACGATGGAAAGCTGCTCTGTATCTGCAGGCCAGTCTCACGTTTTGTTTTTTTTTTTTCGTGCCTCCGTGACGAAAAGAGTCAAATTTTCGTGACGGGTTTTTGTTTTTTAATCTCACTACTGACCCTACTCCTACCCCCAACCCTAACCTTTAGCATAAACTAATTTTACTTCTTCCCCCCACCCTAACCATAAACCCCCCCCCCCCCCCCCCCCACTGCCTCAACTTTTTACCTTCATCAATGGAGATGGGTAGAGGTTAATGTTTTTGCCCGTTTGTTTCTTTGTCTGTTTGTGAACAGCCTGGAGTCCACAATTTGTCATGTATCGTTATGAAATTTTTACAGAACATTCATATCCTGATAACCAAGAACTGACTCAGTTTTCAAGGTCATAGGTCAAAGTCATGAGAAATCTTAGAAAATTTGAAAAATCCCTATCCTTTAAGATTCAATGAATTATTAAAATGAACAACTGTCAAAAAGATCAAATTTCTTTTATATTTGAGAACTTTATGTAGGATGGTATCCTTTATTGACAAAGTTTGATTCAGATTACAGATTTTGTTGCCATTTAAATTTAACATTGGAAATCTCATTTAATGTATACTTTACATTATATCTTAATCAAACGTGCCCCAAATCACTCATATTTGAAAGTGAGGTGCAGACTGGTACTCACTATCACTTGACAAAGTTGGATCTGGATCTGATCCGGATTGTGGATTTTGTAGACATTTGAGTTTAATATTGAAAAGCCCATTTAGTATACATTTTGCATTATATCTTAATCAAAAGTGCCTCGATCACTCTCATTTTGACAATAAGGTGCAAACTGGCACTCACAATGAACAGACCTGTTTGATCTGCATCTGATCTGTTTTGAGGATTTAGCGGATATTTGATTTTGACATTGAACAACCCTTTTGATCTATATTTTGTATTATATTTTAGATTATGAAAAGCCACTTCTATCAGGACTTTGACCTTGAAAATATTTTCCAAGGCAGAAATTTATGGTATTGGAAACTAGTGTTGGCAGAGGTTTGCGCTGTGCGATCGCGGTTGTTGTGTGGGCTGCCCGAAGAGGAGGTACTGCTGGCCCAACGCCAGAGGGCGCCCTGCCTGTAGACAGGCTTCAGGCACCAGAGGGCACAGTCGCTGCCAGGAGCACCAGGAACTCTGACAGCTGTCATTCATCAACTCATCATGCCACCCATAAAAGCCTGGAGAAGACACCACACCTCTGCCGAGAAATCGTCTGAATCATTCAGGTAGACGTTCAGTCGTAATATTGAATCAGCTAAGTTGTGACGTCTTTCACATCTGTACTGGTAGCTAATTTACCTTCTGAGTTTGCAGCTTCTCCACTGACTGCTGAGTCGAAGGGAGTGGTAAGAGGTGGCGTTCTCCACTCTTCACTCTTCACTCTTATACTTGTGTACTGGAGTCTGCACGGATAACCAGAGGAAGTAGTGGGATTGGGAGGTGGTGTTTTCTCCCTTTATCAGGAATACTCAGCTGACTGTTTACTGGGTGTGTGCACACACACCCACTCTTGACTGTTTCTGTTTCCTGCCAGCAGTACCCGATCTGACAGCTGGAGACGGTGGCCACCTGGGGACTCAGGACTTGGCAGCTCTGGAGTGTTCCAGATCCGTTGGCGGTGGAAATCGTGTGGGTCCCGACTCTTCTCTGGACGGGCGTCTCCTATCCTCGAGCCTGCCCACATGACACCAATTTTATAATTGACCTTAGTATTGCATTGTATCTGTATCCGTTGTGCCCATTTCACAACATTAAAAGTGTTACTTCTTATTTCCATTGACCATTCATTTACGCCCCCTGTTGTGGGTCCGTGTCATTACACTTTTCACAACAGCGGTGCTCCAGTTTGGATTTGGGTTTGTACATGACACATCTTCAAATCAAAGCAGCTGATCTTGGCTACAACAAAACAACTTAAAACATTAGAACAAACAATAGTTTTATCTTAATTTCTTCCCTTCACCTTTTGAGTTACTTTCCCACTCCATTATCTAAGTCAGGCCTGCACCACCCTGTCATGTGTTCAGGGGCCTCTCAGCTCCATCTGTGCTCTTTGAAGGGGCCCCGGGCTTCTACATTACACCACCGCTGAATGCGGGCAGCTTTCGGAGCACTAGAGGTACCGTTTCTGTTTCACTGCACAGATACATCCAGCTCTCTTGAGGCAGTCAGGGGATGGAAACATGAATGTGTCCATCTCACTGTATAGGTCTTGGACTTCATCAACATTTCCTTGGTAGGTGGTCCCTGCCCCCCACTCAGCGTAATCAGCTTTTCTCTGGATCTAATATAATTTGAATGTTAGCATTAAAAATATCGAGATGCAGTCCAGGTTTAATTTATTTATTATTTGCTCATTATCAAAGACAATTTTATAAAAAAAAGTTAGCATTGAAAATATTTAGATTCAATCTGTTTATTTATTTGTTATTTGCTCAAGATCAAATTTTATATATATATATATATATATATATATATATATATAACTGTCCAGTTTCACCATTTTGCAACATGTATTTTAGGTATACATATTTAAATGTATGTAAAGTCTTTATTTTGACTGGAGTGCCATAAAAAGCCTTCTTTGGGGGGACTGTGAGTGTATGGAGCTTTTGTTTGTTATACTGCATGCTAAAATCCAAACTGTACTAGAAGCTAATTAATACAGCATAAAATTTTGTGTTTTACAAAAAGTGGCAATTTTGAGGTTACCCTCATTTAAGTCGTCAAAAGAGACTTTGCATCCCGATGTTTTCAGTGCTAACACTCAAATTCATGCTTGGAAAAATAATGATTTTGCTGAGGTGTGTGTGTGTGTGTGTGTGTGTGGAGGGTGGGGGGGATGCAAGGTAGTGCCGGGTACCCACTTCTGGCCCACAGCCTGTCACTTGAAATAAACATCTGGAGGTGATTAGATTTTGGTGTAGCTGGGTCAAAGGTCCACTTCAAGGAAAACCTGATCTGAAAACACTCTTTTTGTGTGTGTGTGTGTCTCAACAACTTTGAAGCCTAGATGATTTATCTAAAGCATATATTGATCAGCAGAATAACTGTGATTGATTGGTATGAATGATTTCATCATGAAGTCACACAGAAGTTGTATGATGAAGTCATAAATTGTCAGAAATACCATTACAGACAGATGTATATTTATTTGCACATTTATATTATAGTGTGTGGAGTGTGCAGGGTGTGCATCATCCCTGTGATGTCTTTCAGTGTTACATGAGCTTGTTAAGATCTTTGCACAAAATCATTATGTTTGCACAATAAGGTTTTTTTTCCCCTACAAAGAGAGGCAGAAAGAGAATGCAGAAACAAGTTTTAATTCATGCAGCTCTGTTGGCAATTGTTTGACAGCAGCCCTGGTGGCCCGGCTGTGGTGTTATGTTCTCTGTTCTCACCTCCGTGCTTTGAACTCTGTAAAATGTTTTCTCTGAGTGTCTGATATGGCTCAATGCTGCTGCCCCACAGCTATTTCATAACTAAGCGTGTGCTACTGTATCTTGTCTGTGAAGTCATGTGCTTCACTAGAGTCTATTTTGAGGTGAGGCCATCCCTCCGTGCCACCCACACCACTCACCATTTGTTCCATTATTTAACAGAGATAGTAGGCAGGCGTTAAACTGGCACCAGGATATAAGAGTACCCAACTGCCATTGTCTTCGCCCACCACCACCCCGTGCACCATAAAACAAGCCTGAGATTTTCAGAGTAAAATCTCAGGCTGAAAGTACCCTGAAAAAAGAGAATAGTTGAACTAACTTAAAAAATCATTACAAGTGGTAAAAAAGTTGATCTAATGTACAAACCTAAGTTCAAACCACATAATTTTTTTGAAAAATGGGTCTTAAATTATTGATTAAACGTCTGAATAGAGGACCTAATCTACTTCATCCGATGCAATTTGTTGTGTGGGCCGCCAGAAGAGGAGGTACTGCTGGCCCACCACCAGAGGGCGCCCTGCCTGAAGTGCGGGCTTCAGGCACGAGAGGGCGCTGCCGCCATGGACACAGCCAGGAGTGACAGCTGTTACTCATTACTTCCTGACAGCTGTCACTCATTCTTCATCATCTCACTCCATAAAACCCAGACGTCATCTCCACCTCATCGCCGAGATATCATACTTCATTGGAGGTAATATCGTCAGCCATTTGTGTTTATCTTAAGCTGTATATTGTGAGTGTTTGCAGGAGTACCGGTTCCTCTTCCTGTGGAGGCTGAGTGAGTGCAGGACGGCACTCTTTTCCTCTGAGGGACTACTGTAAATACATCAGCATATTGAGTGAGAGGTGGAGGTGGCATTCCCACCGTTGTTGTTACTGGGTGTACACACACCCACACTTGACTGTCTTTGTTATCGCCAGCAGTACCAGATCCGACAGTCGGGGACGGTGATCACCTGGGAATTCGGGACTTGGTGGCTCCAGTATTCACCAGGTCCTGTGGCGGCGGAAATCGTGTGGTTCCGGCTCTTCTCAGGACAGACGTCTTCTATCCTCGAGCCTGCCCACACGTCACCTTTGTGATTTGACTGTAATTATATTCTGAGATTGTCTGTATATTCGTTGTGCACATTTCACAACATTAAATTGTTACTTTTTGGCTCATCTATTGGCCGTTCATTTGCGCCCCCTGTTGTGGGTCCGTGTCACTACACTTTCACAACACAATTTGGCTTCTGTCCCCATCACTCCACTGAGTTAGCAAACTGTGTGTCTTTAGAAAAGGTTAAGTATATGCTGGATAAAAACTTGTATATGGGTGCTGTATTCCTAGACCTTATAAAGGCATTCAACACAGTAGACCACCAAATACTTCTGAAAAAACGTACATATTTTAACTTCTCATTTGAAACAATACAATGGTTCGAATCGTATCTAACAAAAACAGTACAATGTGTCACAGTGAATGGTTTTAAATCCCCTTTTCTTAACAATCCAGTCAGTGTCCCACAAGGATCAATCCTTGGACCTTTACTTTTTTCACTGTACATAAATGACTTACCAAATGTGTGCAAAGATTTCAATGGACAAATGTACGCAGATGATGTAGTCATTTTTACTCACAGAAACAATGTGAAAGACATCTCTTCAAGACTCACAGATGTGCTACGCAACATACAACACTGGTTAAATGACACCTGCCTACAGTTAAATACAAGAAAAACAGTATATGCATGATGTTTAGCAAACATCCCACTGACATTAGAAGGTCCAGTGTGTTCTTTGACAGGAAGGAGTTGGAGATGGTATCTCAATTTAAATATCTTGGAATTATCTTGGACTCAAACTTGTTCTTCAAAAAACACATTAAAAAAAAGTCAAAAACACAGTAAATTTTAATTTACTAAATTTTAAATGTATGTAAAATACGTCCCTCTCTAACAATTAATGCATATCTCTTTTGCATGGTTCTTTCACACATTGACTACTGTTTCACTAACTGGGCATATGCAGGCACCTCAGTATTAAAATACATAGAGCAGCTGTAGCCCTAAAACACAATTCAACTGTGGAGGCACCATTCGAGTTTCTTTTTCAGTTATATGTACACACTACCCTTGTGTATTTTATTTTATTAAATGGATTAGTAGTTTTTACACAATACATTTGTGTATGATACCCTGTGCAATATTTACACTTGTGCATGTGCAAATGAGTGTATTGGGCAACGTGCAATCCAACCTAGTACTGTAATGTACAATTACAATCAGGCACTGTCACTTTGCACTTAGCATTTGTCACTTTAATACAGTACTTTTGCACCTCAACACCCATTATGAAACTCTGTTGGTTCCTTCATCTGTCGGCTGCTTATTATCTGTCAGTTATTGTTACTTTGAATTGTAAATATTCGTGTGTGTATTCTGTTTTAATTGTTTTTCTGTCATGATTAATTTACTTTGGTATGTTGTGTGGTCTTAGTCTGTTTTTATGTGACTGGGACTATGGATGGAAATTAGCACCTTGCTATAATCTGGCATATGACCTGGAAGAGCGTTTACAAGCCCAAAACTTGCTGCTTTGGATGTTACCATGTTGGCGACCTTTACTCTGACTGTGTGACCGCAAACCATATTTGGATAAAAAGGTGGAGCATTAGTGACGTGGGTGGGACCACTGAAGCCCGAACATACTCCTCGTCTTAAAAGTCACAGAGTTATTGACGAGCTAAGCTAACAGACTAACCTCAGTTCAGGTGTTTATTAAATCATAAATTTTGGGGTCTGGGCAGTGGGTTTCATAACTGTTTGCTTTGGTGTGAGTATTCAAAATTATGACTCGCTTATTTGCTCAATTGTGTATTAACTGGACCTAATGTCATTAAGCTATCGATAGATGCTAAAAGTGCTTACACCATGAGCATCCAAAATTAAATCACATGAGAGTTTAACTCGATGCAAATAGTGGCACACAGACACTTTAAATGATCTGTTTGGAGAATTAGTTGCACAACAAGCTATATTATTAATGATACTTGTACAACCCCAATTCCAATGAAGTTTGGACGTGGTGTAAAATGTAAAGAAAAACAATAGAATAACAATATTTTAGAATAATATATTTTTTCACGCAGTTGTTCACAAAGTGGTGATCCTCACCCCATCTTTGCTTGTGAACACTGAGCCTTTTGGGGATGCTCCTTTTTATACCCAATCATGACACTCACCTGTTTCAAATTAACCTGTTAACCTGTGGAATGTTCCAAACAGGTGTTCTTTGAGCATTCATCAACTTTCCCAGTCTTTTGTCACCCCTGTCCCAACATTTTTGAAATGTGTTGCAGGCATCCATTTCAAAATGAGCAAATATTTGCACAAAAACAATAAAGTTTATCAGTTTGAACTTTAATTATTTTGTCTTTGCGGTGTATTCAATTGAATAGGATTTGCAAATCATTGTAATCTGTTTTTATTCACATTTTACACAACGTCCCAACTTCACCGGAATTGGGGTTGTCATAACATGCTCAAAAACGTGTGATTCTCCACAGTAGCCACAGCTAGCAGCTTCTATGTGAGCCCTCTGAGTCTCTGGTCAGCGACAACACACAAGCTGTCACTCAAAGTGTCCATGGCCTGAATTATACATGATTTTATAACTTAAAAGGTCTTAAACAAAGAAATTATTTTCTAAAAAATCAACACAATACAATTGTTATGGGGGGGAAACTACACTCATTAAAAATATAAACGCAACACTTTTGGTTTTGCTCCCATTCTGTATGAGATGAACTCAAAGATCTAAAACTTTTTCCACATACACAATATCACCATTTCCCTCAAATATTGTTCACAAACCAGTCTAAATCTGTGATAGTGAGCACTTCTCCTTTGCTGAGATAATCCATCCCACCTCACAGGTGTGCCATATCAAGATGCTGATTAGACACCATGATTAGTGCACAGGTGTGCCTTAGACTGTCCACAATAAAAGGCCACTCTGAAAGGTGCAGTTTTGTTTTATTGGGGGGGATACCAGTCAGTATCTGGTGTGACTACCATTTGCCTCATGCAGTGCAACACATCTCCTTCGCATAGAGTTGATCAGGTTGTCAATTGCGGCCTGTGGAATGTTGGTCCACTCCTTTTCAATGGCTGTGCGAAGTTGCTGGATATTGGCAGGAACTGGTACACGCTGTCGTATACGCCGGTCCAGAGCATCCCAGACATGCTCAATGGGTGACATGTCCGGTGAGTATGCCGGCCATGCAAGAACTGGGACATTTTCAGCTTCCAAGAATTGTGTACAGATCCTTGCAACATGGGGCCGTGCATTATTCTGCTGCAACATGAGGTGATATTCTTGGATGTATGGCACAACAATGGGCCTCAGGATCCCGTCACGGTATCTCTGTGCATTCAAAATGCTATCAATAAAATGCACCTGTGTTCTTCATCCATAACAGACGCCTGCCCATACCATAACCCCACCGCCACCATGGGCCACTCGATCCACAACATTGACATCGGAAAACCGCTCACCCACACGACGCCACACACGCTGTCTGCCATCTGCCCTGGACAGCGTGAACTGGGATTCATCCGTGAAGAGAACACCTCACCAACGTGCCAAACGCCAGCGAATGTGAGCATTTGCCCACTCAAGTCGGTTACAACAACGAACTGGAGTCAGGTCGAGACCCCGATGACGACGACGACCATGCAGATGAGCTTCCCTGAGACGGTTTCTGACAGTTTGTATAGAAATTCTTTGGTTATGCAAACTGATTGTTTCAGCAGCTGTCCGAGTGGCTGGTCTCAGACGATCTTGGAGGTGAACATGCTGGATGTGGAGGTCCTGGGCTGGTGTGGTTACACGTGGTCTGCGGTTGTGAGGCTGGTTGGATGTACTGCCAAATTCTCTGAAACGCCTTTGGAGACGGCTTATGGTAGAGAAATGAACATTCAATACACGAGCAACAGCTCTGGTTGACATTCCTGCTGTCAGCATGCCAATTGCACGCTCCCTCAAATCTTGCGACATCTGTGGCATTGTGCTGTGTGATAAAACTGCACCTTTCAGAGTGGCCTTTTATTGTGGGCAGTCTAAGGCACACCTGTGCACTAATCATGGTGTCTAATCAGCATCTTGATATGGCACACCTGTGAGGTGGGATGGATTATCTCAGCAAAGGAGAAGTGCTCACTATCACAGATTTAGACTGGTTTGTGAACAATATTTGAGGGAAATGGTGATATTGTGTATGTGGAAAAAGTTTTAGATCTTTGAGTTCATCTCATACAAAATGGGAGCAAAACCAAAAGTGTTGCGTTTATATTTTTGCTGAGTGTAGCTATAGAGACCAAAACCATTTGTTTGTTTTTGTACAAGGCCGTAAACATGTTTATTTCTGCTCTAAATTTGGACATTTTAACATGGGTTTCTATGGGAACCTACTCCCTTCTGGAGCCAGCCTGAAACGGCAAATCAAGGAACTGAAACTCTTTTTTCTTCTTGGCGCTCCTCATTTGGGACAATCAAAGTTTACCGCTTGAGTAAAACCAATGAACATTACAGAGTATAAGTGGCTATAAAACACAGGATTGCAACACTTTGTTATATTTGGCTGCTGTGAGTTGTCCAACATAGTCTAAATCACACCAAGAAATTTATTTTCATATGATGTTTCAATGTTAATATTATTCCTTTTGAGTTTGAGCTGTGGTATTTCAAACCAACCGTGTAGTCGAGCAGATTACTGTTAATGCGTCCTTTGATCTCCATCTAATGGCTCTGTGCTTTATCCTTTCTGACACTGGCAGTGGACAGTTTGGCGTCTCCCCCTTTGTCGTTCGTCATTGCTGTCAGCGAGCAACTCAAAATCTCAGATGGGCTGAAATCACTTCAGTTACCTAATTTTGTCTCCCTCTGATGTGCACCTTCTGTTCTTCCATCATAGCAGAGCTGATTGCCACAGAAAATACTGCCCCCCACCCCCAAAAGAAAAGATCACTGGTAAAAGTCTGATGTCGTGTGCAAAAAAGGAGCATTTACCTTTTGAGAAGACACTACAGCATTATGAATTAGCCAAACTCTGTTTCTTTGATTTTAACATTAATTACATGAATTGGATACAGAATAAATAAGCAATCCAGACATCAGTTCATTAACTTTGCTGATCCTGATACTTATCTGCGAACAGCAAATACAACACCGAATCATTGTTGTATTTGCTGTTTAACTTGTAGTGTTGTTTTCATAGAAATGCAACCTAAGTTCTCCCAAAAGACGGAATCACTTAATTAACATCAGATTTAATCTTTAAACAAAGCATGTGCTTCCTATTAGTCATCAGGTCTCAACCAATAGAAACTATGCAGATTCCTTAAAAAGTCAGTGATCTTACTCACCTCTCAGTGTCTGCCTTCCTCCACCCCACTACCACTAGGTGGTCCCTGTCCTTTACCTGGGGGTAGGCTCCACCCCTGCTATTTCCATTGGTAGGATTTGTGATAATCTCAACTTTACTCTCTGCCATGATGGGAACCAGTATCAAATCTACTACACCATAGGCTATAATGTCATGTAAATTATCTTTTTGTATACAAATTATTGTTTAAGTTGCGTCACTTGTCTTTCTGGTAGAAATAAAAATTTGAACTATACTGCCTGTTTACTCAGAGTTTAACCTAGGTTTCTCTCCAGTCGGACAGTCTGAATCAGATATAAGGGCCAGAAGTAACAAAAATAAAACGATTAAAAAATGTATGTGATTTCAAATTAAATGAAGTGATAAAACATCCAGTGATTTGATTTAATTGAAAGCAGGCTTGATTCAAACTGTCGTGATATAAAGAAAACAGAATGATGTTTCATCATTTTCCGTGTATTATAGTCATCATTCATTACTCAAAATTATTTCTGATTTCAGGGAAATGTCCTTGAGAGTGGAAGTAACAAAAATTAATTGGTAAATGATGAAAATGTGTGTAAATGGAAACCTGGAGAGGTTAAAATGGGTGTCAAATGAAAAACAGTAATAAATACTGCCAATCTTTCCCAGTAAGAACTATAACTGGCATTTATCATTTACAGCAACTTGTTACTTCTGCCCTATCAAAAAAGAAGAAAGAGAGACAACAACAAAAACAAGTCCACTTTTCTCAATTTGGCACCACCATGACAAGATAAAAGTCAAGACAAAAACTCAGTCTTGGTCTTGGGGTCTTGATTGGCATTTTGGGATTTCCACAGTAACCAAAAATACTTGTGGGAAACAATAATTGTCAGTGCGAATGGGATACTTTTGCTTACAAACTCTAATATAAGACCCCTGCTGATGTGTATTAGCTTGTTGCTAAGGTGGAGAAACCCCATAAGACATATTACCACATTAAACTACAGCATATCCCATGGTACATTATATTAGTACTATGGTACTATAAGGATATATATATATATATATATATATATATATATATATATATATATATATATATATATATATATATATAATCTTAAGGTACCTCACACATATCACAATGCTACATAACATTGTACCTCAGGTATTACCATAATACATATGTGGTACTGCAGATAATACTATGATAACTATCATTGTACTGGAGGTATCACCATGACACATATGTAGTATTACAGATAATACTATAACTACATAGTAACTCAGGTATATTACCATGACGCATATGTGGTATTACAGATAATACTATAACTACCATTGCCATGACACATATGTGGTATTACAGATAATACTATAACTACATAGTATCTCAGGTATTACCGTGACACATATGTGATATTACAGATAATACTATAACTACATTGTAACTCAAGTTTTACCATGACACATATGTGGTATATAATACTAGTGGTAGATAATACTATAACTGTCATTGTGTCTCAGGAATTGCCATGGTACATGTGTGGTATTGCAAATAACACTATGATAACTACTATTTTACTTCAGATATTACCATGATGCCTCAGACATTACCTCAGATACTGTACTATACTGTATAAGAACCTTGGTGGTAGGTGGGAGGTATTATTTAAAAACACTGGCTATACATGCATTACTTGGGGAGGTGATGATCTAGTGGTTAAGCGTTGGGCTTGAGACCAGAGGTGTTGTGTGGGCCGCTGAAGAGGAGGTACTGCTGACCCACCACCAGAGGGCGCCCTGCCTGAAGTGCGGGCTTCAGGCACGAGAGGATGCGGGAGCAACCGGGAGTGGCAGCTGTCATTCATCATCAGCACCAGCTGTCACTCATCACCAACCACATCACCATAAAGGCCGGGCAGCATGTTCACCTCGCTGCCGAGAAATCGTTCTACCTATCAGGTAAACACTCAGCCGTGGTTTTGTGTCATACAACTTTCTGAACATTTGCAGGCATACCTGTTTAACTGGTCAGCAGCTGGAAGCTGGGAGGAGACGACGTCTTCGCTCCTCGGATAAGTAGTCCTTCAGGCGCTGCACGTTTTTGTTCCTGTGTGACTGTGATTGAGAGGTGGAGGTGTTTCCCACCCTTTCTGAGTGTTTGCTGGGTGTTCACGCACCCACCATCACCTGTCTGTTCTTCCTGCCAGCAGTACCCGATCTGACAGCCGGAGGCAGTGGCCACCTGGGGACCCAGCGCTTGGTGGCTCCGGGGTGCTTCAGATCTGGTGGCAGTGGAAAACGTGGGATCCGGCTCTTCTCTGGACAGGCGTCTTCTATCCTTGAGCCTGCCCACACGTCACCGTGAATTATTGACTCTTGATCTAAATTGTGTTGTCTGTTGCTCTGTTGTGCACATTCACAACATTAAATTGTTATATTTTGGCTTATTCCATTGTCCGTTCATTTGCGCCCCCTGTTGTGGGTCCGTGTACCTACACTTTCATAACAGGATTTCTCGGCCAGCGTCATGGATCCCGAGGGGCGTCAACCATCGAGTGAACCACCAATGGAAACGCAGGGTGCACAGGCGTCGGCAGGAGGCGTGTTAGGTGAGCTGCAGCAAATCTTATCCACCTTCACTGCTCGGTTGGACTTGGTAACCGAGCAGAGCGTGGAACAGGTGGAAGCGCACGCGCAGGGCGCTGCTGCAGCACCTCCTCCTGCTGACCGAGTGCTGCATACAGATATACCAGTGGTTGTTCAACGAACCCCCCTCCCCCCCGTCCCCTGAAGCATACATAAGCCCTCCGGAACCGTACGGAGGTTGTGTCGAGACGTGCGCCGACTTCTTGATGCAGTGTTCGCTCGTCTTTTCACAGCGTCCCATCATGTATGCGTCAGACGCCAGCCGGGTGGCTTATGTTATAAATCTGCTTCGAGGTGAGGCATGCGTCTGGGCTATGGCGCTTTGGGAACAGAACTCACGGCTTCTATCAGCATACACTGAGTTCGTAAGGGAGTTCAGACAAGTGTTCGATCACCCTCATAGAGGCAAGACCGCTTCAAGCGTGTTGCTGTCGTTAAGACAGGGGCGTAGGAGCGCAGCGAAGTATGCAATCGACTTCCGCATCGCGGCTGCGCGAGCCGGCTGGAATGCTGTTGCGCTCTGCGCCGCCTTCATAAATGGACTGTCTCTGGTCCTTAAGGAGCACCTGGTGGCAAAGGACGAGCCGCGGGATTTAGACAGGCTTATCGACCTGGTAATAAGTTTAGACAACCGATTAGCAGAACGCCGACGGGAGCGAGACAAGGGGCGTGGTCAGGCACGAGCCGTCCCTCTTCCTCCCGGGTCCGAAAGGGAGCCGTCTTCCCCACGCTCCACAGCCAGGGCCCTCCACGTGACGACAGCCCCCCCTGCTGACATTGTTAGGGAAACGAACAGGGCCAAAAGAAAATCAGATCAGAGACAAAGGAGGCTGGCCCGTGGGGAGTGTTTTTACTGCAGCTCAACCAAGCACATGCAGAAGAACTGCCCCAAATGGTCAAAACAGCAACACCCGCCCTTAGAGACTGGGCTAAGGGTGGGCCATAATACTCACGCGGGGAAACCCCGTAAATCTGCATGCATCCCAGTTACGATCCTGAGTGGGGATCTAACCCTTCACGCCCCAGCACTGGTGGACACGGGGTCGGAGGGGAATCTGCTGGATAGCAGATGGGCAGAGGAAGTGGGGCTCCATCTAGTAGCCCTTCCTTCACCATTGAAGGTACGGGCACTAGATGGCACCCTTCTTCCACTAATCACACACCAGACACAGCCAGTGACATTGGTTGTGTTTGGGAATCACAGGGAGGAGATTGTGTTTTATGTAACACCTTCTACCTCCCGAGTGATTTTGGGTTTTCCATGGATGTTAAAACACAATCCCTGGATTGATTGGCTGACTGGGGTTGTGACGCAGTGGAGCGAAACCTGCCACCGGGAGTGTTTAGGATCCTCGGTTCCACCCGGCGTGACAGCTAAGGAATAGGGTCTAGTCCCCCCCAATCTGGCGGCGGTGCCAGCCGAGTACCATGCCCTTGCTGATGTCTTCAGCAAGGATCTGGCACTCACGCTGCCCCCGCACTGTCCATACGATTGTGCCATTGATTTGATACCGGGCGCTGAATACCCGTCCAGCAGGCTGTACAACCTCTCACGTCCGGAACGCGAATCAGTGGCTGCCGGGTTGATCCGGAACTCCACCTCCCCGTTGGGTGCTGGTTTCTTTTTTGTGGGCAAGAAAGACGGCGGACTCCGTCCATGCATTGACTACAGAGGGCTGAATGAGATCACGGTTCGCAACCGATACCCGTTACCTCTGTTAGATTCAGTGTTCACGCCCTTGCATGGAGTCCAATTTTTCACTAAACTGGATCTTAGGAATGCTTATCATCTGGTTCGGATCCGGGAGGGAGACGAGTGGAAGACGGCATTTAACACCCCATTAGGTCACTTTGAGTACCTGGTCATGCCGTTCAGCCTCACTCATGTGCCCGCGACGTTCCAAGCGTTGGTTAATGATGTCTTGCGGGACTTCCTGCATCGGTTCGTCTTCGTATACCTTGATGATATCCTCATCTTCTCTCCAGATCCTGAGACTCGTGCAGCATGTACGTCAGGTCCTGCAGCGGTTGTTGGAGAACCGGTTGTTTGTGAAGGGCGAGAAGTGCGAGTTCCACCGCACTTCTTTGTCCTTCCTGCGGTTCATAATTTCCTCCAACTCCGTCACCCCTGATCCGGCCAAGGTTGCGGCAGTGAGAGATTGGCCCCAACCGACAAGCAGCAGGAAATTGCAGCAGTTCCTCGGCTTTGCAAATTTCTACCGGAGGTTAATAAAGGGCTATAGCCAGGTAGTTAGCCCCCTGACAGCCCTAACCTCCACCAAAGTCCCCTTCACCTGGTCAGATCGGTGCGAAGCCGCGTTTAAGGAGTTGAAATGCCGGTTCTCGACTGCACCAGTTCTGGTGCAGCCCTATCCCAATCGCCAGTTTGTTGTTGAAGTGGATGCCTCTGACTCTGGGATAGGAGCCGTGCTGTCCCAGAGCAGGGAGTACGATAAGGTTCTCCACCCTTGTGCCTATTTTTCCCGTAGGTTGACCCCGGCAGAGCGGAACTATGACGTCGGCAATCGGGAACTCCTAGCGGTGAAAGAGGCTCTTGAGGAGTGGAGACACCTATTGGAGGGAGCGACGGTGCCCTTCACGGTTTTCACGGACCATCTGAACCTGGAGTACATCCGGACCGCCAAGCGTCTGAACCCCAGGCAAGCCCGCTGGTCACTGTTCTTCAGGCGTTTTGACTTCCGGATTACCTACCGCCCCGGGACCAAGAACCAGCGATCTGACGCCCTGTCCCGGGTCCACGAAGAGGAAGTCAAGGCCGAGCTGTCAGATCCACCGGAATCCATCATCCCCGAGTCCACTATCATGGCCACCCTCACCTGGGATGTGGAGAAGACCGTCCGGGAGGCCCTGGCAAGGAACCCGGACCCGGGGACCGGCCCAAGGAACAGACTTTACATCCCACGAGAAGCCAGAGCTGCAGTCATGGACTTCTGTCACGGTTCCAAGCTAACCTGTCACCCAGGGGTGCGAAGAACCGTGGCAGTGGTCCGGCAGCGCTTCTGGTGGGCGTCGATGGAAGCCGACGTCCGGGAGTACGTCCAGGCCTGTACCACCTGCGCCAGGAGAAAAGCAGACCACCAACGGGCACAGGGACTCCTCCAGCCGTTACCTGTGCCTCACCGCCCCTGGTCCCACATCGGCCTGGACTTTGTCACGGGCCTCCCGCCGTCCCAGGGCATGACCACCATCCTCACGATAGTGGACCGGTTCTTCAAGGCGGCCCATTTCGTGGCCCTCCCGAAGCTCCCGACGGCCCAGGAGACAGTAGACCTCCTGGTCCACCATGTCATACGTCTGCATGGGATTCCATCCGACATCGTCTCTGACCGTGGTCCCCATTTCTCCTTGCAAGTCTGGAGCAGTTTCTGTAGGGAACTGGGGGCCACCATGAGCCTCTCGTCTGGGTACCATCCCCAGACGAACAGACAGGCAGAGCGGGCCAACCAGGAATTGGAGCAGGCCCTTCGCTGCGTGACCTCAGCGCACCCGACGGCCTGGAGCAACCATCTGGCCTGGATCGAGCACGCACACAACAGCCAAGTTTCATCTGCCACGGCCTCTCCCCGTTTGAAGTATGTTTGGGGTACCAGCCCCCATTGTTTCCGCTTGTGGAGGGAGAGGTCGGGGTGCCCTCGGTCCAGGCCCATCTGAGGAGGTGCCGTCGGGTGTGGCGCTCTGCCTGCTCTGCCCTGCTCAAAGCCTGGACGAGGGCCAAGGCCCATGCAGACCGCCGGCGATCCCCAGCCCCTGCATACCAGCCCGGGCAGGAGGTTTGGCTGTCAACGAAGGACATTCCATTACAGGTGGAGTCTGAAAAAACTAAAAGACCGATACATCGGCCCCTTCTCCATCCTCAAGGTCCTCAGCCCGGCCGCAGTGAAACTGAAGCTGCCCTCTTCACTGCGGATTCACCCAGTTTTCCACGTCTCCTGCATCAAGCCGTACCACACCTCTTCCCTCTGCACTCCCGGACCGGCGCCGCCTCCTGTCCGGATCATCGATGGGGAGCCTGCCTGGACTGTGTGCAGGCTCCTGGACGTCCGTCGACAGGGCCGGGGTTTACAGTATCTGGTGGACTGGGAGGGTTATGGACCCGAAGAGCGCTCCTGGGTGAAGAGAAGCTTCATCCTGGACCCGGCCCTCCTGGCCGATTTCTACCGCCGACATCCGGACAAACCTGGTCGGGCAGCAGGAGGTGCCCATTGAGGGGGGGTCCTATTGTGTGGCTCACTGAAGAGGAGGTACTGCTGGCCCACCACCAGAGGGCGCCCTGCCTGAAGTGTGGGCTTCAGGCACGAGAGGGCGCCAGAGCAACCGGGAGTGGCAGCTGTCATTCATCATCAGCACCAGCTGTCACTCATCACCAACCACATCACCATAAAGGCCGGGCAGCATGTTCACCTCGCTGCCGAGAAATCGTTCTACCTATCAGGTAAACACTCAGCCGTGGTTTTGTGTCATACAACTTTCTGAACATTTGCAGGCGTACCTGTTTGACTGGTCAGCAGCTGGAAGCTGGGAGGAGACGACGTCTTCGCTCCTCAGATAAGTAGTCCTTCAGGCGCTGCACGTTTTTGTTCCTGTGTGACTGTGATTGAGAGGTGGAGGTGTTTCCCAGCCTTTCTGACTGTTTGCTGGGTGTTCACGCACCCACCATCACCTGTCTGTTCTTCCTGCCAGCAGTACCCGATCTGACAGCCGGAGGCAGTGGCCACCTGGGGACCCAGCGCTTGGTGGCTCTGGGGTGCTTCAGAGCCTGTGGCAGTGGAAAACGTGTGGGATCCGGCTCTTCTCTGGACGGGCGTCTTCTATCCTCGAGCCTGCCCACACGTCACCGTGAATTATTGACTGTTGATCTAAATTGTGTTGTCTGGTGCTCTGTTGTGTACATTCACAACATTAAATTGTTCTATTTTGGCTTATTCCATTGTCCGTTCATTTGCGCCCCCTGTTGTGGGTCCGTGTACCTACACTTTCACAACAAGAGGATCCTCGGTTCAAATCCCAGCCTGACCGGAAAATCACGAAGGGTCCTTGGGCAAGGTCCTTAATCCCCTAGTTGCTCCCGGTGTGTAGTGGGTACCTTGTATGGCAGCACCCTGCCATCGGGGTGAATGTGAGGCATTATTGTAAAGTGCTTTGAGCGTCTGATGCAGATGGAAAAGCGCTATATAAATGCAGTCCATTTACCATTTACTAGCACCCAGCCTAGATACAGCGTATCTGTTCACTTGTGAGTATTCTTAGCATACACGTATGCATGCTAAGATACCTTACCAAGGGGAAAGGAACAAAAAGAGAGATTCTGTGTGTATCTGCATGTGTCCTTTTGCAGTCACACCAGGAGCCTGTGGGCTTTGACAGCCTGGCAGGTGCCCGCCCGGGTGGATCACTGGCGTTAGTGAGGTGAAGTATAAGTCCTGGCCCTCATTACTGCTCCTCACCAAAGTGTTGTTTTCAGATACTACAACCAGGAGGCTGCTGCTGCTCACAGCTTTATTTCCACAATTCATCAGTCTCTCCTTGACAGATTGCAAGACCAGTGTTATTATTACAAAAAACATAAAATAAAAACCTTATTTCAGTCAAAGCTGAGTTATTACAGCACAGCCAATTTTGGAGTGAAAGTCAAACCTCTATTATTTTAATGGTTCTGATTGAGAGATTCTGTCTGAGCCCCCTAATGGGGTCATATTATTGTTGTTGTTTTTTTTTAAACACCCAGTCCAGATGATTATTGAACACAGAATTATTGCAGCATAGAATATGTGAGGAAAATAATGAATGAATTGATAGAAATAGACTGTAGTTAGAACATACAACAGTGGCCTCCAGTGGCCACTGAGACCCCACGATTAACAACAAGACTGACACATGCCCCTCGACGGGCCGATCTGCCTTCATGTTATTTTCCATACTATATTAAATATCACAGATATTGTTAAAAAAAAAAAACATGGGAGACGAGCAGATAGTTTTGTATGTTATTAGAGAGAAATTAAGCTACTGTAAATGTGCTACCCCGTGGGTGCCGAAGGTGTCACATGGTGGCGCAAAGGGGGCTGATTAAGCGTAAATATGTGACAAATCTGTCTGTCTCTATATCTTTTGTAGCAGCTATTATAATTACTGTCACAAATGTATTATAATGTAACAGAAGCGGGCACAAATTCAGAGCTAATTTATCCACTATTGTAATGATCCTTTATGAATATGAGTCTTTTTATAGAATTTTAGTCAAATAACAGTCACATTAATAATGATTAAAGATAAGACATTATTGATCCCACACTGGAGGAACTCACTTGTTACAGCAGGATAATCAGAGAAAAATGAGGTTTAACAAGTGGAATACAAGTACAAAAAGAAAAAAAAAAAAATGGTACAATTGGTGTGTGTGTGTGTGTGTGTGTGTGTGTGTGTGTGTGTGTGTGTGTGTGTGTGTGTGTGTGTGTGTGTGTGTGTGTGTATACAGTGAGGAAAATAAGTATTTGAACACCCTGTGATTTTGCAAGTTCTCCGGAAATCACAATGTATGATTTTTTTTATAATTTATTTGTATGTAGCTGCTGCAAATAAGTATTTGAACACCTGTGAAAATCAATGTTAGTATTTGGTACAGTAGCCTTTGTTTGTAATTACAGAGGTCAAGTGTTTCCTGTAGTTTTTCACCAGGTTTTCACACACTGCAGCAGGGATTTTGGTCCACTCCTCCATACAGATCTTCTCTAGATCTTTCAGGTTTGGAGTTTCAGCTCCCTCCAAAGATTTTCTATTGAGTTCAGGTCTGGAGACTGGCCAGGCCACTCCAGGACCTTGTAATGCTTCTAACGGAGCCCCTCCTTAGTTGCCCTGGCTGTGTGTTTGGGGTCATTGTCATGCTGGAAGACCCAGCCATGACCCATCTTCAATGCTCTTACTGAGGGAAGGAGGTTGTTTGCCAAAATCTCGCAATACATGACCCCATCCATCCTCCCTTCAATACGGTGCAGTCGTCCTGTCCCCTTTGCAGAAGAGCACCCCCAGAGTATGATGTTTCCACAGTATGATGTTTCCACCCCCATGCTTCATGGTTGGGATGGTTTTCGTGGGGTTGTTCTCATCCTCTAAACATGGTAAGTGGAGTTGATTCCAAAAAGCTCTATTGTGGTCTCATCTGACCACATGACCTTCTCCCATGCCTCCTCTGGATCATCCTGATGGTCACTGGTGAACTTCAAATGGGCCTGGACATGTGCTGGCTTGAGCAGGGGACCTTGCTGCCCTGCAGGATTTTAAACCATGACAGCATCATGTGTTACTAATGTAATCTTTGTGACTGTGGTCCCAGCTCTCTTCAGGTCATTGACCAGGTTCTCCTGTGTAGTTCTGAGCTTTCTCAGAATCATCCTTACCCCACAAAGTCAGATCATGCGTGGAATCCCAGACGGAGGGAGATTGACAGTCATCTTGTGTTTCTTCCACTTTCTAATAAATAATCATAACAGTTGTTTTCTACCAAGCTGCTTGCCTGTTGTCCTGTAGTCCATCCCAGCCTTGTGCAGGTCTACAGTTTTGTCCCTGGTGTCGTTAGACAGCTCTTTGGTCTTGGCTATGGTGGACAGGTTGGAGTGTGACTGATTGAGTGTGTGAACAGGTGTCTTTTTATACAGGTAACAAGTTCAAACAGGTGCACTTAATACAGGTAAAGAGTGCCGAATAAGAGGTCTTCTTAAAGAAAAATTAACAGGTCTGTGTGAGCCAGAATTCTTGCTGGTTGGTAGGTGTTCAAAAACTTATTTGCAGCAGTAACATAAAATAAATTATTTAAAAAAATCATACATTGTGATTTCCGGATTTTGTTTTTTTTTTTAGATTATGTCTCTCACAGTGGACATGCACCTAAGATGAAAATTTTAGACCCCTCCATGATTTCTGAGTGGGAGAACTTGCAAAATCGCAGGGTGTTCAAATACTTATTTTCCTCACTGTATATATATGAGATGAGATTTATTGTCATTGTCATTACACAAGTGCAACAACAAAATTACATTTATACTCCAATCACCTCAGACAAAATACAGCAATTAATCCACAATTATTTGAACGTAATAATGGCACACATCAGAATTAAAGACAACACATATACATTTGACATTGTTTATGTGCACTAAACTTGAAGCTGTGCCTCTGGTGCCTCTGGTGCAAGGCAAAGTGGGTGAAGGCTGCAGCAGGAGGGCCTGCACCACCCAGCTTGGGGAGTTGAAGGCTGCAGCAGTAAAAACCATGCTGCCTACAGGGTGGCAGGGAGGAAGCCAGGGTAAGGGGAGTGGAGAGACACAAAGGGGATGTGAACACCCTTGCCAGAGTCCCAAGCTGATATATTTGAAAAGTTACTTTATTAGTAACTTTATACAGTTACATTTTACAGTTACTTTATGCAGTTACTTCATTCAGCATCTGTGGACAGCTTGTCAGCAGCTGCTGAATGTAAATAATAAAGTGACTATTAATCTAACTTGGTTATTTTTAAGATTGAATACTCAGAAAAGTAACTGTTAGTAAATTTTCTAATTAGGTACTTTGCTGATTATTCAATCTTAAGAGTGACCAAGTTAGATCACTAGTTTCCTTACATTACGTATAGTTACCAATTGTCGGCAGCTGCTAACAAAGTTATTTAAAAAGTAGCTGTGGCAACACACATTCTCTCTCTCTCTCTCTCTCTCTCTCTCTCTCTCTCTCTCTCTCTCTCTCTCTCTCTCTCTCTCTCTCTCTCTCTCTCTCTCTCTCTCTCTCTCTCTCTCTATATATATATATTAAAGACGTATATATATATGAGGTCTGTTAGAAAAGTATTGGACCTTTTTATTTTTTTCAAAAACTATATGGATTTGAATCACGTGCGATTACATCAGACAGGCTTGAACCCTCGTGGGCATGCGAGAGTTTTTTCACACCTGTCAGTTACGTCATCCGCCTGTGGGCTGGCTTTGAGTGAGGAGTGGTCCAGCCCTCCCGTCGGAATCTCTTTGTCTGAGAACTTCCTGAGAGACTGATCAAAATTTTTTTCAAAAACTGTGAGGCACATCGAAGTGGACACCATTCGAGAAATTCAGCTGGTTTTCTGTGAAAATTTTAACGGCTGATGAGAGATTATGGACTGTTGCTGTCGCTTTAAGGAATGCCCACTGGGGCGGGACGTCGCGACGCACCCTGAGCTGCCGCTGTCAGCCTGTTTCGAGCTGAAAGCTTCCAAATTTAAGCCTCTGTTGACCCAGGACATCCTGAGAGAACAGAGAACTTTCAGAAGAGGTCAGATCAGCAGTTTATCCGGACATTCCACTGTTAAAGGAGATTTTGTAATGAAAGAAAGTGCGGACGGGTCCGCGTGTCGGGCGCGCGCCGCCACAGGAAAAACACCTCCGTTGGAAGCCTTAAGGACAAGATGGAACATGTCCAGCTGTTAAACAATTTCTCAGATACTCACTCAACTGAAATCCATCAAAAGCCGCCTGGTTTTTACAAATGGTAATCAACACGGAGGTGTTTTTCCTGTGCCGCCGCACAGATTTGATTTGCCGCCATGGACACAGCCGGGGGTGACAGCTGTCGCTCATTACCTCTTGACAGCTGTCACCCATCTACTCAACATCATCTCACTCCATAAAGACCAGACGTCATCTCCACCTCGTTGCAGAGATATCATACTTCATAGGAGGTAATACTCTCAGCCTTTTTGTGAGATTTGTAACTCTGTTATTGTGAGAATTTGCAGGAGAACCGGTCGTTTGTGAGGAGGCTGTGCAAGACGGCGCTCCTTTTCAGCTGAGACCACTGCAACATATTGAATGAGAGGTGGAGGTGGCATTCCCACCGTTGTTGTTACTGGGTGTACACACACCCACACTTGACTGTCTTTGTTCTTCGCCAGCAGTACCAGATCCGACAGTCGGGGACGGTGATCACCTGGGAATTCGGGACTTGGCGGCTCCAGTATTCACCAGGTTCTGGGGCGGCGGAAATCGTGTGGTTCCGGCTCTTCTTAGGACAGACGTCTTCTATCCTCGAGCCTGCCCACACGTCACCTCTGTGTATTGACTGTAATGATATTCTGTGATTGTCTATATGTTCGTTGTGCACATTCACAACATTAAATTGTTACTTTTTGGCTCATCTATTGACCGTTCATTTGCGCCCCCTGTTGTGGGTCCGTGTCACTACACTTTCCCAACAGGATATCTCGGCCAGCGTCATGGACTCCGAGGGGCGTCACCCGGCTGTTGAACGACCAATGGGAGAGCAGGGAGCACAGGCGTCTGCAGGAGACGTGATTGGTGAGCTGCAGCACATTCTCACCGCCTTTACGGCTCGGTTGGATCAAATGACTGAGCAAAACATCCTCCTGAACCGCAGGGTGGAGGCTCTGTCCGCACAGATGGCGGCGAGCGCCCAGGGCGCTGCTGCAGCTCGTCCTCCTGCCGACCCTGTGCAGGATATAAACGTTCCAGTGGTGGTTCAACAACCCCTCCCACCATCCCCTGAAGCATACATAAGCCCTCCTGAGCCGTACGGAGGTTGTGTGGAGACGTGCGCGGACTTTCTTATGCAGTGTTCGCTCGTCTTCGCACAACGTCCCGTCATGTACGCGTCAGATGCTAGTAAAATAGCTTATGTGATTGCTCTGCTTCGGGGTAAAGCACGCGCCTGGGCTACGGCGCTCTGGGAACAGAACTCACGGTTGTTATCAGCATACACTGGGTTTGTGGGGGAGTTCAGAACAGTGTTTGATCACCCTAACAGAGGAGAGACCGCTTCAACTGTGCTGCTGTCAATGAGACAGGGACGCGAGAGCGCAGCCGCTTATGCAGTCAACTTCCGCATCGCGGCTGCGAGGTCCGGCTGGAATAACGTTGCGCTCCGCGCCGCCTTCGTAAACAGACTGTCGTTGGTTCTGAAGGAGCAGCTGGTAGCTAAGGAGGAACCGCGGGATTTAGATGGGCTTATCGATCTCGTTATACGGTTAGACAATCGGTTGGAGGAACGCCGTTGGGAGCGAGGCGAAGGACGGATACGCGCCGCCCTCTCCCTTCCGGGTTCGATAAGGCGCCGCCTCCCCACGCTCCACAGCCGCATCGCTTTGTGGGGCAACAGCTCCCCCTGCTGACGTTGTTAGGGAAACGCACAGGGCCAAAATGGGGAGGCTGATCCGTGGAGAGTGTTTTCTCTGCAGCTCAACTGAGCACACACAGAGAAACTGCCCCAAACGGCCAAAACGACAACAACCGCCCTTAGAGACTGGGCTAAGGAGGGGTCAAACCATTCAAGTGAGACACACACAAATTGCCACACGACTCCCAGTCGCAATCCTGAGCAGGGATTTAACCCTTCAAGCCCGAGCACTGGTGGACACGGGGTCAGAAGGGAATCTGCTAGACAGCAGATGGGCAAGGGAGGTAGGGCTCCCTCTGGTGGCGCTTCCTTCGCCATTGCAGGTGCGGGCACTAGATGGCACCCTCCTCCCTTTACTCACACACAAGACACAACCAGTAACTCTGGTAGTGTCTGGAAACCATCGGGAGGAGATTGAGTTTTTTGTGACTCCTTCTACCTCCCGCGTGATTTTGGGCATCCCATGGATGTTGAAGCACAATCCCCGGATTGATTGGCCGTCTGGGGTGGTGGTTCAGTGGAGCAAAACCTGCCATCGGGGGTGTTTAGGATCCTCGGTTCCTCCCGGTTCACAGGCTAAGGAGGAGGTCAAAGTCCCTCCCAATCTGACGGCAGTGCCGGTTGAGTACCACGATCTTGCTGACGTCTTCAGCAAGGATCTGGCACTCACCCTTCCCCCGCACCGTCCGTACGATTGTGCCATTGATTTGGTTCCAGGCGCTGAGTTCCCGTCCAGCAGGCTGTACAACCTCTCACGACCTGAGCGCGAATCAATGGAGACCTACATCCGGGACTCATTAGCTGCCGGGCTGATCCGGAACTCCACCTCCCCGATGGGGGCAGGTTTCTTTTTTGTGGGCAAGAAAGATGGCGGACTTCGTCCATGTATTGATTACAGGGGGCTGAATGAGATTACGGTTCGCAACCGATACCCGTTGCCATTGTTAGATTCCATGTTCACCCCCCTGCATGGAGCCAAAATCTTTACTAAGCTGGATCTTAGGAATGCGTATCACCTGGTTCGGATCCGGAAGGGAGACGAATGGAAGACGGCATTTAACACCCCGTTAGGTCACTTTGAGTACCTGGTCATGCCGTTCGGCCTCACCAACGCCCCCGCGACGTTCCAAGCTTTGGTTAACGATGTCTTGCGGGACTTCCTGCACCGATTCGTCTTCGTATATCTGGACGATATTCTCATCTTTTCTCCGGATCCTGAGACCCATGTCCAGCATGTACGTCAGGTCCTGCAGCGGTTGTTAGAGAACCGACTGTTTGTGAAGGGCGAGAAGTGCGAGTTTCACCGCGCGTCTTTGTCCTTCCTGGGGTTTATAATCTCCTCCAACTCCGTCGCCCCTGATCTGGCCAAGGTTGCGGCGGTGAGAGATTGGCCCCAACCAACAAGCTGTAGGAAGCTGCAACAGTTCCTCGGCTTTGCTAATTTCTATAGGAGGTTCATTAAGGGCTACAGTCAGGTAGTTAGCCCCCTGACAGCCCTGACCTCTCCAAAAGTCCCCTTCACCTGGTCGGATCGGTGCAAAGCCGCATTCAAGGAGTTGAAACGACGGTTCTCTACTGCGCCAGTTTTGGTGCAGCCCGACCCTAGCCGCCAGCTCATGGTTGAAGTGGACGCCTCTGACTCAGGGATAGGAGCCGTGCTGTCCCAGAGCGGAGAGACCGATAAGGTTCTTCACCCGTGTGCCTACTTTTCCCGCAGGTTGACCCCGGCTGAAATGAACTATGACGTCGGCAATCGAGAACTCCTTGCGGTGAAAGAGGCTCTTGAGGAGTGGAGACACCTGTTGGAGGGAGCGTCTGTGCTGTTCACGGTTTTCACTGACCATCGGAACCTGGAGTATATCAGGACCGCCTAGCGGCTGAACCCCAGGCAAGCCCGCTGGTCACTGTTCTTCGGGCGTTTCGACTTCTGGATCACCTATCGCCCCGGGACCAAGAACCAGAGATCGGATGCCTTGTCCCGGGTACACGAAGATGAAGTCAAAACAGAGCTGTCGGATCCACCGGAGCCCATCATTCCAGAGTCCACTATCGTGGCCACCCTCACCTGGGACGTGGAGAAGACCGTCCGGGAGGCCCTGGCACGGAGCCCGGACCCTGGAACCGGTCCGAAGAACCGTCAGTACGTCCCACCAGAGGCCAGAGCTGCAGTCTTGGACTTCTGTCACGGTTCCAAGCTCTCCTGTCATCCAGGGGTGCGAAGGACCGTGGCAGTTGTCCGGCAGCGCTTCTGGTGGGCGTCTATGGAGGCCGACGTCCGGGAATATATCCAGGCCTGCACCACCTGTGCCAGGGGCAAGGCAGTACATAAGAAGGCCCAAGGACTCCTCCAGCCGCTGCCGTTGCCTCATCGCCCCTGGTCCCACATCGGCCTGGATTTCGTCACGGGCCTCCCGCCGTCCCAGGGCAACACCACCATCTTCACGATAGTGGACCGATTCTCCAAGGCGGCCCACTTCGTGGCCCTCCCGAAGCTCCCAACAGCCCAGGAGACAGCAGACCTCCTGGTCCACCACGTCGTCCGTCTGCATGGGATACCCTCCGACATCGTCTCTGATCGTGGTCCCCAGTTCTTCTCACACGTCTGGAGGAGCTTCTGCAGGGAACTGGGGGCCACCGTGAGCTTCTCGTCCGGGTACCATCCACAGACGAACGGACAGGCAGAGCGGGCCAACCAGGACTTGGAACAGACCCTCCGCTGCGTCACATCCGCGCACCTGACGGCCTGGAGTAACCATCTGGCCTGGATCGAGTATGCGCATAACAGCCAGGTGTCTTCTGCCACCGGCCTCTCCGCATTTGAGGTGTGTTTGGGGTATCAGCCCCCGTTGTTTTCCATGGTGGAGGGTGAGGTCAGTGTGCCCTCGGTCCAGGCCCACCTGCGGAAGTGCCGTCGGGTGTGGCGCTCTGCCCGTTCTGCCTTGTTGAAGGCCCGGACGAGGGCGAAGACCCATGCAGACCACCGGCGATCCCCGGCCCCTGCTTACCAGCCCGGGCAGGAGGTGTGGCTTTCCACGAAGGACATCCCCCTCCAGGTGGACTCCCCAAAACTTCAGGACAGGTACATTGGCCCCTTCAGGATCCTCAAAGTCCTCAGTCCTGCCGCAGTGAAGCTCCAACTCCCGGCTTCACTGCGGATTCATCCGGTTTTCCACGTGTCCCGCATCAAACCTCACCACACCTCACCCCTCTGTGCTCCCGGACCGGCGCCGCCTCCTGCTTGGATCATCGACGGGGAGCCGGCTTGGACGGTGCGCCGGCTCCTGGACATCTGTCGGATGGGTTTGGGGTTCCAGTACTTGGTGGACTGGGAGGGGTATGGACCCGAAGAATGCTCCTGGGTGAAGAGGAGCTTCATCCTGGATCCGGCCCTCCTGGCTGACTTCTACCGCCGACACCCCGACAAACCTGGTCGGGCGCCAGGAGGCGCCCGTTGAGGGGGGGGTCCTGTTGTGTGGGCCGCCAGAAGAGGAGGTACTGCTGGCCCACCACCAGAGGGCGCCCTGCTTGAAGTGCGGGCTTCAGGCACGAGAGGGCGCTGCCGCCATGGACACAGCCGGGGGTGACAGCTGTCGCTCATTACCTCTTGACAGCTGTCACCCATCTACTCAACATCATCTCACTCCATAAAGACCAGACGTCATCTCCACCTCGTTGCCGAGATATCATACTTCATAGGAGGTAATACTCTCAGCCTTTTTGTGAGATTTGTAACTCTGTTATTGTGAGAATTTGCAGGAGAACCGGTCGTTTGTGAGGAGGCTGTGCAAGACGGCGCTCCTTTTCAGCTGAGACCGCTGCAACATATTGAATGAGAGGTGGAGGTGGCATTCCCACCGTTGTTGTTACTGGGTGTACACACACCCACAGTTGACTGTCTTTGTTCTTCGCCAGCAGTACCAGATCCGACAGTCGGGGACGGTGATCACCTGGGAATTCGGGACTTGGCGGCTCCAGTATTCACCAGGTTCTGGGGCGGCGGAAATCGTGTGGTTCCGGCTCTTCTTAGGACAGACGTCTTCTATCCTCGAGCCTGCCCACACGTCACCTCTGTGTATTGACTGTAATGATATTCTGTGATTGTCTGTATGTTCGTTGTGCACATTCACAACATTAAATTGTTACTTTTTGGCTCATCTATTGACCGTTCATTTGCGCCCCCTGTTGTGGGTCCATGTCACTACACTTTCCCAACACAGAGGCTTAAATTTGGAAGCGTTCAGCTTGAAACAGGCAGACAGAGGCGGCTCAGGGAGCGTCGCAACATCCCGCTCCGTGGGTAGTCCTTAAAGCGACAGCAACAGTCTATAATCTCTCATCAGCCTTAAAATTTTCACAGAAAGCCAGCTGAATTTCTTGAATGGTGTCCACTTCGATGTGCCTCACAGTTTTTGAAAAGATTTTGATCAAGCAAAGCATCAGTCTCTCAGGAAGTTCTCAGACAAAGAGATTCCGACGGGAGGGGTGGACCATTCCTCACTCAAAGCCAGCCCACAGGCGAATGACGTAACCGACAGGCGTGAAAAAACTCACGCATGCGCACGAGGGTTCAAGGTTGTCTCATGTAATTGCACGTGATTCAAATCCATATAGTTTTTTTTAAAAATAAAAAGGTACGTTAGTTTTATCACAGACCTCGTATATATATATATATATATATATATATATATATATATATATATATAAAGACGTCTGCACAACGGTGGAGAGCGAGCCACGCTCTGGTCGGCCATCAACATGCTGAAACGACCAGATCATTTCCAAAGTGAACGCTGTGGTGATGCGGGACCGTCGTGTGACTATCCGAGAAATTGCGGAAGAGGTGGACATCAGCACTTTTTCGGTACATTCCACTGTGACAGAAGATATGGCCATGAAAAGAGTGGCGGTGAAATTCATGCTGCTTCTGACGGTGGAGCAAAAGCGCGTTTGTGTTGAAGTCTCACAGGACATGTTGTGACATGCCCACCTCTTCCACCATTTCTCAGATAGTCACACGACTGAAAAGTTACCGAAAGCCGTCTGAATCATCTGAATGGTTTCCACCTGGCTGTCGCCCAGTTTCTGGCAAAATTTGATGCGGCGCTTCTCCAGTTGTTCCGTCTTTTTCCTTGAAATGAAAATCTGCTGAGCGCACTACACATGTCCTCACACAAAGGCTGCTTACCAGGAAATGATGCAATCGACAGGCGTGAAAAAGTTCATGCATGCGCACGAAGGTTCAAGGTTTGCTCATGCAAGCACACGTGATTCAAATCCACCAGGTTTTTGAAAAAAATAAAAAGGTCCGATACTTTTCTAACAGACCTCTTATATATATAGAGAGAGAGAGAGAGAGAGAGAGAGAGAGAGAGAGAGACAGAGAGAGAGAGAGAGAGAGAGAGAAATTGTCCAGGTCACAGAAGCTGTATTTGTGAATTAATTATATTTACCAATTATTTGTACTCGGAAAGTAATGACTCTGTAAGTGCATTTGCACTGGGAAATGTAACATACAGAATCAAAGATGGCGGGATAAACAGTAGTGCAGAAGAAACATGATATTGAATGCCATGTGACAGGCAGACACAAGTGTCATGGAGAATGATGGTCGTGATGTGATGAGAACAGTATCATCATCAAGGTGTTAGATTTATGATGGTGCTGTCGTAAAGCCTGATGGCTGATGGGATGATGGACCTGTGACAGTGCTCCTTCTGACACTGTGGGTGCAGTAAGTCTGTTACTGAAGGAGCTGTGGGACGCTCGCACAATCTCATGTGTGATTGTCAGCAATGATGTCAGCGTGTCTAACACCCTCATTTCACCTAACTCCTCGATGGAGTCCAGAGGGCAGCCCAGGACCAAGCTGGCCCTGGTGATTAGCTTATTCCGTCTGTTCCTGTCCCTTTTCCGAGGAGTCGCCACCATTGTGTCAAAGATGGTTTATAGTAAGTCCTTTCGGCTTGTCTCCTATTTCACTCGGGATCATCGCAGCAGATCTGACATGGATCAGCATGTTGATTTGGCACAAGTTTTACACCTGATGCCTTTCCTGTTGCAGCTCCACATTACATGGAGAACGGGCAGAGGTGGCCTTGAACCAGGAATTTTATGCACTGGAAATAAGCACACTTAACCACTTGTCCACCACCACTCTAAATGTTTCACATTTTCAATGGCTTGTAATTAAAAGCCTGGTCGAGGCTGTAGCCTTTCACTCACAGACTGTGTCCTCATCAGACTTTATGGCTGTGGGAGTTGCAATTCTAGAGATATTAAAGTCTAAAAACAAATTTCACAACGAAACATTTTTTGTCAAATAAGATACAAAAGATTCCAGAATATTAAATTCTCATAATAATGCATTTCCTTTCATTATTAGTCCTAAATGAAGTCTGAACAAAAGCTATGATGGTGTAACAACACCTGTGTCTGAACTGAGACAGACTGTCTCATTAGTGCGCAGTCATCATCATCATCATCATCATATCAGTACTCTGGTGCAAGATGCCTCATTTGTAGCTGTCCAACATTTTTAACAAAAGAGGTTCCGTGTCAATCTGGACACAGAATGTTTAAAATCATAATAATTATTCCAATAGCAGGTGCAACTGCATGACTAATTTCTGTGCTGTTGTAATACACCTAATGATTCTTTATGCATATGAGTCTATGTGGCCCATATTTATATATAGTGCTTTACAATGATGCCTCACATTCAGCCATTCACACACACACACACACACACACTGATGTCATGGTGCTGCCATGCCAGGCGCTCAACTGCACACTAACTCGGGGATTAAGAACTTTGCCCAAGGGCCCTTAGTGTTTTTCAAGCCTGGCTGGGGTTTGAACTGAGGATTCTCTGGTCTCAAGCCCAACAATTAACCACTAGACCATCACCTCCACATGTGTTTCAGTCTAACTCTGGTGTTTTAGTCAAATAATAATACCTACTTATCTTAATAATTAATTATGGGTCAGTAATTACAGTTTTATTAGAGTAACGGTTGCAGCACAGCCCCCTTCAAAACAATCCTGAGTGCGCCATTGTTATAATTCGTGTTTGCAGCGGACCTGAGTGCTTCTTAGTGAAACATATTTCCTTTTAGACAGCGATTGACCGCATTGTTTGTTTGATTATCAGTTGTACAGCTACAATCTATAAAATGTTTATTTATTACAGTTCAATGCGCTTGCTGTTTTTAGCGCACTCTAAGTGATTTTCTCCGTGTTGATTAGACCTCAGTGTTTTGGAAAGAGGTTGGTAACAGATGTAGAAGTCTCGCACGCCTACATCAGTACAGAGCGTGATGAGCTGATTGACATATCAAAGGTGGGCTTGCAGCCCTATCCAGCTGCTGGCACGCTGTGGTTAGTCTTTGCTGATTATGAGGTTGTCTGCAGATGTTCTGGAGTCAGACACTGGACGTACGTGTTTACATTGACATTTAAATGAGTCATGAGTTGTTTATTGAGGTTTGCATTAGAAGCTAAACCAGCTTTGTCCCAAAAGAACTCTGAGCTGATTTTAAATGTGTCCAGAATACTGATCCCTTGTGTGATTATAAAATTGGGCATGATGATGGTGAGACGACCGGCATTGTGTGGATGAAGATCAGTAGTGTGAGGCTTTGTAATGCAGTAACAAAGGCTTAGCCAGTTCCAGACCGAACTGATAATTTCAGGACTTCCTGTGAGCACATACTGTTCTGTCTTTATTGTGCCTACACAGAAAACTTGGCAAAGTTTGTGCATCGCATTTTCACAGACCGTTGCTCACTTTAGATGTGTGGCTTCAAAGATTAAATACCAGTTTGCAACTTTTGTCAGCTGCCCCACAGAGAGCTCCGTGCAAAGAGATCTCTGTGCACTGGAAATGGATTAGATGAAGTTCTGATGAAGTAAACCACAGCCATGTGTCCTTCATATTAACAAAGAAGGATAACGTAGATTGCATGTTCACACATTGGGGAACAAATGCCTTAACTTCACAAATTAACACCACAAACACAATGAAAGTCTTATACTGATGTCTTTGAGTACAGTTCATACACAAGATGCCCTTCCTAATCCAACTCCTGTTGTACACTCTCAGCCTTTCTTCCAAAGCTGTCTTTGTGACAAGCTAATGCACAGAAAGTTATAGCATATGGTGTTTTAAATTTGGCACTCGTCACCATCATGGCAGAGAGTAGACTTGAGATGATCACAAATCCTGCTGAAGGGAAATGGCAGGGGCATAAAACCTGGTCTCAGGCAGAGGACAGGGATCAACTGGTGGCGGTGGGGTGGAGGAGGGGACGTTTTGTCAGTGATATGAAAACAGTAAGAGATAAATGAGATCATTGATGTTTTAAGGAAACACCTCCTTTGTTTAGAGATTACTCACTCATCACTCATCTTCAACTGCATATCCGGATTGGGTCGAGGGGGCAACAGTTCCAGCAGGGGACCCCAGACTTCCGTTCCTGGGCCACATTGACCACCTCTGACTGGGGGATCCCAAGGCGTTTCCAGGCCAGTGTGGAGATATAATCTCTCCACCTAGTCCTGGGTCTTCCTCGGGGTCTCCTCCCAGATGGACGTGCCTGGAACACCTCCCTTGGGAGGTGCCCAGGAGGCATCCTTACCAGATGCCTGAACCACCTCAGCTGACTCCTATCAACATGAAGGAGCAGTGACTCTACTCCGAGCTCCCTACGGATGACCAAACTTCTCACCTTATCTCTAAGGGAGACACCAGCCACCCTCCTAATAAGGAAGCCCATTTCGGGTGCTTGTGCCTGCAATCTAGTTCTTTCAGTCATGACCCAACCCCCCATGACCATAGGTGAGAGTAGGAACGAAGCTTGACCAGTAGATCAAGAGCCTCGCCTTTTGGCTCAGCTAACTTTTCTTCACAATAGTATGGCAGAGTGAATGCAACACTACCCACTGCTGCGCCAACTCTCCAGCCAATCTCACTCTCATTGTCCCCTCACTCATGAACAAGACCCCGAGGTACTTGAACACCTTCACTTGGGGCAAAACCACATTCCTTACCCGGAGTAGGCAATCCATCAGTTTCCTGCTGAGAACTATGGCCTCAGGTTTAGAGATTAAAGCTGATGTTAATTAAACAAGTCTGATTGACTAATTAAAGATCTGATTCCTTTGGTAGATGTTACAGTGCGCCTCATTTCTACCTACTCTGCTTTACCTCTGCGGTCTAACAGGATTAGGTGTACACAGGGAAGCTGTTATATTCTCCACTGATTGAAATAAAATCGTGAATGCCATGCAGGTTCACATCAGGATCTGGGTCTGTTCCAGCTGCACTGTGAGAAATACTGCAGATATTCAGTAAAGCTGGCAATCCTGACGCAGCAGACAAGCACTCACTCCATCTTTTATAACTTTTATTTTGCTCTATTTACTTTGAGCAGGATGTTCACCTGAAAGGCAAGATAGCAAATGGCTGCATTTCTTGAAATACTGCGCTATGGCTTGAAGCTAGTGCTGTGGCTAAGTGACATTCACTCTGTGATAAAGCAGTGTTTGTTCATTGTGCATGTTAACCATCTGTCACATAGGCACATAGCTGAGGCAGAGTTACCAGGCAGGTGGACCTAATGAGCCCATACTTGGAAAACATATTTGCATATGCTGATTTGTAGAAAAGGAGAAACTTTGGTGATCATCTCGATGAAATTAACAAAATTTTAAAATTAAAAAGCATTCATAAGAGTTATACCGTCACTGGAACTCCAAACCCTACTCCATGTAAGTCCCTTCGGCTGCTCCCTTGTTTGCACTCGGGGTCGCCACAGCAAATCCAAGGTGGATCTGCAAGTTGGTTTTATGCCGGATGCCCTTCCTGATGCAACTCCACCTTACATGGAGAAATGTGGCAGGGGTGGGATTTGAACCCGGAACCTTCTGCACTGAAACCAAGCGCATTAACCACTTGGCCACCAAACCCTACTCCATGTGATATGATAAATTGTTTCCACCACGTTATTCACACCTGTCAAGATTTATTGTTTTTTTTTTTCCAAGGCCAGGTCTTAATTTTCATCAAATTCAGAAAAAGTCCATTTATTCATTTTAAATTAGTAAAATGACTTTTTGAATAATAATAACAATAATAATTTAGGAAAAGCTATGCTCTTTAAACAAAAGAGAAAAACTAACAAACAAGTGTAAATCTAGGGAACAAAGCGATTATAAAATCATAAATTTATGATTTAAACAAAAAACCTTCGATATTCCTGAAGATAACAAAGTCGCTAAATATTGAGAAAAATCTCACAAATTTACAAGAAATAAACTTTGAAAACAGTGGTGGTGGGGGTGTTCGTCATGCCTGTCATCCAGGTTTTTAAAACCTGTGCCCTCGTAGATGACTGACAGAGCTGATGAAGCTTTGCCTCATGTTTTGGTCTGGTGTGACTAAGGTTGTGTAGAATGCAGCACATTCAAAATGCTGCTCCAAGAATCCCACCAAAAATGAAAGAATCTCATTATTTATATTAATGTTATTAATTATTATTGGTATTATTTATAAATATTAACCCTACTTAATCAGATCCACATCAAGTTTTATTATTTATAAATGATATATCTATTTTGACACACACCCCCACCCACCCCTCACACACATACACACACACACACACACAAAACATCACTTGACCCGTTCTGAAAATATTAGCAGGGTAATATTGTGTCGTTTTGATCCATTCATCCGTGCTCGCTGTCTTCCTTTTTTCTCTCCCCTAAGTTTCTGCAGTTGCGGCGCTCTCTGGGGGAGTGGATCCATATTTAATGATCCAGCATAGCAGCATGGAAATGGGCCACTGTAGAATGCAGCATCAGGTCTGTTGGCTTCTTTTAATGCGGTACAGATATTTTGGAAGACAGCTGAGTTGTAGTAATGAAAACTCTTACATTTCCCAGTAGGGCATTCATGGTAGGGTGCAAAGGGTCACAGACTCAAAATGGCTTTGGTTTTAAAAAAAAAACAACAAAACATTTTCACCATTTCATTTAAATTTGTTTAGTCTGCTTTTCCTTCTTTGTTATTCACCGTAAGATTCTCTTGTTTCTTTTCATCTATATCATTCTTGTGCCTCATGAATGACACACACAGACATTACAGGCTGTGCAGGGTGAAAGTCTTAAGCATCCTTGTGTGTCTGTATTTTGTGTAATTTTTGTGTGTATTTTGTGTTTTGTTTCATGATTGTGCACCAACATTCTGTTTTCCCAGCTCCCTTGAACTCATTCTGGTTATGCAGTCATTCACACCTGTTCATCATCTGTAACTGTGGACAGTTTAAAAGCCTCATTCCTGAGTTTGGTGTGGTGTTTTTCTATCTCTTGTTCATCTGCTCTGCTCTTGTTTAACTCCTGTCATGAGGAAATGTTGGGATTTGGGATTTGGACCATAGCACTAGTAACACATGATAGTGTTGCATTAAAGTGGAAAATGTGACTAAGGATAAGAAAGCTTTAACTACTGCACTTACCTTGACATTTGTGGTGATATTATCAGTGATCGCTGCTAACTTTTACGAGGTCTGTTAGAAAAAGTATCCGACCTTATTATTTTTTTGAAAAACCATATGGATTTGAATCACGTGTGATTGCGTCAGACAAGCTTGAACCCTCGTGCGCATGCGTGAGTTTTTTCATGCCTGTCGGTTGCGTCATTCGCCTGTGAGTAGGCTTTGAGTGAGGTGTGGTCCACCCCACTCGTCTATTTTTTTATTGCGAATAAATGTCTGAATGATTTGGAGCTTTGCTGCATCAGTTTTTTTTCAGAAACTGTGAGAGACCTCCAGGTGGACACCATTCGAAAAATTAATATGGCTTTCAGGGACGATTTTATGGGGATTAAACAGATTACGGCGCGCTCCCAGCCCCCATCAACAGGCTGACACCCCGCTGGAACAACCAGATCATTTCCAACGTGAAAGCTTTGTTGATCCGGTACCATCGTCTGACTTTCACAAAAAGGCAGAAGATGTGGACATCAGCACTTTTTCCGGCACATTCCACCGTTACGGGAGTTTTTTTCATGGAAAGAAAAGCGGAGGGACGCGCCACGGCTCCGTTCATTACGCGGGACAAAACCACCTCCGTGTTGGTCTCACAGGACGGCTTTCAGGTGGATTTCAGACGGATTCCGGTTGCTTTCCAGTCGTGTGAATATCCGATTGTGATTGTGCATGAGCTGGACATGCCAGAACATGTCCCATGAGGCTTCATCACGGCGTTGCTTTGTGCCGAGCGGCTGCAACCGCGACGCGCGGAACTCCTCCACACGTCTGTCTTAATGTGCCGGAAAAAGTGCTGATGTCCACGTCTTTTCACAAATCCTGTGCTAGTCAGATGACATACCGGATAAAGACAGCGTCCAGTTTAAAAATGAACGGCACATTTCACTGTTACAGGAGTTTTGTCATGGAAAGAGAAGCTGCTCCACCGCGCGTCGCGGTGCAGCCGCTCGGCCTCCACCTGGAGGTCTCTCACAGTTTCTGGAAAAAAACTGATGCAGCAAAGCTCCAAATCATTCAGACATTTATTCGCAATAAAAATAGACAAGTGGGGTGGACCACACCTCACTCAAAGCCTGCTCACAGGCGAATGACGCAACCGACAGGCATGAAAAAACTCCACGCTATGCGCATCGAGGGTTCAAGCTTGTCTGACGCAATCACCGTGATTCAAATCCATATGTTTTTTTTTTTAAAAAAAAAAGGTCGGATGCTTTTCTAACAGACTCGTATGTTAAGGTCCCTCAACCACAATCACATCTTTGTACTGACCTCCCTTATTGAATTTAATCTTAGTCACAAGAAAAGGACTATTGTGCATGTGTTGACTATAGATAGATAAATTCAATCTGATTAATCAGCCATCACTATAGTGTCAATTAAAAGATCATGGCATAAATGGAAACAAATTATTGATAACTGGTACAAACAATCTTGTGTCCATTTCAGCCAGTCATGATCTTATTTATTTGATTGTAATATCAGTGCGAGACAAGGTGATAACTTAATACCTTTGCAATTTGCTTGAATAATATTGAATACTCTATCAGTCGACATGATAAAGGTCTTGACATGCTATCTTCAGTTTTTAGTTCATCACTCAGGAAGACATTGAGGTTTTTTTTCATTTGTATGTCCTGTTGTATGCTGATGATACTGTCATTTAATGGAGTGAGCAGAATTTTTACAAAAGCCTTTGTCATCTGTACAGCAGTATTGCAGACTCCCACAATTGATCTGTAAACACTATTAAGAGTAAAATTTTAATTTTCTCTCACATCAAAGTGAAAAATACTACTCCCATTGAAGTTGTAGATGATTATGTATATTTATGGGTAATGTCATGGTCTTTTTATAAGGCAATTTGTCAGCAAGTTGATCAGGCTAGGCGTGCTATGTAGTCTTCTTGCCAAAGCAAGGAAGTTGTGTCGGCCTGTTGATATTCATGTAAACTTTTTGATCACTTAGTCATACAAGTTTACTCTATGGTTGTAAAATACAGGGTTTTTAAAAGTTAGAGCACTCAGGCAACCATATGGTACTTGGTGCAGTAGTAAACTTGATGTAAACTTATTGTTCTCAAAAGAATGGCTATTCACCCTATCTATCTATCTATCTATCTATCTATCTATCTATCTATCTATCTATCTATCTATCTATCTATCTATCTATCTATCTATCTATCTATCTATCTATCTATCTATCTATCTATCTATCTATCTATCTATCTATCTATCTATCTATCTATCTATCTATCTATCTATCTATCTATCTTATCTATCTATCTATCTATCTATCTATCTATCTATCTATCTATCTATCTATCTATCCCAGAGTGCTAGTAGGTGCCACCATTAAGAACAAACATTCCAACACTTGAGTCCTGCTAGTTTCACATTGGGGTTATGCTAAAATCATTACTTGAGGCTGGCTCCAAAACTGAGTCACTCCCCATAGAACCCCATGTTATATGTCAAAATTTCAAGCAGAAATCAATACCTGAACAAAAATATGAATGCAACACTTTTGTTTTTGCTCCCATTTTCATGAGATGAACTCAAAGATTTTCTATATACACAAAAGACCTATTTCTCTCAAGATGTGTTGTGCTGTGTGATAAAACTGCACATTTCAGAGTGGCCTTTTACTGTGGCCAGCCTAAGGGCACACCTGTGCAATATTCATGCTGTCTAAACAGCATCTTGATATGTCACACCTCTGCGGTGGGATAGATTATCTCTGTAAAGGAGAAGTGTTTCCCTAACAGATTTGTGAACAATATTTGAGAGAAATAGGCATTTTGTGCATATGGAAATGTTTTCGATCTTTGAGTTCAGCTCATGAAAAATGGGAGCAAAAGCAAAGTGTTGCATGGGCAGTTTTCCCAACATGATGAATGTATGGGGGTGGGGGGACTTTTTTAATATGTAGAACTCACCAGTTTGATATTTTAAGTCATAAAGTTTTGAATAATTAGGGAGAAATCCCTAGCAGAGGATGCTAGCTGTTGTGGACTGACATTGCTAGTCCTTTCTGAACATTTTATTACAAATATCTACTACTATAAGTACGGAATTGTCATGTCCAATATGCTTGAAATGGAGCAATAGCTCCACTGGTGGACAAATAATGTCGATACAATAGAATTTTACCAAGTGCTCTTGTCTGAGATATTGCTTACTGTGCCTTTAATTGTGCAAATGAACCATCAGAAGTCCAGCATTTCCACTTAGTGAAACCATCCATCCATCCATTTTTCTCCTTTATCCGAGTCGGGTCGCGGGGCAGCAGCTCAGCAAAGCCGCCCAGACCTCCCGATCCACACACACCTCCCGCAGCTCCTCCGGGGGAACCCCAAGGCGTTCCCAAGCCAGCCGAAGATGTAATCCTTCCAGCGTGTCTGGGTCTTCCCCGGGGCCTCCTCCCAATGGGACGGCCCAGAACACCTCTCCAGCGAGGCGTCCAGGGGGCAATCCGGAAAAGATGCCCGGCCACCTCACTGACTCCTTTCGACATGGAGGAGCAGCGGCTCGACTCCGAGCTCCTCCCGAGTGACCGAGCTCCTCACCCTATCTCTAAGGGAGTGCCCAGCCACCCTGCGGAGGAAACCCATCTCGGCCACTTGTACCTGCGATCTCGTTCTTTCGGTCATGATCCAAATCTCATGACCATAGGTGAGGATCGGAACTAGATCGATCGGTAAATCAAGAGCTTTGCCCCCCTACTCAGCTCTCTCTTCACCACGACGGTTCGATACAGTGACCGCATCACTGCAGACGCTGCCCCGATCCATCTATTGATCTCACGCTCCATCTGTCCGTCACTCGTGAACAACACACCGAGATACTTAAACTCTCCCTTGAGGCAAGGACACTCCACCGACCTGAAGAGGGCAAAGCACCTTTTTCCCGGTCGAGAACCATGGCCTCTGATTTGGAGGTGCTGATTTTCATGCCCGGACGCCTCACACTCGGCTGCAATCCGCCCCAGTGCACGCTAAAGGTCCTGATTTGACGAAGCCAACAGAACCACATCGTCCACAAACAGCAGAGATGAGATTCTGTGGTTCCCAAACCAGACCCCCTCTACACCCTGGCTGCACCTAGAAATTCTGTCAATAAAAATAATGAACAGAACCGGTGACAAAGGGCAGCCCTGGCGGAGGCCAACGTGCACTGGAAACAGGTTTGACTTACTACCGGCAATGCAAACCAAGCTCCTGCTGCGGTCGTACAGGGACCGGATAGCCCTTAGCAAAGGACCCGGACCAAGATGTCGCCCAGTATGGCGGAGCCGCGGGTCCCACCCTGGAGCCAGGCCTGGGGTTGGGGCTCGCGCGCGCGAGCGTCTGGTGGTCGGGCCTTAGCCCATGGGGCCCGGCCGGGCTCAGCCCGAAGGAGCAATGTGGGCCCGCCCTCCTGTGGGTTCACCACCCGCAGAGGGGGCCATGGGGGTCGGGTGCAGAGAGGATTGGGTGGCGGTCGAGGGCGGGTGGCCCGGCGGCCTGGTCCATGCTCACAGCCCCTGGCTGTTGGGACGTGGAATGTCACCTCGCTGGGGGGCAAGGAGCCTGAGCTTGTGCGGGAGGTTGAGAGATACCGACTAGAGATAGTCGGGCTCACTCCACGCACAGCATGGGCTCTGGTACCCAACTCCTGGAGAGGGGCTGAATGCTTCACTTAGTGAAACATTTGTGTTATTTATGTTAGCACTGTTAGTATCAGTAGTGTTCTGCTCCATTGTAAATCTAAGCCAAGAGTTGTGAAAACCACTGCCCAGTCAACAAAAACACTCTTGAATAAAACACCCAAAACCAAGCTTAGCCTGATAGCTTTAGCTTATTCAGAAAAGCTGATATGGGTGCGTGTTTGGGCTTCATTCATCCTGCCAAGGTCACTCATGATCCTGCCCACACGCCACCTTTTTGCCCGTTTTTTGGATTGGCTGGAACTTGGGTGGAGTCAACACTGCCAATATGGCATGTACTGTGCACGCACAAAATGTGCAAACATTAGACAGCCAAATGAAAAAAAACTGAGTGGTTTAAATTGTCAAGTCTGTTTTGTTAGGAAACATTAATGAACTTAGCACTAGTTATTGCCACTCTAAATCTGCCTGTGCCTGCACAGATCTACGCCCAGCGCAGAACGCATCTGGCAGGTGGTCCAGATTTGCTACTGACAAGAGATTTGCAAGAATGTTACGATTATGAACTGAATGTCTTAATGATGCTGGCAGCTGTCTTCTGTTAATGACTGTACTTCAGTGTGTTGCTGCTAAACAGCGTACATGCTGTTATCAGTGATTTGAATGACCACTTTCTGATTCCTGGCAGGACTGTCTTGCTTGTGTGTTAATGTTTGTTCATTTGTGTATTTCAGCCACTCTCCCATTTCCCTGCTAGTATTAATAAATGTCACTGAAGCTTTTATTTGTTTGTTGTTCCCACAGCGGCTACATATTCTAACAAGCTGCAGTGATAATGCAAATGATCAAAGCCTCATCACATTTACAGCCCAGTGCACGGTTCCACAGAGACAAAAACAGAGACAACTAATCAGTCACTTATGATTAGTCTTGGATGTGACGTCTCTTAACATTGCGTTGAGGTCTGGGACAGTGCCTAAGGAGTGGCAAACTGGGGTGGTGGTCCCAGATATTTTAAAAAAGGGGACCAGAGAGTGTGTGCCAACTACAGGGGCATCACACTACTCAGCCTCCCTGGTAAAGTCTACTCCAGGGTGCTGGAAAGGAGGGTTTGGCCAGTAGTCAAACATCAGATTGAAGAGGAACAATGCAGATTCCCTGGTCATGGAACAACCGACCAGCTCTTCACTCTCACAAGCATCCTGGAGGGGGCTTGGGAGTATGCCCATCCAGTCTACATGTGTTTTGTGGACTTGGAGAAGCTGTCTGATTGGATACCCCGGGAAATGTCCCAGTTCTTGCATGGCCGGCATATTCACCGGACATGTCACCCATTGAGCATGTTTGGGATGCTCTGGACCGGTGTATACGACAGCATGTACCAGTTCCTGCCAATATCCAGCAACTTCGCACAGCCATTGAAGAGGAGTGGACCAACATTCCACAGGCCACAATTGACAAACTGATCAACTCTATGCGAAGGAGATGTGTTGCACTGCATGAGGCAAATGGTGGTCACACCAGATACTGACTGGTATCCCCCCCCCCAATAAAACAAAACTGTACCTTTCAGAGTGGCCTTTATTGTGGACAGTCTAAGGCACACCTGTGCCCTAATCATGGTGTCTAATCAGCATCTTGATATGGCACACCTGTGAGGTGGGATGGATTATCTCAGCAAAGAAGAAGTGTCACTATCACACGCGCCTGGGCTACGGCGCTCTGGGAACAGAACTCACGGTTGTTATCAGCATACACTGGGTTTGTGGGGGAGTTCAGAACAGTGTTTGATCACCCTAACAGAGGAGAGACCGCTTCAACTGTGCTGCTGTCAATGAGACAGGGACGCGAGAGCGCAGCCGCTTATGCAGTCAACTTCCGCATCGCGGCTGCGAGGTCCGGCTGGAATAACGTTGCGCTCCGCGCCGCCTTCGTAAACAGACTGTCGTTGGTTCTGAAGGAGCAGCTGGTAGCTAAGGAGGAACCGCGGGATTTAGATGGGCTTATCGATCTCGTTATACGGTTAGACAATCGGTTGGAGGAACGCCGTTGGGAGCGAGGCGAAGGACGGATACGCGCCGCCCTCCCCACGCTCCACAGCCGCATCGCTTTGTGGGGCAACAGCTCCCCCTGCTGACGTTGTTAGGGAAACGCACAGGGCCAAAATGGGGAGGGCTGATCCGTGGAGAGTGGTTTCTCTGCAGCTCAACTGAGCACACACAGAGAAACTGCCCCAAACGGCCAAAACGACAACAACCGCCCTTAGAGACTGGGCTAAGGAGGGGTCAAACCATTCAAGTGAGACACACACAAATTGCCACACGACTCCCAGTCGCAATCCTGAGCAGGGATTTAACCCTTCAAGCCCGAGCACTGGTGGACACGGGGTCAGAAGGGAATCTGCTAGGACAGCAGATGGGCAAGGGAGGTAGGGCTCCCTCTGGTGGCGCTTCCTTCGCCATTGCAGGTGCGGGCACTAGATGGCACCCTCCTCCCTTTACTCACACACAAGACACAACCAGTAACTCTGGTAGTGTCTGGAAACCATCGGGAGGAGATTGAGTTTTTTGGGACTCCTTCTACCTCCGCGTGATTTTGGGCATCCCATGGATGTTGAAGCACAATCCCCGGATTGATTGGCCGTCTGGGGTGGTGGTTCAGTGGAGCAAAACCTGCCATCGGGGTGTTTAGGATCCTCGGTTCCTCCCGGTTCACAGGCTAAGGAGGAGGTCAAAGTCCCTCCCAATCTGACGGCAGTGCCGGTTGAGTACCACGATCTTGCTGACGTCTTCAGCAAGGATCTGGCACTCACCCTTCCCCCGCACCGTCCGTACGATTGTGCCATTGATTTGGTTCCAGGCGCTGAGTTCCCGTCCAGCAGGCTGTACAACCTCTCACGACCTGAGCGCGAATCAATGGAGACCTACATCCGGGACTCATTAGCTGCCGGGCTGATCCGGAACTCCACCTCCCCGATGGGGGCAGGTTTCTTTTTGTGGGCAAGAAAGATGGCGGACTTCGTCCATGTATTGATTACAGGGGGCTGAATGAGATTACGGTTTGCAACCGATACCCGTTGCCATTGTTAGATTCCATGTTCACCCCCTGCATGGAGCCAAAATCTTTACTAAGCTGGATCTTAGGAATGCGTATCACCTGGTTCGGATCCGGAAGGGAGACGAATGGAAGACGGCATTTAACACCCCGTTAGGTCACTTTGAGTACCTGGTCATGCCGTTCGGCCTCACCAACCGCCCCCGCGACGTTCCAAGCTTTGGTTAACGATGTCTTGCGGGACTTCCTGCACCGATTCGTCTTCGTATATCTGGACGATATTCTCATCTTTTCTCCGGATCCTGAGACCCATGTCCAGCATGTACGTCAGGTCCTGCAGCGGTTGTTAGAGAACCGACTGTTTGTGAAGGGCGAGAAGTGCGAGTTTCACCGCGCGTCTTTGTCCTTCCTGGGGTTTATAATCTCCTCCAACTCCGTCGCCCCTGATCTGGCCAAGGTTGCGGCGGTGAGAGATTGGCCCCAACCAACAAGCTGTAGGAAGCTGCAACAGTTCCTCGGCTTTGCTAATTTCTATAGGAGGTTCATTAAGGGCTACAGTCAGGTAGTTAGCCCCCTGACAGCCCTGACCTCTCCAAAAGTCCCCTTCACCTGGTCGGATCGGTGCAAAGCCGCATTCAAGGAGTTGAAACGACGGTTCTCTACTGCGCCAGTTTTGGTGCAGCCCGACCCTAGCCGCCAGCTCATGGTTGAAGTGGACGCCTCTGACTCAGGGATAGGAGCCGTGCTGTCCCAGAGCGGAGAGACCGATAAGGTTCTTCACCCGTGTGGCCTACTTTTCCCGCAGGTTGACCCCGGCTGAAATGAACTATGACGTCGGCAATCGAGAACTCCTTGCGGTTGAAAGAGGCTCTTGAGGAGTGGAGACACCTGTTGGAGGGAGCGTCTGTGCTGTTCACGGTTTTCACTGACCATCGGAACCTGGAGTATATCAGGACCGCCTAGCGGCTGAACCCCAGGCAAGCCCGCTGGTCACTGTTCTTCGGTGCGTTTCGACTTCTGGATCACCTATCGCCCCGGGACCAAGAACCAGAGATCGGATGCCTTGTCCCGGGTACACGAAGATGAAGTCAAAACAGAGCTGTCGGATCCACCGGAGCCCATCATTCCAGAGTCCACTATCGTGGCCACCCTCACCTGGGACGTGGAGAAGACCGTCCGGGAGGCCCTGGCACGGAGCCCGGACCCTGGAACCGGTCCGAAGAACCGTCAGTACGTCCCACCAGAGGCCAGAGCTGCAGTCTTGGACTTCTGTCACGGTTCCAAGCTCTCCTGTCATCCAGGGGTGCGAAGGACCGTGGCAGTTGTCCGGCAGCGCTTCTGGTGGGCGTCTATGGAGGCCGACGTCCGGGAATATATCCAGGCCTGCACCACCTGTGCCAGGGGCAAGGCAGTACATAAGAAGGCCCAAGGACTCCTCCAGCCGCTGCCGTTGCCTCATCGCCCCTGGTCCCACATCGGCCTGGATTTCGTCACGGGCCTCCCGCCGTCCCAGGGCAACACCACCATCTTCACGATAGTGGACCGATTCTCCAAGGCGGCCCACTTCGTGGCCCTCCCGAAGCTCCCAACAGCCCAGGAGACAGCAGACCTCCTGGTCCACCACGTCGTCCGTCTGCATGGGATACCCTCCGACATCGTCTCTGATCGTGGTCCCCAGTTCTTCTCACACGTCTGGAGGAGCTTCTGCAGGGAACTGGGGGCCACCGTGAGCTTCTCGTCCGGGTACCATCCACAGACGAACGGACAGGCAGAGCGGGCCAACCAGGACTTGGAACAGACCCTCCGCTGCGTCACATCCGCGCACCTGACGGCCTGGAGTAACCATCTGGCCTGGATCGAGTATGCGCATAACAGCCAGGTGTCTTCTGCCACCGGCCTCTCCGCATTTGAGGTGTGTTTGGGTATCAGCCCCCGTTGTTTTCCATGGTGGAGGGTGAGGTCAGTGTGCCCTCGGTCCAGGCCCACCTGCGGAAGGTGCCGTCGGGTGTGGCGCTCTGCCCGTTCTGCCTTGTTGAAGGCCCGGACGAGGGCGAAGACCCATGCAGACCAGCCGGCGATCCCCGGCCCCTGCTTACCAGCAGGGCAGGAGGTGTGGCTTTCCACGAAGGACATCCCCCTCCAGGTGGACTCCCCAAAACTTCAGGACAGGTACATTGGCCCCTTCAGGATCCTCAAAGTCCTCAGTCCTGCCGCAGTGAAGCTCCAACTCCCGGCTTCACTGCGGATTCATCCGGTTTTCCACGTGTCCCGCATCAAACCTCACCACACCTCACCCTCTGTGCTCCCGGACCGGCGCCGCCTCCTGCTTGGATCATCGACGGGGAGCCGGCTTGGACGGTGCGCCGGCTCCTGGACATCTGTCGGATGGGTTTGGGGTTCCAGTACTTGGTGGACTGGGAGGGGTATGGACCCGAAGAATGCTCCTGGGTGAAGAGGAGCTTCATCCTGGATCCGGCCCTCCTGGCTGACTTCTACCGCCGACACCCCGACAAACCTGGTCGGGCGCCAGGAGGCGCCCGTTGAGGGGGGGGTCCTGTTGTGTGGGCCGCCAGAAGAGGAGGTACTGCTGGCCCACCACCAGAGGGCGCCCTGCTTGAAGTGCGGGCTTCAGGCACGAGAGGGCGCTGCCGCCATGGACACAGCCGGGGGTGACAGCTGTCGCTCATTACCTCTTGACAGCTGTCACCCATCTACTCAACATCATCTCACTCCATAAAGACCAGACGTCATCTCCACCTCGTTGCCGAGATATCATACTTCATAGGAGGTAATACTCTCAGCCTTTTTGTGAGATTTGTAACTCTGTTATTGTGAGAATTTGCAGGAGAACCGGTCGTTTGTGAGGAGGCTGTGCAAGACGGCGCTCCTTTTCAGCTGAGACCGCTGCAACATATTGAATGAGAGGTGGATGGTGGCATTCCCACCGTTGTTGTTACTGGGTGTACACACACCCACAGTTGACTGTCTTTGTTCTTCGCCAGCAGTACCAGATCCGACAGTCGGGGACGGTGATCACCTGGGAATTCGGGACTTGGCGGCTCCAGTATTCACCAGGTTCTGGGGCGGCGGAAATCGTGTGGTTCCGGCTCTTCTTAGGACAGACGTCTTCTATCCTCGAGCCTGCCCACACGTCACCTCTGTGTATTGACTGTAATGATATTCTGTGATTGTCTGTATGTTCGTTGTGCACATCACAACATTAAATTGTTACTTTTTGGCTCATCTATTGACCGTTCATTTGCGCCCCCTGTTGTGGGTCCATGTCACTACACTTTCCCAACACAGAGGCTTAAATTGGAAGCGTTCAGCTTGAAACAGGCAGACAGAGGCGGCTCAGGAGCGTCGCAACATCCCGCTCCGTGGGTAGTCCTTAAAGCGACAGCAACAGTCTATAATCTCTCATCAGCCTTAAAATTTTCACAGAAAGCCAGCTGAATTTCTTGAATGGTGTCCACTTCGATGTGCCTCACAGTTTTTGAAAAGATTTTGATCAAGCAAAGCATCAGTCTCTCAGGAAGTTCTCAGACAAGAGATTCCGACGGGAGGGGTGGACCATTCCTCACTCAAAGCCAGCCCACAGGCGAATGACGTAACCGACAGGCGTGAAAAACTCACGCATGCGCACGAGGGTTCAAGGTTGTCTCATGTAATTGCACGTGATTCAAATCCATATAGTTTTTTTTAAAAATAAAAAGGTACGTAGTTTTATCACAGACCTCGTATATATATATTATATATATATATATATATATATATATATATATATAAAGACGTCTGCACAACGGTGGAGAGCGAGCCACGCTCTGGTCGGCCATCAACATGCTGAAACGACCAGATCATTTCCAAAGTGAACGCTGTGGTGATGCGGGACCGTCGTGTGACTATCCGAGAAATTGCGGAAGAGGTGGACATCAGCACTTTTTCGGTACATTCCACTGTGACAGAAGATATGGCCATGAAAAGAGTGGCGGTGAAATTCATGCTGCTTCTGACGGTGGAGCAAAAGCGCGTTTGTGTTGAAGTCTCACAGGACATGTTGTGACATGCCCCACCTCTTCCACCATTTCTCAGATAGTCACACGACTGAAAAGTTACCGAAAGCCGTCTGAATCATCTGAATGGTTTCCACCTGGCTGTCGCCCAGTTTCTGGCAAAATTTGATGCGGCGCTTCTCCAGTTGTTCCGTCTTTTTCCTTGAAATGAAAATCTGCTGAGCGCACTACACATGTCCTCACACAAAGGCTGCTTACCAGGAAATGATGCAATCGACAGGCGTGAAAAAGTTCATGCATGCGCACGAAGGTTCAAGGTTTGCTCATGCAAGCACACGTGATTCAAATCCACCAGGTTTTTGAAAAAAATAAAAAGGTCCGATACTTTTCTAACAGACCTCTTATATATATAGAGAGAGAGAGAGAGAGAGAGAGAGAGAGAGAGAGACAGAGAGAGAGAGAGAGAGAGAGAGAGAAATTGTCCAGGTCACAGAAGCTGTATTTGTGAATTAATTATATTTACCAATTATTTGTACTCGGAAAGTAATGACTCTGTAAGTGCATTTGCACTGGGAAATGTAACATACAGAATCAAAGATGGCGGGATAAACAGTAGTGCAGAAGAAACATGATATTGAATGCCATGTGACAGGCAGACACAAGTGTCATGGAGAATGATGGTCGTGATGTGATGAGAACAGTATCATCATCAAGGTGTTAGATTTATGATGGTGCTGTCGTAAAGCCTGATGGCTGATGGGATGATGGACCTGTGACAGTGCTCCTTCTGACACTGTGGGTGCAGTAAGTCTGTTACTGAAGGAGCTGTGGGACGCTCGCACAATCTCATGTGTGATTGTCAGCAATGATGTCAGCGTGTCTAACACCCTCATTTCACCTAACTCCTCGATGGAGTCCAGAGGGCAGCCCAGGACCAAGCTGGCCCTGGTGATTAGCTTATTCCGTCTGTTCCTGTCCCTTTTCCGAGGAGTCGCCACCATTGTGTCAAAGATGGTTTATAGTAAGTCCTTTCGGCTTGTCTCCTATTTCACTCGGGATCATCGCAGCAGATCTGACATGGATCAGCATGTTGATTTGGCACAAGTTTTACACCTGATGCCTTTCCTGTTGCAGCTCCACATTACATGGAGAACGGGCAGAGGTGGCCTTGAACCAGGAATTTTATGCACTGGAAATAAGCACACTTAACCACTTGTCCACCACCACTCTAAATGTTTCACATTTTCAATGGCTTGTAATTAAAAGCCTGGTCGAGGCTGTAGCCTTTCACTCACAGACTGTGTCCTCATCAGACTTTATGGCTGTGGGAGTTGCAATTCTAGAGATATTAAAGTCTAAAAACAAATTTCACAACGAAACATTTTTTGTCAAATAAGATACAAAAAGATTCCAGAATATTAAATTCTCATAATAATGCATTTCCTTTCATTATTAGTCCTAAATGAAGTCTGAACAAAAGCTATGATGGTGTAACAACACCTGTGTCTGAACTGAGACAGACTGTCTCATTAGTGCGCAGTCATCATCATCATCATCATCATATCAGTACTCTGGTGCAAGATGCCTCATTTGTAGCTGTCCAACATTTTTAACAAAAGAGGTTCCGTGTCAATCTGGACACAGAATGTTTAAAATCATAATAATTATTCCAATAGCAGGTGCAACTGCATGACTAATTTCTGTGCTGTTGTAATACACCTAATGATTCTTTATGCATATGAGTCTATGTGGCCCATATTTATATATAGTGCTTTACAATGATGCCTCACATTCAGCCATTCACACACACACACACACACACACTGATGTCATGGTGCTGCCATGCCAGGCGCTCAACTGCACACTAACTCGGGGATTAAGAACTTTGCCCAAGGGCCCTTAGTGTTTTCAAGCCTGGCTGGGGTTTGAACTGAGGATTCTCTGGTCTCAAGCCCAACAATTAACCACTAGACCATCACCTCCACATGTGTTTCAGTCTAACTCTGGTGTTTAGTCAAATAATAATACCTACTTATCTTAATAATTAATTATGGGTCAGTAATTACAGTTTATTAGAGTAACGGTTGCAGCACAGCCCCCTTCAAAACAATCCTGAGTGCGCCATTGTTATAATTCGTGTTTGCAGCGGACCTGAGTGCTTCTTAGTGAAACATATTTCCTTTTAGACAGCGATTGACCGCATTGTTTGTTTGAGTATCAGTTGTACAGCTACAATCTATAAAATGTTTATTTATTACAGTTCAATGCGCTTGCTGTTTTTAGCGCACTCTAAGTGATTTTCTCCGTGTTGATTAGACCTCAGTGTTTTGGAAAGAGGTTGGTAACAGATGTAGAAGTCTCGCACGCCTACATCAGTACAGAGCGTGATGAGCTGATTGACATATCAAAGGTGGGCTTGCAGCCCTATCCAGCTGCTGGCACGCTGTGGTTAGTCTTTGCTGATTATGAGGTTGTCTGCAGATGTTCTGGAGTCAGACACTGGACGTACGTGTTTACATTGACATTTAAATGAGTCATGAGTTGTTTATTGAGGTTTGCATTAGAAGCTAAACCAGCTTTGTCCCAAAAGAACTCTGAGCTGATTTTAAATGTGTCCAGAATACTGATCCCTTGTGTGATTATAAAATTGGGCATGATGATGGTGAGACGACCGGCATTGTGTGGATGAAGATCAGTAGTGTGAGGCTTTGTAATGCAGTAACAAAGGCTTAGCCAGTTCCAGACCGAACTGATAATTTCAGGACTTCCTGTGAGCACATACTGTTCTGTCTTTATTGTGCCTACACAGAAAACTTGGCAAAGTTTGTGCATCGCATTTTCACAGACCGTTGCTCACTTTAGATGTGTGGCTTCAAAGATTAAATACCAGTTTGCAACTTTTTGTCAGCTGCCCCACAGAGAGCTCCGTGCAAAGAGATCTCTGTGCACTGGAAATGGATTAGATGAAGTTCTGATGAAGTAAACCACAGCCATGTGTCCTTCATATTAACAAAGAAGGATAACGTAGATTGCATGTTCACACATTGGGGAACAAATGCCTTAACTTCACAAATTAACACCACAAACACAATGAAAGTCTTATACTGATGTCTTTGAGTACAGTTCATACACAAGATGCCCTTCCTAATCCAACTCCTGTTGTACACTCTCAGCCTTTCTTCCAAAGCTGTCTTTGTGACAAGCTAATGCACAGAAAGTTATAGCATATGGTGTTTTAAATTTGGCACTCGTCACCATCATGGCAGAGAGTAGACTTGAGATGATCACAAATCCTGCTGAAGGGAAATGGCAGGGGCATAAAACCTGGTCTCAGGCAGAGGACAGGGATCAACTGGTGGCGGTGGGGTGGAGGAGGGGACGTTTTGTCAGTGATATGAAAACAGTAAGAGATAAATGAGATCATTGATGTTTTAAGGAAACACCTCCTTTGTTTAGAGATTACTCACTCATCACTCATCTTCAACTGCATATCCGGATTGGGTCGAGGGGGCAACAGTTCCAGCAGGGGACCCCAGACTTCCGTTCCTGGGCCACATTGACCACCTCTGACTGGGGGATCCCAAGGCGTTTCCAGGCCAGTGTGGAGATATAATCTCTCCACCTAGTCCTGGGTCTTCCTCGGGGTCTCCTCCCAGATGGACGTGCCTGGAACACCTCCCTTGGGAGGTGCCCAGGAGGCATCCTTACCAGATGCCTGAACCACCTCAGCTGACTCCTATCAACATGAAGGAGCAGTGACTCTACTCCGAGCTCCCTACGGATGACCAAACTTCTCACCTTATCTCTAAGGGAGACACCAGCCACCCTCCTAATAAGGAAGCCCATTTCGGGTGCTTGTGCCTGCAATCTAGTTCTTTCAGTCATGACCCAACCCCCCATGACCATAGGTGAGAGTAGGAACGAAGCTTGACCAGTAGATCAAGAGCCTCGCCTTTTGGCTCAGCTAACTTTTCTTCACAATAGTATGGCAGAGTGAATGCAACACTACCCACTGCTGCGCCAACTCTCCAGCCAATCTCACTCTCATTGTCCCCTCACTCATGAACAAGACCCCGAGGTACTTGAACACCTTCACTTGGGGCAAAACCACATTCCTTACCCGGAGTAGGCAATCCATCAGTTTCCTGCTGAGAACTATGGCCTCAGGTTTAGAGATTAAAGCTGATGTTAATTAAACAAGTCTGATTGACTAATTAAAGATCTGATTCCTTTGGTAGATGTTACAGTGCGCCTCATTTCTACCTACTCTGCTTTACCTCTGCGGTCTAACAGGATTAGGTGTACACAGGGAAGCTGTTATATTCTCCACTGATTGAAATAAAATCGTGAATGCCATGCAGGTTCACATCAGGATCTGGGTCTGTTCCAGCTGCACTGTGAGAAATACTGCAGATATTCAGTAAAGCTGGCAATCCTGACGCAGCAGACAAGCACTCACTCCATCTTTTATAACTTTTATTTTGCTCTATTTACTTTGAGCAGGATGTTCACCTGAAAGGCAAGATAGCAAATGGCTGCATTTCTTGAAATACTGCGCTATGGCTTGAAGCTAGTGCTGTGGCTAAGTGACATTCACTCTGTGATAAAGCAGTGTTTGTTCATTGTGCATGTTAACCATCTGTCACATAGGCACATAGCTGAGGCAGAGTTACCAGGCAGGTGGACCTAATGAGCCCATACTTGGAAAACATATTTGCATATGCTGATTTGTAGAAAAGGAGAAACTTTGGTGATCATCTCGATGAAATTAACAAAATTTTAAAATTAAAAAGCATTCATAAGAGTTTATACCGTCACTGGAACTCCAAACCCTACTCCATGTAAGTCCCTTCGGCTGCTCCCTTGTTTGCACTCGGGGTCGCCACAGCAAATCCAAGGTGGATCTGCAAGTTGGTTTTATGCCGGATGCCCTTCCTGATGCAACTCCACCTTACATGGAGAAATGTGGCAGGGGTGGGATTTGAACCCGGAACCTTCTGCACTGAAACCAAGCGCATTAACCACTTGGCCACCAAACCCTACTCCATGTGATATGATAAATTGTTTCCACCACGTTATTCACACCTGTCAAGATTTATTGTTTTTTTTTTTCCAAGGCCAGGTCTTAATTTTCATCAAATTCAGAAAAAGTCCATTTATTCATTTTAAATTAGTAAAATGACTTTTTGAATAATAATAACAATAATAATTTAGGAAAAGCTATGCTCTTTAAACAAAAGAGAAAAACTAACAAACAAGTGTAAATCTAGGGAACAAAGCGATTATAAAATCATAAATTTATGATTTAAACAAAAAACCTTCGATATTCCTGAAGATAACAAAGTCGCTAAATATTGAGAAAAATCTCACAAATTTACAAGAAATAAACTTTGAAAACAGTGGTGGTGGGGGTGTTCGTCATGCCTGTCATCCAGGTTTTTAAAACCTGTGCCCTCGTAGATGACTGACAGAGCTGATGAAGCTTTGCCTCATGTTTTGGTCTGGTGTGACTAAGGTTGTGTAGAATGCAGCACATTCAAAATGCTGCTCCAAGAATCCCACCAAAAATGAAAAGAATCTCATTATTTATATTAATGTTATTAATTATTATTGGTATTATTTATAAATATTAACCCTACTTAATCAGATCCACATCAAGTTTTATTATTTTATAAATGATATATCTATTTTGACACACACCCCCACCCACCCCTCACACACATACACACACACACACACACAAAACATCACTTGACCCGTTCTGAAAATATTAGCAGGGTAATATTGTGTCGTTTTGATCCATTCATCCGTGCTCGCTGTCTTCCTTTTTTCTCTCCCCTAAGTTTCTGCAGTTGCGGCGCTCTCTGGGGGAGTGGATCCATATTTAATGATCCAGCATAGCAGCATGGAAATGGGCCACTGTAGAATGCAGCATCAGGTCTGTTGGCTTCTTTTAATGCGGTACAGATATTTTGGAAGACAGCTGAGTTGTAGTAATGAAAACTCTTACATTTCCCAGTAGGGCATTCATGGTAGGGTGCAAAGGGTCACAGACTCAAAATGGCTTTGGTTTTAAAAAAAAACAACAAAACATTTTCACCATTTCATTTAAATTTGTTTAGTCTGCTTTTCCTTCTTTGTTATTCACCGTAAGATTCTCTTGTTTCTTTTCATCTATATCATTCTTGTGCCTCATGAATGACACACACAGACATTACAGGCTGTGCAGGGTGAAAGTCTTAAGCATCCTTGTGTGTCTGTATTTTGTGTAATTTTTGTGTGTATTTTGTGTTTTGTTTCATGATTGTGCACCAACATTCTGTTTTCCCAGCTCCCTTGAACTCATTCTGGTTATGCAGTCATTCACACCTGTTCATCATCTGTAACTGTGGACAGTTTAAAAGCCTCATTCCTGAGTTTGGTGTGGTGTTTTTCTATCTCTTGTTCATCTGCTCTGCTCTTGTTTAACTCCTGTCATGAGGAAATGTTGGGATTTGGGATTTGGACCATAGCACTAGTAACACATGATAGTGTTGCATTAAAGTGGAAAATGTGACTAAGGATAAGAAAGCTTTAACTACTGCACTTACCTTGACATTTGTGGTGATATTATCAGTGATCGCTGCTAACTTTTACGAGGTCTGTTAGAAAAAGTATCCGACCTTATTATTTTTTTGAAAAACCATATGGATTTGAATCACGTGTGATTGCGTCAGACAAGCTTGAACCCTCGTGCGCATGCGTGAGTTTTTTCATGCCTGTCGGTTGCGTCATTCGCCTGTGAGTAGGCTTTGAGTGAGGTGTGGTCCACCCCACTCGTCTATTTTTTTATTGCGAATAAATGTCTGAATGATTTGGAGCTTTGCTGCATCAGTTTTTTTTTCAGAAACTGTGAGAGACCTCCAGGTGGACACCATTCGAAAAATTAATATGGCTTTCAGGGACGATTTTATGGGGATTAAACAGATTACGGCGCGCTCCCAGCCCCCATCAACAGGCTGACACCCCGCTGGAACAACCAGATCATTTCCAACGTGAAAGCTTTGTTGATCCGGTACCTCGTCTGACTTTCACAAAAAGGCAGAAGATGTGGACATCAGCACTTTTTCCGGCACATTCCACCGTTACGGGAGTTTTTTTCATGGAAAGAAAAGCGGAGGGACGCGCCACGGCTCCGTTCATTACGCGGGACAAAACCACCTCCGTGTTGGTCTCACAGGACGGCTTTCAGGTGGATTTCAGACGGATTCCGGTTGCTTTCCAGTCGTGTGAATATCCGATTGTGATTGTGCATGAGCTGGACATGCCAGAACATGTCCCATGAGGCTTCATCACGGCGTTGCTTTGTGCCGAGCGGCTGCACCGCGACGCGCGGAACTCCTCCACACGTCTGTCTTAATGTGCCGGAAAAAGTGCTGATGTCCACGTCTTTTCACAAATCCTGTGCTAGTCAGATGACATACCGGATAAAGACAGCGTCCAGTTTAAAAATGAACGGCACATTTCACTGTTACAGGAGTTTTTGTCATGGAAAGAGAAGCTGCTCCACCGCGCGTCGCGGTGCAGCCGCTCGGCCTCCACCTGGAGGTCTCTCACAGTTTCTGGAAAAAAACTGATGCAGCAAAGCTCCAAATCATTCAGACATTTATTCGCAATAAAAAATAGACAAGTGGGGTGGACCACACCTCACTCAAAGCCTGCTCACAGGCGAATGACGCAACCGACAGGCATGAAAAAACTCACGCATGCGCACGAGGGTTCAAGCTTGTCTGACGCAATCACACGTGATTCAAATCCATATGTTTTTTTTTTTTAAAAAAAAAGGTCGGATGCTTTTCTAACAGACCTCGTATGTTAAGGTCCCTCAACCACAATCACATCTTTGTACTGACCTCCCTTATTGAATTTAATCTTAGTCACAAGAAAAGACTATTGTGCATGTGTTGACTATAGATAGATAAATTCAATCTGATTAATCAGCCATCACTATAGTGTCAATTAAAAGATCATGGCATAAATGGAAACAAATTATTGATAACTGGTACAAACAATCTTGTGTCCATTTCAGCCAGTCATGATCTTATTTATTTGATTGTAATATCAGTGCGAGACAAGGTGATAACTTAATACCTTTGCAATTTGCTTGAATAATATTGAATACTCTATCAGTCGACATGATAAAGGTCTTGACATGCTATCTTCAGTTTTTAGTTCATCACTCAGGAAGACATTGAGGTTTTTTTTCATTTGTATGTCCTGTTGTATGCTGATGATACTGTCATTTAATGGAGTGAGCAGAATTTTTACAAAAGCCTTTGTCATCTGTACAGCAGTATTGCAGACTCCCACAATTGATCTGTAAACACTATTAAGAGTAAAATTTTAATTTTCTCTCACATCAAAGTGAAAAATACTACTCCCATTGAAGTTGTAGATGATTATGTATATTTATGGGTAATGTCATGGTCTTTTTAATAAGGCAATTTGTCAGCAAGTTGATCAGGCTAGGCGTGCTATGTAGTCTTCTTGCCAAAGCAAGGAAGTTGTGTCTGCCTGTTGATATTCATGTAAACTTTTTGATCACTTAGTCATACAAGTTTTACTCTATGGTTGTAAAATACAGGGTTTTTAAAAGTTAGAGCACTCAGGCAACCATATGGTACTTGGTGCAGTAGTAAACTTGATGTAAACTTATTGTTCTCAAAAGAATGGCTATTCACCCTATCTATCTATCTATCTATCTATCTATCTATCTATCTATCTATCTATCTATCTATCTATCTATCTATCTATCTATCTATCTATCTATCTATCTATCTATCTATCTATCTATCTATCTATCTATCTATCTATCTATCTATCTATCTATCTATCTATCTATCTATCTATCTATCTATCTATCTATCTATCTATCTATCTATCTATCTATCTATCTATCCCAGAGTGCTAGTAGGTGCCACCATTAAGAACAAACATTCCAACACTTGAGTCTCTGCTAGTTTCACATTGGGGTTATGCTAAATCATTACTTGAGGCTGGCTCCAAAACTGAGTCACTCCCCATAGAACCCCATGTTAATATGTCAAAATTTCAAGCAGAAATCAAATACACTGAACAAAAATATGAATGCAACACTTTTGTTTTTGCTCCCATTTTTCATGAGATGAACTCAAAGATTTTCTATATACACAAAAGACCTATTTCTCTCAAGATGTGTTGTGCTGTGTGATAAAACTGCACATTTCAGAGTGGCCTTTTACTGTGGCCAGCCTAAGGCACACCTGTGCAATATTCATGCTGTCTAAACAGCATCTTGATATGTCACACCTCTGCGGTGGGATAGATTATCTCTGTAAAGGAGAAGTGTTCCCTAACAGATTTGTGAACAATATTTGAGAGAAATAGGCATTTTGTGCATATGGAAAATGTTTTAGATCTTTGAGTTCAGCTCATGAAAAATGGGAGCAAAAGCAAAGTGTTGCATGGGCAGTTTTCCCCAACATGATGAATGTATGGGGGTGGGACTTTTTTAATATGTAGAACTCACCAGTTTGATATTTTAAGTCATAAAGTTTTGAATAATTAGGGAGAAATCCCTAGCAGAGGATGCTAGCTGTTGTGGACTGACTATGCTAGTCCTTTCTGAACATTTTATTACAAATATCTACTACTATAAGTAACGGAATTGTCATGTCCAAATATGCTTGAAATGGAGCAATATCTCCACCTGGTGGACAAATAATGTCGATACAATAGAATTTTACCAAGTGCTCTTGTCTGAGATATTGCTTACTGTGCCTTTAATTGTGCAAATGAACCATCAGAAGTCCAGCATTTCCACTTAGTGAAACCATCCATCCATCCATTTTCTTCTCCTTTATCCGGAGTCGGGTCGCGGGGGCAGCAGCTCAAGCAAAGCCGCCCAGACCTCCCGATCCACACACACCTCCCGCAGCTCCTCCGGGGGAACCCCAAGGCGTTCCCAAGCCAGCCGAGAGATGTAATCCTTCCAGCGTGTCCTGGGTCTTCCCCGGGGCCTCCTCCCAATGGGACGTGCCCAGAACACCTCTCCAGCGAGGCGTCCAGGGGGCATCCGGAAAAGATGCCCGGCCACCTCAACTGACTCCTTTCGACATGGAGGAGCAGCGGCTCGACTCCGAGCTCCTCCCGAGTGACCGAGCTCCTCACCCTATCTCTAAGGGAGTGCCCAGCCACCCTGCGGAGGAAACCCATCTCGGCCACTTGTACCTGCGATCTCGTTCTTTCGGTCATGATCCAAATCTCATGACCATAGGTGAGGATCGGAACATAGATCGATCGGTAAATCAAGAGCTTTGCCCCCCTACTCAGCTCTCTCTTCACCACGACGGTTCGATACAGTGACCGCATCACTGCAGACGCTGCCCCGATCCATCTATTGATCTCACGCTCCATCTGTCCGTCACTCGTGAACAACACCCCGAGATACTTAAACTCCTCCACTTGAGGCAAGGACACTCCACCGACCTGAAGAGGGCAAAGCACCTTTTTCCGGTCGAGAACCATGGCCTCTGATTTGGAGGTGCTGATTTTCATCCCGGACGCCTCACACTCGGCTGCAATCCGCCCCAGTGCACGCTAAAGGTCCTGATTTGACGAAGCCAACAGAACCACATCGTCCACAAACAGCAGAGATGAGATTCTGTGGTTCCCAAACCAGACCCCCTCTACACCCTGGCTGCACCTAGAAATTCTGTCAATAAAAATAATGAACAGAACCGGTGACAAAGGGCAGCCCTGGCGGAGGCCAACGTGCACTGGAAACAGGTTTGACTTACTACCGGCAATGCAAACCAAGCTCCTGCTGCGGTCGTACAGGGACCGGATAGCCCTTAGCAAAGGACCCCGGACCAAGATGTCGCCCAGTATGGCGGAGCCGCGGTCCCACCCTGGAGCCAGGCCTGGGGTTGGGGCTCGCGCGCGAGCGTCTGGTGGTCGGGCCTTAGCCCATGGGGCCCGGCCGGGCTCAGCCCGAAGGAGCAATGTGGGCCCGCCCTCCTGTGGGTTCACCACCCGCAGAGGGGGCCATGGGGGTCGGGTGCAGAGAGGATTGGGTGGCGGTCGAGGGCGGGTGGCCCGGCGGCCTGGTCCATGCTCACAGCCCCTGGCTGTTGGGACGTGGAATGTCACCTCGCTGGGGGGCAAGGAGCCTGAGCTTGTGCGGGAGGTTGAGAGATACCGACTAGAGATAGTCGGGCTCACCTCCACGCACAGCATGGGCTCTGGTACCCAACTCCTGGAGAGGGGCTGAATGCTTCACTTAGTGAAACATTTGTGTTATTTATGTTAGCACTGTTAGTATCAGTAGTGTTCTGCTCCATTGTAAATCTAAGCCAAGAGTTGTGAAAACCACTGCCCAGTCAACAAAAACACTCTTGAATAAAACACCCAAAACCAAGCTTAGCCTGATAGCTTTAGCTTATTCAGAAAAGCTGATATGGGTGCGTGTTTGGGCTTCATTCATCCTGCCAAGGTCACTCATGATCCTGCCCACACGCCACCTTTTTGCCCGTTTTTTTGGATTGGCTGGAACTTGGGTGGAGTCAACACTGCCAATATGGCATGTACTGTGCACGCACACAAATGTGCAAACATTAGACAGCCAAATGAAAAAAACTGAGTGGTTTAAATTGTCAAGTCTGTTTTGTTAGGAAACATTAATGAACTTAGCACTAGTTATTGCCACTCTAAATCTGCCTGTGCCTGCACAGATCTACGCCCAGCGCAGAACGCATCTGGCAGGTGGTCCAGATTTGCTACTGACAAGAGATTTGCAAGAATGTTACGATTATGAACTGAATGTCTTAATGATGCTGGCAGCTGTCTTCTGTTAATGACTGTACTTCAGTGTGTTGCTGCTAAACAGCGTACATGCTGTTATCAGTGATTTGAATGACCACTTTCTGATTCCTGGCAGGACTGTCTTGCTTGTGTGTTAATGTTTGTTCATTTGTGTATTTCAGCCACTCTCCCATTTCCCTGCTAGTATTAATAAATGTCACTGAAGCTTTTATTTGTTTGTTGTTCCCACAGCGGCTACATATTCTAACAAGCTGCAGTGATAATGCAAATGATCAAAGCCTCATCACATTTACAGCCCAGTGCACGGTTCCACAGAGACAACAAACAGAGACAACTAATCAGTCACTTATGATTAGTCTTGGATGTGACGTCTCTTCAACATTGCGTTGAGGTCTGGGACAGTGCCTAAGGAGTGGCAAACTGGGGTGGTGGTCCCAGATATTTTAAAAAAGGGGACCAGAGAGTGTGTGCCAACTACAGGGGCATCACACTACTCAGCCTCCCTGGTAAAGTCTACTCCAGGGTGCTGGAAAGGAGGGTTTGGCCAGTAGTCAAACATCAGATTGAAGAGGAACAATGCAGATTCCCTGGTCATGGAACAACCGACCAGCTCTTCACTCTCACAAGCATCCTGGAGGGGGCTTGGGAGTATGCCCATCCAGTCTACATGTGTTTTGTGGACTTGGAGAAGCTGTCTGATTGGATACCCCGGGAAATGTCCCAGTTCTTGCATGGCCGGCATATTCACCGGACATGTCACCCATTGAGCATGTTTGGGATGCTCTGGACCGGTGTATACGACAGCATGTACCAGTTCCTGCCAATATCCAGCAACTTCGCACAGCCATTGAAGAGGAGTGGACCAACATTCCACAGGCCACAATTGACAAACTGATCAACTCTATGCGAAGGAGATGTGTTGCACTGCATGAGGCAAATGGTGGTCACACCAGATACTGACTGGTATCCCCCCCCCCAATAAAACAAAACTGTACCTTTCAGAGTGGCCTTTTATTGTGGACAGTCTAAGGCACACCTGTGCACTAATCATGGTGTCTAATCAGCATCTTGATATGGCACACCTGTGAGGTGGGATGGATTATCTCAGCAAAGAAGAAGTGCTCACTATCACAGATTTAGACTGGTTTGTGAACAATATTTGAGGGAAATGGTGATATTGTGTATGTGGAAAAAGTTTTAGATCTTTGAGTTCATCTCATACAAAATGGGAGCAAAACCAAAAGTGTTGCGTTTATATTTTTGTTGAGTGTAAGATAATTGTGAGTCTTTAATGTGAGTTTTATTTTTTTTTAAAAACATGTTGTTAGGGTTGCGTGTCGGGAACCGGTTCTTTTCGTGTATCCTTAAGAAATGATTCGATACATCGACATCAATAACCTTTTTGCTTAACGATTCCCTTATTGGTCCTTCAGAGTGGCTGTTGTTTTTGGGGGTGTTTGTCAGGAAAATGGTCATTTCTCTACATTGATTACAGACCCTGCAGCGGGTCTGTATAATCAACCGTTTCTGCAGCACGGCTTTGCTTTGACCCTTGAACCAATGAAGCAGTGCTTCGATCTTCAATCTGCTGCTTCGTTGGTTCTTTGTTTTATTTCACTTTATCTTCATTTTTCCCTGCTAAAACCCTGAACAGCATATATGTCTGTGAGTAATATTTACCTGTTTTATGTTAAACCAACCTGTTATGATCTTCTGAAACAGTTGATGGATGTATTTTATAACTTAAAAACGGGACAGATGTTAATGCGTTAGCATGTCTATGGCATTTTCAATGTTAAAGTCAGCATTATCAAGAATCTCTCCCCAGCGCGCAAAAGATTCTGGGATACTCTAAAACCGTGAATGTCAAAAAAAGTCAAAAACCACAGTTAGAGTGCCATTTTTTGATCTAGCATGTAAAATTACCAGAAGGTACAGTAAGAATGTTCTAAACAAATTTGTAATGCTACATATGTTTTTTTTTAGCACATTATAAATCACATTGCTCACAATGAAAAAATTCAGCTCATGCTAACATTAGGTTGTTACTATTGCGTTATGTGATGCTAGCATGTTAGTCTGTTAGTATTGTGCTGTGTGATGCTAGCAAGTTTTCACGTTAATGTTAGCCTGTTAGTATTGCACTATATGAGGCTAGCAAGTTTTCACGCTGACGTTAGCCTGTTAGCATCATAATATGTGACACTAGTGAGTTCTCAAGACATGCGAAGGATTAAATTAATTATGAATCTCAACTTTAAAGTGTTACCCTCGCTCAGGTCAGCCACGACAAGTACTATGTATTTTTTAAGCACATTATGAATCGCATTGTTCAAAATAGAGACATTGGCTTATATGCTAAAGTTAAGGACAATGTCAGCACCTTGACATCATGCCTAATGCCAAGTTAGCACCAAGCCAGTTAACTGGATTAAATATATATAATTTAGAAGGACCTTGTAACATGTTTCTCAGTATTTTCCCAAAAAAAATGCTAGAGGAAAGACAAATGGTTCAACAAATTTATTGGCTGTGATCACAATAAAGTATGTTTTATTTATCAACTTATATTTCATAAATACTATTACGAAAGAAACCTACTACAATTTTATTTGGGAGATTTTATATATTTTATTAATTTAATACATTTGCTATATATATTCATGTAATAAAATGGAAGTGGCCTCTGTGTGTTTGTGTGTCCGGAGCATCAACTGAAATCCAGAAGGGGCTGACTTTTGTCGTTTGGCATACTGATGTATTTTGGTGATTGGACCAATATGCACTTCCACAATAAGAGCATATATTTCAAAATAAAAACCTGTGAGGTAGCTGCAGACCTTATAGAATTCATCAGTCTGTCCATCCTCTACCGTCCCAGACAGCAGAATTCAAATCTGTATGCATGTGACCCCAAACCCAGAATTAACATGTTAACACTCCGGACAGTACAGTAGAATTGTGTCTCAACAGTGTCTTACATGGGCCAAAAAAAAAAAAAGAAATTTGATGTAATCTGAACACTGTAACAGTGCAAATATAAAAGTTCAGTTAGTTGTAATTTCTTTACACGGAATATTGTACTGGTTAGTCAGCTTCAGAAAAGCTTATTGATGACAAAAATTCAATTTAGAAAATTGAACCCAACTGAAAACAGATTAAACCTTCAATAAAGACTTTCTTTAAATCCAAGAAATGATTGTATGTCAATCTTTCCATTGCAGAAGGCTGCTGGTTCAAGGCTACCTTGAATATGGAGTTTTGTCAGAATGGACATCCGGTATAAAACATGTGCCAACTCAGTATGCAAATCCACCTCGGCTCTGCTGTTTCAAACCCTATTGAAACAAGGGACTTGCTTACTAAAATATGTATTTTTATTTGGGGGGATTTATCCACGGGGATTAGGTTTACACAGTGATGATATTTGTCCATACTTGCATACATCCATGAGGTGAGGTGAGCAGCATAAAACACTGTTCGTATGAAACACACCACTTCAGTACTTGTCCATTCAGATCACACTAACTTCTTCTCCAGACTGAGCTCTTATTCATGGTCACTGTTAATAAAGATGAAGCTCTTATCGCTCACTTCTGTTTAATAAGAGCTATGTGGGCGCTTGTGATGGGGCGGGGTAGTCACAGCTGTTTGTTTTCTAAGCTCCATCATCACTGATTTTCATCTCCCTTAAAAAGCAACTGATTGATGTGCATCTCAATCAGCTTTATCTTGGATTACACAGCCAAGCGGGAATACGGTTTATGAATACTGCAATCTAGCAAACATGTTGACACTGCACACAACAAAAATGACCTCTTTCATCAAACAATACTGGAGGGAAGAAACACTGTTCTTCAGGGAAATCTTGTTGCTCTGAAAATCAAGTTAAATATCAAACCACAAATTCAAAAACACTTAACCGTGAAGATGCACTGTCCTCAAAACAGTTATGCTTCTGAAAGTATTTACCACTTCAGACTTTTCAGTGGCACCATGCCTCATTCAGTGTTGCATTCACTGGAGGCACTACCCACATCAGTAACTCTGCTACATGAGCTGGACTTATTTCAGAACTAATCTGATTTAAAAAAAATGGGTAAGTTTCAATTGGAAGTTGATTTCTCAGTGTAGATTTGTGGATTTATGTGCATAGATGTTGAAAAGAAAGTGTGTGTGTGTGTGTGTGTGTGTGTGTGTGTGTGTGTGTGTGTGTGTGTGTGTGTGTGTGTGTGTGTGTGTGTGTGTGTGTGTGTGTGTGTGTGTGTGTGTGTGTGTGAAATCTGAAGGGAAGGGGTGGATGGATTTTTGAATGAGTCTGCTGCAATCTCTTTCCCTAGGGGTGTCTGGGTGCATGCTTTCTCCAGAAAATGTTGAATTTGTAGGTGCCATTTTACTGCATTTTGGTGCATACAGTGTATCTGGAAAATTTTCAGTGTTTCACTTTTCCCCTATTTTATGTTACAGCCTCATTCCAAAGTGGAGTAAATATCTTTTCCCCTCAGAATTCTACTCACAACACCCCATAATGACAACATGAAAAAGTTTTTTTGAAATTTTTGCAAATTTATTACAATATGTACATTATGTACATGTCCAACATAGTACAACCACAAAGAAAAGATACTTTATAACCTGTTTTTGAAAATTATTCATTCAAACTTGTAATGTGGGCAGTACAGTGACTTAGTGGTTAGCACTGTTGCCTCACAACAAGAAAGTCATGTGATCGATTCCCATCTTTCTTTGTCGAGTTTGCATGATCTCCCTGTGTTTGCGTAGGTTCCCTCCAGTTGCTCTGGCTTGCTTCCGCATCCAAAGACATGCAGGTTAGGTGGATTAGAAACTTCTAAAATTGTCCGTAGTTGTGAATGTGTTTGTCTTCTCCAGGGTGTACCACATCTCATGGCCTATGATTGCTGGGTTAGGCTCCAGCCACTCCCCGCTCCTCCCGTGACCCTTAATTGGAGTAAGCGGTTGAAGGGGTGTGTGTGTGTGTATACTTGAATTGTACAATCTTGAATGTGATGTCATGATCTTATGATGACAGTTAACAGAGATCATTTGAAATGTTTGTGGTTAAGAAAGTGAACACCATTGCTACACTTTGCTGAATCATGGTTTGGTACAAATATATCGAGGTGAATCACCTGTTGCTGAATAGAGTTCAGAAACAGCATTCGGCGGGGTTGCTTTGTGCTGTATCTGTCGGTAATGGCATCAGTCAAGTTGAATGTCCTCGTCCATGAAAAGGATCTGCCCCTGCAATAGCAGGCACTTGGGATTCCAATATGGTCGACATCTTAGTTTCCAACATCTCTCACACTTGAAACCTCTGGATAAGCATTGCAAAGCATTTCTCCTACTTGTGTGTGTCCAGGACACACCGGACACACACAAGTAAATAAACACATTATGCATAGGTTTAGGTCATTCTGTTGTGGATTTAATACAGCAAGTTATTGTTTATAAGGCTCTCTTATTTGTATCTCCCCAAGTGTAATTTACAGATGTTTAAAATCGATTTTAAAATTTTTGATTCACTTTGCCCCGGACACTGATTCATGGGGCACAGTGAATCAACTTAGAATATAATGAAAAAACACACGATTATAAATATTTCTTCAAAATTATTAAATATATGCTGATGCAAATACAAACTATAATCCAGAAAACCAGCTATGTAATGTGTGAGTGTCCTATAAAGTGATACAAGTCCTTTAGAAACTATTATAAATACAACTGTCATAATTTCTGTTCAAACGTGAAAACAGATGTTTATATACACAAATTATAGAAATAATTCAATGAAAAATAAATGCATAAGCTTCAACAAGTAATATTTGTCATCCACTTGATACTCAGTAAATTACTTGCTTACTTACATCTCTGATTGCTCTTGTTGTTATTGCTCTTGCTCTTGCTTGCCTCTACTGGTGGTTGGCTCTCACTGCGGTATTGTATCACTTCCTGTTCCGGAGCACAGCGGTGTTTTGCTGTATCTGTTAGCTGTTTAATCTGCACAGTTAGATTGATCTAGTTATCTAGATTACGATTTGTTTCCCAGTGTAATCTTTACGTGCCTTAACTAAAGCACTCCTTCTGCTGAATCACCTCTAAATTATTTACACATTATTCACTTTGCGTGTTTTTAGGAATCCGCTAGCTTAGCGTAGCTACTAGCTCTTAGCTGATTTAGCATGGCGGCTTCTCCTGTCTCTCCCGCACTTTTCTGCTCTGGGTGTGAAATGTTTAGTTATTCCTCGGCCTCCTTTAGCAGTAATGGTACTTGTAATAAGTGTAGCTTATTCGTAGCTTTGGAGGCCAGGCTGGGCAAATTGGAGACTCGGCTCCGCACCGTGGAAAATTCTACAGCTAGCCAGGCCCCTGTAGTCGGTGCAGACCAAGGTAGCTTAGCCGCCGTTAGTTACCCCCTGGCAGATCCCGAGCAGCCGGGAAAGCAGGCCGACTGGGTGACTGTGAGGAGGAAGCGTAGCCGTGTACACCGCCAACCCGTTCACATCTCTAACCGTTTTACCCCACTCGACGACACACCCGCCGAGGATCAAACTCTGGTTATTGGCGACTCTGTTTTGAGAAATGTGAAGTTAGCGACACCAGCAACCATAGTCAATTGTCTTCCGGGGGCCAGAGCAGGCGACATTGAAGGAAATTTGAAACTGCTGGCTAAGGCTAAGCGTAAATTTGGTAAGATTGTAATTCACGTCGGCAGTAATGACACCCGGTTACGCCAATTGGAGGTCACTAAAATTAACATTAAATCGGTGTGTAACTTTGCAAAAACAATGTCGGACTCTGTAGTTTTCTCTGGGCCCCTCCCCAATCGGACCGGGAGTGACATGTTTAGCCGCATGTTCTCCTTGAATTGCTGGCTGTCTGAGTGGTGTCCAAAAAATGAGGTGGGCTTCATAGATAATTGGCAAAGCTTCTGGGGAAAACCTGGTCTTGTTAGGAGAGACGGCATCCATCCCACTTTGGATGGAGCAGCTCTCATTTCTAGAAATCTGGCCAATTTTCTTAAATCCTCCAAACCGTGACTATCCAGGGTTGGGACCAGGAAGCAGAGTTGTAGTCTTACACACCTCTCTGCAGCTTCTCTCCCCCTGCCATCCCCTCATTACCCCATCCCCGTAGAGACAGTGCCTGCTCCCAGACTACCAATAACCAGCAAAAATCTATTCAAGCATAAAAATTCAAAAACAAAAAATAATATAGCACCTTCAACTGCACCACAGACTAAAACAGTTAAATGTGGTCTATTAAACATTAGGTCTCTCTCTTCTAAGTCCCTGTTGGTAAATGATATAATAATTGATCAACATATTGATTTATTCTGCCTAACAGAAACCTGGTTACAGCAGGATGAATATGTTAGTTTAAATGAGTCAACATCCCCGAGTCACACTAACTGTCAGAATGCTCGTAGCACGGGCCGGGGCGGAGGATTAGCAGCAATCTTCCATTCCAGCTTATTAATTAATCAAAAACCCAGACAGAGCTTTAATTCATTTGAAAGCTTGTCTCTTAGTCTTGTCCATCCAAATTGGAAGTCCCAAAAACCAGTTTTATTTGTTATTATCTATCGTCCACCTGGTCGTTACTGTGAGTTTCTCTGTGAATTTTCAGACCTTTTGTCTGACTTAGTGCTTAGCTCAGATAAGATAATTATAGTGGGCGATTTTAACATCCACACAGATGCTGAGAATGACAGCCTCAACACTGCATTTAATCTATTATTAGACTCTATTGGCTTTGCTCAAAAAGTAAATGAGTCCACCCACCACTTTAATCATATCTTAGATCTTGTTCTGAATAATGGTATGGAAATAGAAGACTTAACAGTATTCCCTGAAAACTCCCTTCTGTCTGATCATTTCTTAATAACATTTACATTTACTCTGATGGACTACCCAGCAGTGGGGAATAAGTTTCATTACACTAGAAGTCTTTCAGAAAGCGCTGTAACTAGGTTTAAGGATATGATTCCTTCTTTATGTTCTCTAATGCCATATACCAACACAGTGCAGAGTAGCTACCTAAACTCTGTAAGGGAGATAGAGTATCTCGTCAATAGTTTTACATCCTCATTGAAGACAACTTTGGATGCTGCAGCTCCTCTGAAAAAGAGAGCTTTAAATCAGAAGTGTCTGACTCCGTGGTATAACTCACAAACTCGTAGCTTAAAGCAGATAACCCGTAAGTTGGAGAGGAAATGGCGTCTCACTAATTTAGAAGATCTTCACTTAGCCTGGAAAAAGAGTCTGTTGCTCTATGAAAAAGCCCTCCGTAAAGCTAGGACATCTTTCTACTCATCACTAATTGAAGAAAATAAGAACAACCCCAGGTTTCTTTTCAGCACTGTAGCCAGGCTGACAAAGAGTCAGAGCTCTATTGAGCTGAGTATTCCATTAACTTTAACTAGTAATGACTTCATGACTTTCTTTGCTAACAAAATTTTAACTATTAGAGAAAAAATTACTCATAACCATCCCAAAGACGTATCGTTATCTTTGGCTGCTTTCAGTGATGCCGGTATTTGGTTAGACTCTTTCTCTCCGATTGTTCTGTCTGAGTTATTTTCATTAGTTACTTCATCCAAACCATCAACATGTTTATTAGACCCCATTCCTACCAGGCTGCTCAAGGAAGCCCTACCATTATTTAATGCTTCGATCTTAAATATGATCAATCTATCTTTGTTAGTTGGCTATGTACCACAGGCTTTTAAGGTGGCAGTAATTAAACCATTACTTAAAAAGCCATCACTTGACCCAGCTATCTTAGCTAATTATAGGCCAATCTCCAACCTTCCTTTTCTCTCAAAAATTCTTGAAAGGGTAGTTGTAAAACAGCTAACTGATCATCTGCAGAGGAATGGTCTATTTGAAGAGTTTCAGTCAGGTTTTAGAATTCATCATAGTACAGAAACAGCATTAGTGAAGGTTACAAATGATCTTCTTATGGCCTCGGACAGTGGACTCATCTCTGTGCTTGTTCTGTTAGACCTCAGTGCTGCTTTTGATACTGTTGACCATAAAATTTTATTACAGAGATTAGAGCATGCCATAGGTATTAAAGGCACTGCGCTGCGGTGGTTTGAATCATATTTGTCTAATAGATTACAATTTGTTCATGTAAATGGGGAATCTTCTTCACAGACTAAAGTTAATTATGGAGTTCCACAAGGTTCTGTGCTAGGACCAATTTTATTCACTTTATACATGCTTCCCTTAGGCAGTATTATTAGACGGTATTGCTTAAATTTTCATTGTTACGCAGATGATACCCAGCTTTATCTATCCATGAAGCCAGAGGACACACACCAATTAGCTAAACTGCAGGATTGTCTTACAGACATAAAGACATGGATGACCTCTAATTTCCTGCTTTTAAACTCAGATAAAACTGAAGTTATTGTACTTGGCCCCACAAATCTTAGAAGCATGGTGTCTAACCAGATCCTTACTCTGGATGGCATTACCCTGACCTCTAGTAATACTGTGAGAAATCTTGGAGTCATTTTTGATCAGGATATGTCATTCAAAGCGCATATTAAACAAATATGTAGGACTGCTTTTTTGCATTTATGCAATATCTCTAAAATCAGAAAGGTCTTGTCTCAGAGTGATGCTGAAAAACTAATTCATGCATTTATTTCCTCTAGGCTGGACTATTGTAATTCATTATTATCAGGTTGTCCTAAAAGTTCCCTAAAAAGCCTTCAGTTAATTCAAAATGCTGCAGCTAGAGTACTGACGGGGACTAGAAGGAGAGAGCATATCTCACCCATATTGGCCTCTCTTCATTGGCTTCCTGTTAATTCTAGAATAGAATTTAAAATTCTTCTTCTTACTTATAAGGTTTTGAATAATCAGGTCCCATCTTATCTTAGGGACCTCGTAGTACCATATCACCCCAATAGAGCGCTTCGCTCTCAGACTGCAGGCTTACTTGTAGTTCCTAGGGTTTGTAAGAGTAGAATGGGAGGCAGAGCCTTCAGCTTTCAGGCTCCTCTCCTGTGGAACCAGCTCCCAATTCAGATCAGGGAGACAGACACCCTCTCTACTTTTAAGATTAGGCTTAAAACTTTCCTTTTTGCTAAAGCTTATAGTTAGGGCTGGATCAGGTGACCCTGAACCATCCCTTAGTTATGCTGCTATAGACGTAGACTGCTGGGGGGTTCCCATGATGCACTGTTTCTTTCTCTCTTTGCTCTGTATGCACCACTCTGCATTTAATCATTAGTGATCGATCTCTGCTCCCCTCCACAGCATGTCTTTTTCCTGGTTCTCTCCCTCAGCCCCAACCAGTCCCAGCAGAAGACTGCCCCTCCCTGAGCCTGGTTCTGCTGGAGGTTTCTTCCTGTTAAAAGGGAGTTTTTCCTTCCCACTGTAGCCAAGTGCTTGCTCACAGGGGGTCGTTTTGACCGTTGGGGTTTTACATAATTATTGTATGGCCTTGCCTTACAATATAAAGCGCCTTGGGGCAACTGTTTGTTGTGATTTGGCGCTATATAAAAAAATTGATTGATTGATTGATTGATTTCTAGACTGATTCACTGTGCCCCGGGTGTATGTGACACACATGAGTCATGTTATCAAATAGCTGATAGTCTGGAGAAGACATAACACATGCTCATCAGTTGGACGGGGTACTCTTCTAACTAACAACAATTTTTTGGGCCACCTTTCCTCTGTTGTGAGAAATAAATACAAAGACATTGACATCCACAAAATTTACTTTTGACAGGAAAAAACTGACTTCACTTACTACTTAGTTTTACCCTTAATGTATCCAAAAACAAAACACTAATTTATAAGGGGGATGTCTTTATGCATAAAAAATGGCATAACTGCTGCAAATATATATGTAGTTTTGCAGATATAGCTACTGATTCACCGTGCTCCAGTTTCCCCTACACACATTTAGACACTGAAATTAGCTTTATAACCCTTCTAGAAGGGAGAAAAAGTAAATCATGGCCATATTGGACACCATCTTGGATTTTTAAAAAGCCACAAGGGGGATTTCTGAGGACTTTTTATGTGATTCTACACACTTTTCAGGTCCTGTCCTGATGATTTTAGCTTGTTCTGCAAAATGTCCTTATTTATTTATTTATTGTTTATTTATTACTGCTAAAACTATTGGACTACCTGCCAAGATAATCCATCCACTAGCCTGTGTAGCATATCAGGATGCTGATTAAATAGCTTGATTATTGTATACATCTGCCTCAGGCTCAAGTCAAGTCCAGTCTGGGACCATAAGCTGGTGTCGTGCATTGTTGTATCCACCACACATCTGAACCACCTTGGGTGCTGGATGGCAACCACCCAAGCAGACAACCGGTCCATCCCCACCTCTCAAAAGTAACGTTCAACCTGCCACAGTCAGGTTAAACCTGGGCGTCCGCTTGGCTTTTTCCAACTGCTGAGGTCCTCAACACTAAGGTGAGTGTTGAGTACATTGTGCTCGGTGTAAAAACTTTCAGAAGCAATCGCCATTCTGTGCTGTGTATAATTTAATTTGGCACCACTGAGATTGTATGTAAGGGTTTTTAATCTCCAAAACTTGAAGCAGTGCAACAAAACTCATTTCATGTGTTCATCAGTGCTTGACAGAGCTGTGGGTGTTCCCTGTATTTAAGACTTAGTTGAATTATTTAGCATTTGGCTACAGTGATTTTTAAACCTCCTTGTTTTGTCCTGAAGCTTAACAGGATTTGCTCAAGATTAAATGAAACAGTCTGACATTTATGACAATCATTTTGCAGCCAGGACGCTAAACGTGGCTGAAAAATGACCAGACTTCTGTGACTCTTCATTGTTTTACCTTTGCTGTCTGAGCCTTGGTGTAGCTCAGTTACTCACCTGCGATTCTGAGAATATCAGAATGTCATTATGGGCTAAAACATCCATAATATATGTGGATGTTCTTCAGGTTCCAACATCCATTTTCTTCTGCTTGGTATGCGGCGAGGAATGTAAAAGGACTCACTGCAGGTGACATTCTCCTGAGACTATTTCGCCACTGTGACGCCTAAGAAACGCATTCATTGTGGAGCACACATTCATATTCATTACGCTCTCACGTCTGCCGAACACCACAGATTGATCTGCTGAATATGCAGATCGAAAGTGATCTCTCTGCAAGCCAACTTTCCATCAATGTAGCTGCGTTTCTGCGTGATTTGATTAAGTATTGGTGTTGTCTCAGGGGCAAGAGGCCAACCGGAGAGCTGGGGTGAAGACAGAAGAAAATAAAGAGGGTGAATGTCGGGAGAACAGATTATTCTGAAAGGGGAAAATGGAAGCAAAAACCCTGAAAAAAACCCCAGCAAATTCAGTCTGCAGGAGCTATCCAAGAGAAAAAGCTTTATTTGATTTGTGCATACTGAAAACACAATAGGTAATTTATTGGGACAGTTGGGCGAGCACTATGTAGACACAGTCATGTTACCTGTCTGTGTTGTTGGACAGAGACTACATTGTCTCAGTCCACCCAGCTGATAATGGCTAATAGCTTTGGCTGGGGACATTACCTGCGATGGACTGGTGACCACTTCATGAAAATTCAGTAAGGTATAGCTTATATATTATATTCCAATTCTAAGGTGGAACTATGCTAGTATACTAAGGTATGTCTAAATATCTAAAAACGAAGAGTAAAATAGAAAAGTAGAAAAGAGTAGAGTAGAGCCACTTAGGTGCCTGGTCTTGAGAACCAGGGATGGTAGGTTGAAAAGCTTTTTTATCCCATGGGAACTCTCCCTACCCACCCAAGCGGCTCAAGAAAAAGTATATATAATGACAATAAATAACAAGACATAAGATAGATAAGACATCATATATATAACTAGGATTTCCATCTAATATCTATATGCAGCCCCAACTCAAATAAAGCACATCCATGCAAGATAATTTAATTTAATTTAATATAGTTGGGACTACATATATTTATTAGGTGGAAATCCAATCCAATGAAACATCTTCCTCAATAAAAACAAGGCAGTTAGGTTTTCACCCATCTTAGTTGGTTAACTTGTTACCAGGATTACTCAAAGGTACAAGTAGCTGAGCTTCATGAAATATTGCATGCCATTGAGCAAGGAAACATCCTTTCATTTTTGGTGTGAATCTCCTCCCAAGATAATAATTAGTCCAGCAGCCAGTTTTGACCTAATCTGTACGACCTAAGGTGACTATAAAACACTTAGAGTCCAACCTCCATGGCCTCCACCAAAATGTATGATAACCTACACAGAGTGGTAAATATAGCCACGTGGCATTATCTGGGTACGGATTACACCGGGTCAAAATTTAAAAATGTTAAAGTGAAGTAAAAATGGCAAAAATGGTAACAAAGGCAGTTTTCAGTTTATATAAGCATCAAAAATAAGGCTGTCCCAATTTTGGTAAAAGGTTTTTTTTAATGCTACACAAAGCAAATTAAGGATTAACCCTGTTGTGTCTGATGATGATTTGCGGACGTTAATGCTGGATTTTAATTGTTATGCAGCATTAACGTCCGCAAATCATCAGACACAAGGGGGCTATTCCCATTCTAATCCAGTTCCATCGTATGGATGGTTTATTTTTCTGTAAGTAATTTGACCTGGACAACATGCCTCTCCACCTGGTCATTGTCAAAGGGTGTGGTCGGATCGTCAAAGCTTACTGTAGCAACAGCGTCTTCATGTCAAACTGGGAATTTTATGAGCAGACCCAGATTTCTCCATCTCATCAACTGCATTGAATAATTCTGTATTAGAATCCCCATTTCGGCATTGTCGCTGCTCCGCTAGTTTCTCTCGCTCTCAGCTGACAGCGCCATTATTGACATCTGTGAAGCAACAAGGTCAGAGCACGAAGTAATACATCAAATGTGAAGTAGTCAAATATTTTGCTATATTTTATGGTCTTAAATCTCACACAATTAACCAGTCAGATTTGCAGAACAAATGTAATTGGACTAGAATTTGGTATAATGCCACCACAGTTCTGGAGGAGTAAATGTTTGAGGTGAGAAGTGAGCACGTTGTTGTGTCCATGACCTTTAGTGCAGATGACAAGAGAATGATGGACAGTGAACATTATTAGTGGACATTCAGATCAGAAGTGAAGGTGACAGACCACGAAGGCCGGCTGTGACCTGATTGTCCTCTGGATCCCGTTTGTGTAATGAAGCTCAGGGCTTCACTTCAGTTGGTTAGAGTTTTGAAGCTTTCATTGAGTCTGAGTTCAGAGATAAAAGCCCAGTCAGTGTAAGTGGAGAAAATCTCATAAAGAATGTTATTCTTTGACCATTCTGGGATTTTGACTGTTTGTCGTTGACTGTTCTGGGATTTCCCAGTTGGAGATTTGTATTTAAATAAGCAGCAGGAGACTTGGTGAGCACTATCTGAGTCTTTGGAAATGAGAAACACAAACAAACAAACAAACAAACAAACATGCTCATTTAAAGAAAACTGTAACTTCAAAACTACACACATATGTTGAGAGGGACAGACAAGGTCTCGGTCTCTCTCTCTCTCTCTCTCTCTCTCTCTCTCTCTCTCTCTCTCTCAGACCCCATTCACTTCGTACCTTGCATCAACATTTCCCTTGTTTTTTTTTTCTGTCATTGCTAAATTCATCCAAAAGTCTTTCAGCAGGGTTGTGTGGAAGTATGACCACGTTACTTGAGTTGTAGAATGTAACCACTCTGAAAAATCCATTCATTTTCCAAACCCACTTATTCCAGTTCACCAAACCTGCATGTATCAGGTCTGGTTCCACAGAAAGGCTGGACTCAATAACAGAGCTCTGTGAGTAAAAATAGTTTACTCGAGCAGTAAACAGGGTCCGGTACACAAAAAGGCAGTCCAACAAGAGAAGAAATACATGGAACATCAGGCTTAGGTGTGGACGATAATATAGGCAAGTGGTCATAACACATGAGAGGCAGGCAGGTCAGGAATACACAAAAACAGAGCTCGAGAGAAGGCACAAGGCGCATCAATCTGGTGAAGGAATAAGGCAAAGAGAGGAGCTTAAATACACCCAGGTGATCAGGTGCTGATTGGAAGCAGGTGTGTGTGGAACGCACCAGAAAGGGGGTGTGGCCAGAGAGTGGGAAACACCCACCACCAAGAGCCAGCAGAGACAGGCAGGGGAGAAAGGGACAGACAGACCCAAATGGGAAAAACCCCAGGAAGAAAAGCAGGCGAACAATACAAAAGCAATCAAAACATGACAATACCTCACATCCTGACAGTACCCCCCCCTCCAGGGCCGACTCCAGACGGCCCAGGAGGGGGGCCACACAGAAAGACCAGGTGGGAAGCGACCCCAGGACCTTCTTGCTGTAAGGCATCAGTGCTACCCACTAAGCTATAACACCACCCAATTTTAAAATTCTCTGATTTACCAAATTTCTGCAGGGAAACTGTCTTTTTAAATGACAACCACACTTGCTTCTAATTCATCATCATTCCACCATCCACTGTTAAGTTCTTTCAGCTTATGTGTTTTGGTTCAGGGTCACTGCAGGGTCACGTCCACTTACCATGGGAAGCCCCATAGGCAAAACAAAGTTGCTCTTTCTACTGATCTGGTGCCTCAAAGATCACCAAATTTTAAAAGATGGCAGCATTTATATTTATATGTTAACAAACTTGGAACTGATGAATTTGTCCGTCCATCTTCCCTACATCTTACAGGGATACCTAAGCTATGACATTTTGTTGCATTGTTCCGGAGACGGGTTATCCATCCATCCGTACCTTTTTGTTCTTTGTGTTGAACAGTGCAGACACTTCTCTTCGTAAAATTCTTCCATCAAAGGTTCATCTGTGGCCATCAAGATGTCACTCCTGGCTTTGCGAATGTCGGTGATAAAGGCTGCATTCTTCTCAGATAACTGTCCTCATAAAAGACGAGTACACCCCGTGAATCAATGGAGGCAGCTCCGAGGACGGCTGACCTCAAGCAGCTCAAACACATAAGGTGACATTTCCCCCTCTGGTGACAGGAGTCTTATTCCCAGTCACTGAGACACAGTGAAATGATAAGAAAGTTGAGGACATTGAGCTTTCTGACTTAAAACAAGAAAAGCGTAACATCAAAAGTGACTTCCTAAAAATGTCTTTTCCCTTCTGAGGCTAAATCTACACGATAAGTCTTATGCTTTGTCTTTGGAGAGGTCCCTCTGTTAAAGACACAATGGGTAAGTCTCAGAGGAAGGCGTCTTCCTGAAGCAGTCCCTCTGTGACTAATTTACTTAATTAATTTGGTTTTAAGCTAACAGAGTAAAGCATTTCTTAAGTATCCTGCAATGAAAATGATTAGTTATATTTAGCCTAAACATCGAGAACATATGAGAATACACATTTTGCATCCTGGGAGATGTCCAGGTGGGTTCGTGGGTGTGTTGTGGGTAGCCCTTCCTCTTGGATTGCCTTTTCTCTTCAACTCATCATATTTCAAAGAAATAAATAAATATGTAAATAAAAACATATCAAATCAAGTCTCCCATGTGCCTTCTGGCAAACTGTTCCTGAAATTGTATTATAGTACAGAGACAATTGTACAAAAATTGTCATTGTCCAGATACTTGTGCACCTGACTGTTGGCATTTCTAAATAAATTTGACCTTTGAAAGTCACCCAAAGTCAAAAGTCCCACAACCATCAGAAAGGTGAGGTGTACCTGTTCCTCAGAATAGCACTTTTTAAATATCCCCTATGCACAGTGCAAACACTGGGCCAAAATTAGGACTTTAACAGATTTTTCTCAAACTCACATCACTTTGTTCTTGGCTGACTGTCAATCACAAAACAAGTTTGGTCCAAATTGGATCAGACCTCTTGGAGTTACATTGTTCTCATACAGACAGACAGAAGGATTGAAAACAATAACCCCCACATGTGATGCTGCTCTGCATGGGTGTTAAAACCTTTCACATGACATCTGTTGTGCACATCACATCATCTTTCCTACATTTGTGATGCTGGTGGGAACTTTAAACCCTGAGAGTTGCTGATCAGCCTTTGCCTCATCCCATTACTCCTCCAGTTCTCCCCAGGATGGAATGATGTGTTTGTGGAAACAGCAGATTCTCACTTCTTTTCACACGTGCCATCTGGAGCTTCCAAGTCATTGTCTGGATTATTGTCAGACATAAAACTAGAATCAGTCAACACACATCCCCAGTGTTTATCTGGGTTCTGGCTTGGATGGTACACGAGTGCAAACTCAGACAAAAGCACTAAATTTTTGAGTTTACCTTCAGATCTTCAGATCATGGAGTAAAATATAAGTGATCAGACCCAGAGCTGGCCCTGCAGGGCGCACAGGCACACAGGTTCCAGGAGTTAATTAGAAAGTGAGGATGATGTTGGGTGGTGGGGAAGAGCTCTGAGGTCTTTATCTCCATCTGTGCTCCTCACCGATCTTCCCTAATTAGGTTTGACTCCATCTGATGGGAGAGGAAAAAGGTATGATGATGCAGTCGAAGCATTCAGACTGAGTGAGTCCTCTTCCCCCTGCTGCCCGCTGAGGATAATGCATTTCATTTATAAAGAGATTAAAGCGGCGTGAAAAGCTTTAGAGCTGAAACTCACCGTGTGAGTGATGGAAATCCTAAACTTTGCCAGGTGTGGAACTCTCGATTTGGGGAAAATGGTTTTTGGATGTTTCATAGCGTGGGAACACTGTGTTTTAAGCTGCTTCAAATCCTTAATAATAATAATAATAATAAGTGCACTGTCCTCATTGTAAGACGTGAATTTTTAACCTTTAAATCACAACAAAATCAACAACAGATCATGTGGCACTGGTTCTCAGAGGCATCAGTGAGTTTAATCTGTGATTAGTGCTGTAATGCCTCGCATTTTGGATTATTTATCTATTTATTTATTTATTTATTTTTTACCTCTTCATTCAGTAGAGTCTTTGATCTTATTACTCTGCGTGTTGGATAAGCAGTGAGCAGAGTTTTGTTTTCATCTATCTGGAAGTAATTAGATTTGGGAATTCTTCAGTCAAAGACCAAAGGTCAGCATCAAGGGGAGGGGGAAAAATCACAGTTTTCTCTCTTTTTTGGGGGGGGGTGCCCCTCCCCCCCCAGGTTTTGGTCTCAAAGAAAACCCCACACTTTTTTGTACATCTCACCAACCAAGAAGCCAAGATGGATCATTAGAGTTTGCAGTAGTTTTGTTAAAGGTCAAGGAAAGCATGACCTAAAAAAAACTGAGGCCTAAATTAATCAAACAGAGTGGGACTATTATTTGGATAGATATCTAATTAGATGTTGGAGTAGTTTGATCACAGGTCAAGGAACGCATGGTCTGAAAAGCATCTCTCTTGTTTTTTTTAGTTCATCTAACAACTGGGATGGATGGATCATGAAATTTTGGAGTAGTTTGATCAAAGGTCAACGTCAAGGAAAGCATGGTCCAAAAAATACCTTTCTCGTGTATCTCACTAACCAAGAAGACTAGATGTATCAAACCTTGAGGGAATATTACTTGGGTAGTTATCTATAGATGAACAGATGTTGGAGTAGTTTGGTCAAAAGTCAAGGAAAACATGGTCTGAAAAGCACCTTTTTTATACATCTCAACACCCAGAATGCCAAGATAGTTCCTGACAGTAGTAGTAGTTTGGTCAAGGTCAAAGAAAACATGGTATTGGTATTCTAAATACCAATCAATTTGTGATTGATTGGTATAAAGAACTTAATGAAGTCACACAAAAGTGATATGATGAAGTCATACATAATCATTTATGTCATGGTGTGGAGGGCACACAGAGTGTGCATCAGCCCTGTGATGCCTTTCATTCTGCACGTGAATTTCTTTTCTTGTCATTTGCTCGCAGCAATTTATTTATGTAATTTGTTTATTTTGCTCTGCAGCATTTTGGCGGATGTGGCGTCTGCTTGGTGCCACTGGGTAAGAAGGAGGCAGGTGGCGTGGAAGACCCGGCCGTGGACAGAGTAATGTGAGTCATGTCACCTTCGCGTTCACACGTCATTTCACACAATGCAGCTCCCATCTGCCGAGAAGAACGGCAGCCGCGCTGCACGCGCTCACTTCCTGCAGCAGGAAGGCCTACCGACAGGACCACACACGCTTTGGTTTTATTATTTAGACTGCTGCTCGATTAACTCTTCCTACGTTGAATGAATTACTCCAACAAAAACAATAGTGGGCTCTTTTTCTCGATTGCTTGCTAATTATGCATCATCGCATGTTGTAGGTCAGCAGGTGCTGCTTCATTTTGAATAACACTGTTGTAAACAAGAATCGCACTGAATAGGTAAAAAATGTAGAGGTTAAAGGTATGTCACCACATACACAGGAACACAGTTGTGTGGCAAATAATGAAATATCAATAGTTGGGACAGATATCTTGATCAGTCAGTAGATCTCTTTAGTAAATATCCACGTAACTTGTCAATTCATGAATAACAATAAACAAAGGTGAATGCAGGCAGATACGGAGCATAATGCCATGATGTCCAAAGGTTCATAGGGTGGGAAAACATAGTGTATGATAATACAGTGTATATAAATTTTGGAATGAATTGTACATAAGTTAAAGACATTGTTCAACAATTATATTATGCAGACAGTCCACTGGGTTTGAAGTGGCTCTGTTGTAAAACTTCTGACTGTCAGATGGGCCAAAAGGTCATATAGGGTGGAGAAATACAGTATAGGATTATGAGTATCATTTTTTTTTTGGAATTAATTAACAATAAACAACTAATGGCTATCTTATAGTCCAGCCCAGTCTCACGTTTTTGTTGTTGTTGTTCGTGCTTCAGTGACGAAATAAGTCAAATTTTTGTGACAGGTTTTTTTTAAACTCACTATTACTAACCCTACTCCTAGCCCCAACCCTAACCTTAACCATAACTTAATCCTACTCCTTCCCCCCACCCTAACCATGACCACCGATCCCCCTGCTTCACTTTTAATTTCATGTAGCCATCACGGAATGAATTCTTGCTACTGTGACGAAAATGAGGCGCTTTTCGTCACAATATCATTTTACAATAGATTAATGTATATTTTGTGCTACTGAATCACGACTTGCCGTGAGACTGGGTTGTATAGTCATACAGTGATTAAAAAGCACTCACCCTCAGCAGGAACAAATTTGTCCAATCTACTATCACAGAGTTATTTATTTATTTATTTATTTTTTATTTGTTTGCTCTATTGGAGGAGATTTTGTGTGATAAATCTGCAGACTACTGTCACAAACTGCAAACGTTTCAGCCTCACGGAGCGACAGGTTTTGCTGTGTCTAACTGATTGCCTGAAAAGGCACAGCTCCTTTCTGAAAAGTTGAGGGATTTTCAACTTAAAATGCTCAGAGCTGCTACACAAAAAAACTGGTGCGGTTTGAGAAAAGACGCTGATTGCTGCTATTTTTATGGAGGCATACATGTGGCCGCATAGACTCAGTTAAAGCAATTGGAAAAACATGCTGGCGCTCAGGAAAAAAAGTGATTGTGCAGGTCTATACACCCGTCTGTGCATGGCTGGCAGGTGATGATGACAAGTAGGGGGAAGTGACACGATAAAGGTTGGATAAACAGACTTGTGGCCAGATTCCCCAGTCAGACAGGAAATCACGGAGGCGACCTTGGGCAAGGTCCTTAATCTGGTAGTCGCTTTCGGTGTGCATTTGGGCACTTTGCATGGAGGCACCTCCTGACGTGTGTGTGTGTGTGTGTGTGTGTGTGTGTGTGTGTGTGTGTGTGTGTGTGTGTGTGTGTGTGTGTGTGTGTGTGTGTGTGTGTGTGTGTGTGTGTGTGTGTGTGTGTGTGTCTGCACTGCATCTCATGTATTCTCTCTCATGTTTTGTTCATCATACAGCAACGGCTGCCAGTTGTGCTGTAGCTTTAGGACTTCCGGCTGTCCATCGGGTCACACCGATGGTGCTGAGCTCCCCATAAACACTGACCACTCGTTTGGTTCCAGTCTTCTCTGGAACCTCCTGTTTCAGAGCACAGCAGTGTTTTGCTGTATCTGTTAGCTGTTTAATCTGCGCACTTAGATTGATCTAGTTAACTAGATAACGATTTGTTTCACAGTGTAATCTTCACGTGCCTTAACTAAAGCACTCCCTCTGCTGAATCACCTCTAAATTATTTACATATTATTCACTTTGCGTGTTTTTAGGAATCCGCTAGCTTAGCGCAGCTACTAGCTCTTAGCCGGTTTAGCATGGTGACTTCTCCTGTCTCTCCCGCACTTTTCTGCTCTGGGTGTGAAATGTTTAGTTATTCCTCGGCCTCCTTTAGCAGTAATGGTACTTGTAATAAGTGTAGCTTCGTAGCTTTGGAGGCCAGGCTGGGCGAATTGGAGACTCGGCTCCGCACCTTGGAAAATCCTACAGCTAGCCAGGCCCCTGTAGTCGGTGCGGACCAAGGTAGCTTAGCCGCCGTTAGTTCCCTCCCGGCATGCTCCGATCTAGCCGGGAAAGCAGGCCGACTGGGTGACTGTGAGGAGGAAGAGTAGTCCTAAACAGAAGCCCCGTGTACACCGCCAACCCGTTCACATCTCTAACCGTTTTTCCCCACTCGGTGACACACCCGCTGAGGATCAAACTCTGGTTATTGGCGACTCTGTTTTGAGAAATGTGACGTTAGCAACACCAGCAACCATAGTCAATTGTCTTCCGGGGGCCAGAGCAGGCAACATTGAAGGAAATTTGAAACTGCTGGCTAAGGCTAAGCGTAAATTTGGTAAGATTGTAATTCACGTCGGCAGTAATGACACCCGGTTACGCCAATCGGAGGTCACTAAAATTAATATTGAATCGGTGTGTAACTTTGCAAAAACAATGTCGGACTCTGTAGTTTTCTCTGGGCCCCTCCCCAATCGGACCGGGAGTGACATGTTTAGCCGCATGTTCTCCTTGAATTGCTGGCTGTCTGAGTGGTGTCCAAAAAATGAGGTGGGCTTCATAGATAATTGGCAAAGCTTCTGGGGAAAACCTGGTCTTGTTAGGAGAGACGGCATCCATCCCACTTTGGATGGAGCAGCTCTCATTTCTAGAAATCTGGCCAATTTTCTTAAATCCTCCAAACCGTGACTATCCAGGGTTGGGACCAGGAAGCAGAGTTGTAGTCTTACACACCTCTCTGCAGCTTCTCTGCCCCTGCCATCCCCTCATTACCCCATCCCCGTAGAGACGGTGCCTGCTCCCAGACCACCAACAACCAGTAAAAATCTATTTAAGCATAAAAATTCAAAAAGAAAAGATAATATAGCACCTTCAACTGCACCACAGACTAAAACAGTTAAATGTGGTCAATTAAACATTAGATCTCACTCTTCTAAGTCCCTGTTAGTAAATGATATAATAATGGATCAACATATTGATTTATTCTGCCTTACAGAAACCTGGTTACAGCAGGATGAATATGTTAGTTTAAATGAGTCAACACCCCCGAGTCACACTAACTGCCAGAATGCTCATAGCACGGGCCGAGGCGGAGGATTAGCAGCAATCTTCCACTCCAGCTTATTAATTAATCAAAAACCCAGACAGAGCTTTAATTCATTTGAAAGCTTGTCTCTTAGTCTTGTCCATCCAAATTGGAAGTCCCAAAAACCAGTTTTATTTGTTGTTATCTATCGTCCTCCTGGTCGTTACTGTGAGTTTCTCTGTGAATTTTCGGACCTTTTGTCTGACTTAGTGCTTAGCTCAGATAAGATAATTATAGTGGGCGATTTTAACATCCACACAGATGCTGAGAATGACAGCCTCAACACTGCATTTAATCTATTGTTAGACTCGGTTGGCTTTGCTCAAAATGTAAATGAGTCCACCCACCACTTTAATCATACCTTATATCTTGTTCTGACGTATGGTATGGAAATTGAAGACTTAACAGTATTCCCTGAAAACCCCCTTCTGTCTGATCATTTCTTAATAACATTTACATTTACTCTGATGGAGTACCCAGTAGTGGGGAATAAGTTTCATTACAGTAGAAGTCTTTCAGAAAGCGCTGTAACTAGGTTTAAGGATATGATTCCTTTTTTATGTTCTCCAATGCCATATACCAACACAGGGCAGAGTAGCTACCTAAACTCTGTGAGTGAGATAGATTATCTCGTCAATAGTTTTATATCCTCATTGAGGACAACTTTGGATGCTGTATCTCCTCTGAAAAAGAGAGCCTTAAATCAGAAGTGCCTGACTCCGTGGTATAACTCACAAACTCGCAGCTTAAAGCAGATAACCCGTAAGTTGGAGAGGAAATGGCGTCTCACTAATTTAGAAGATCTTCACTTAGTCTGGAAAAAGAGTCTGTTGCTCTATAAAAAAGCCCTCCGTAAAGCTAGGACATCTTACTACTCATCACTAATTGAAGAAAATAAGAACAACCCCAGGTTTCTTTTCAGCACTGTAGTCAGGCTGACAAAGAGTCAGAGCTCTGTTGAGCCGAGTATTCCTTTAACTGTAACTAGTAATGACTTCATGACTTTCTTTGCTAATAAAATTTTAACTATTAGAGAAAAAATTACTCATAACCATCCCAAAGACATATCGTTCTCTTTGGCTGCTTTCAGTGATGCCGGTATTTGGTTAGACTCGTTCTCTCCGATTGTTCTGTCTGAGTTATTTTCATTAGTTACTTCCTCCAAACCATCAACATATCTATTAGACCCCATTCCTACCAGGCTGCTCAAGGAAGCCCTACCATTAATTAATGCTTCAATCTTAAATATGATCAATCTGTCTTTATTAGTTGGCTATGTACCACAGGCTTTTAAGGTGGCAGTAATTAAACCATTACTTAAAAAGCCATCACTTGACCCAGCTATCTTAGCTAATTATAGGCCAATCTCCAGCCTTCCTTTTCTCTCAAAAATTCTTGAAAGGGTAGTTGTAAAACAGCTAACTGATCATCTGCAGAGGAATGGTCTATTTGAAGAGTTTCAGTCAGGGTTTAGAATTCATCATAGTACAGAAACAGCATTAGTGAAGGTTACAAATGATCTTCTTATGGCCTCAGACAGTGGACTCATCTCTGTGCTTGTTCTGTTAGACCTCAGTGCTGCTTTTGATACTGTTGACCATAAAATTTTATTACAGAGATTAGAGCATGCCATAGGTATTAAAGGCACTGCGCTGTTGTGGTTTGAATCATATTTATCTAATAGATTACAATCTGTTCATGTAAATGGGGAATCTTCTTCACAGACTAAGGTTAATTATGGAGTTCCACAAGGTTCTGTGCTAGGACCAATTTTATTCACTTTATACATGCTTCCCTTAGGCAGTATTATTAGACAGCATTGCTTAAATTTTCATTGTTACGCAGATGATACTCAGCTTTATCTATCCATGAAGCCAGAGGACACACACCAATTAGCTAAACTGCAGGATTGTCTTACAGACATAAAGACATGGATGACCTCTAATTTCCTGCTTTTAAACTCAGATAAAACTGAAGTTATTGTACTTGGCCCCACAAATCTTAGAAACATGGTGTCTAACCAGATCCTTACTCTGGATGGCATTACCCTGACCTCTAGTAATACTGTGAGAAATCTTGGAGTCATTTTTGATCAGGATATGTTATTCAATGCGCATATTAAACAAATATGTAGGACTGCTTTTTTGCATTTGCGCAATATCTCTAAAATTAGAAAGGTCTTGTCTCAGAGTGATGCTGAAAAACTAATTCATGCATTTATTTCCTCTAGGCTGGACTATTGTAATTCATTATTATCAGGTTGTCCTAAAAGTTCCCTGAAAAGCCTTCAGTTAATTCAAAATGCTGCAGCTAGAGTACTGACAGGGACTAGATGGCGAGAGCATATCTCACCCATATTGGCCTCTCTTCATTGGCTTCCTGTTAATTCTAGAATAGAATTTAAAATTCTTCTTCTTACTTATAAGGTTTTGAATAATCAGGTCCCATCTTATCTTAGGGACTTCATAGTACCATATCACCCCAATAGAGCGCTTCGCTCTCAGACTGCAGGCTTACTTGTAGTTCCTAGGGTTTGTAAGAGTAGAACGGGAGGCAGAGCCTTCAGCTTTCAGGCTCCTCTCCTGTGGAACCAGCTCCCAATTCGGATCAGGGAGACAGACACCCTCTCTACTTTTAAGATTAGGCTTAAAACTTTCCTTTTTGCTAAAGCTTATAGTTAGGGCTGGATCAGGTGACCCTGAACCATCCCTTAGTTATGCTGCTATAGACTTAGACTGCTGGGGGTTCCCATGATGCACTGAGTGTTTCTTTCTCTTTTTGCTCTGTATGCACCACTCTGCATTTAATCATTAGTGATTGATCTCTGCTCCCCTCCACAGCATGTCTTTTTCCTGGTTCTCTCCCTCAGCCCCAACCAGTCCCAACAGAAGACTGCCCCTCCCTGAGCCTGGTTCTGCTGGAGGTTTCTTCCTGTTAAAAGGGAGTTTTTCCTTCCCACTGTCGCCAAGTGCTTGCTCACAGGGGGTCGTTTTGACAGTTGGGGTTTTTCTGTAATTATTGTATGGCTTTGCCTTGCAATATGAAGCGCCTTGGGGCAACTGTTTGTTGTGATTTGGCGCTATATAAATGAAATTGATTTGATTTGATTTGATTTGATCTGGAGCGCTGTGGCCGTACGGCGAGGACCTTGACAGCCGGTGGGGGCTGGTCCCAGGGCCTCAGCCGCTCAGAGCTGATAGCATACATGCTGCCGGCTGATAAATGAGCTGACAAGCCTCCTCCTTGTTACTCATTTCTCTCCCAAGGGCTGGATGGAAGAGATGAAAAAAATGGGATTTGTAGAAGGAAAGGAAGACAGGAAGAAGGAATAGAAAAAAATGAATTGACTTTGCAGCAGTGCTATTTTTAGCAGGCCTGTAATGTGCTCCATTATTTTGAGGGTGCGTAATGGGGGGTTGGGTGGGGGGCTGGGAGATGAGGACAGGTGGGAGAGGGGGATCAAATCAGAGATAAAGGGAAGAAAAAGAAGAGGGGTTGTGTGAATAGAAATGAGCTGTGTACTGTGAGAGAGAAAAGGAATGGAATTCATGGAAGGGACACGACAGGTAACAAGATGAGCGCGCACGTGACAGAGTGATTTTACAATAATGTTTTTATGGAAGCGGCTTGTGTTGCTCTTTCACAATAAATCCACATTTGCAGGGTGATTTTTTTTTCCTGCCTTGTTGAAGTTGAATTCTCATTTAATCTGGCATTATGACAGTGTTGATGTATGTCTGCAGTGAAGTAAATCGATCTGACAAAGCTGTTTGTTCCGTTATCTCCCATGACGTGATTACAAAAGGTACACGAGACCGTCTCGTGGTTGTTTTGTTTTGTTTTGTTTTTCCTGTCACACTGATGATTTGTTTGCAGAAAGATTCAGATGGGTTGTTTCTTTTAAGCAGGAGTAATTTTAATCAGAGATTTGAGATTTATCACCATCACTTAATGCATTTACTCAGATGTCTTGCACTAGCTGCTAGCTACCAGGTCCAGCTCGGATTTGAACCAGCGACCAGCTGCACAGAAGGGCAGTGCTATGACCAGTGAACCGTCTTGTACCATATATGGGATCAAATTATTGTAATGCTTGTATTTGTAAAAACTGTCCTGTGGCTGCTGCAAGGAGTACATCAAGATTCCATTGAGATGGTAAAAGTTGGAAGAGAAGCTGGGACCTTCTCAATGTGAGGCATGGTGGATGAGTGGTTAGCACTGTTGCCTCACACTGAGAAGGTCCCAGCTTCTCTTCCAACTTGGTCCTTTCTGTGTGGACTTTGCATGTTCGCCCCGTGTTTGCATGGGTTCCCTTTGGGTGCTCTGGCTTCCTCCCACTTCCAAAGACATGCAGGTGAATGTGTTTGTCTGTCTGTATGTGTCGGCCTTGTGATAGATTGGCATCCGGTGTGCGTGCGTGTACCCCCCACACCTTAACTTGTAAACTAATAAGTGAGTTTAGAAAATGGATGGGCATTTAACTGTTTGGCACACACACACAGGGTGAAAGGAGAAACCTTCAATCTGTTGATTTCTAACCCCGCTGCACTCCAACTACACTTCAACACCATATTAATCTCAGAATTATTACCACCTCTGAAGACATTATGGGATTAATCGCTTCTTTTTTTTTGGGGACTGTTCGCAGGATTACTCATACAGTGCAGTATTCACACAAGTATTCACAGCCTTTGCCACAAAGCTCAAAATTGAGGTCAGGTGCATCCTGTTTCCACTGATCATCCTTGAGATGTTTCTACAGCTTAGCTGGAGTCCACTTGGGGTAAAAGTTGATTGGACACGATTTGGAAAGACACACACCTGTTTACATATAAGGTCCCACAGTTGACAGTGCAGAGGTCTGTAGACCTCCGAGACAGGATTGTCTCGAGGTACAAATCTGGGGAAGGGTACAGAAACATTTCTGCTGCTTTGAAGGTCCCAATGAGCACAGTGGCCTCCATCATCCGTAAATGGAAGAAGTTCAGATCCACCAGGACTCTTCCTAGAGCTGGCCGCCCGTCTAAACTGAGCAATCAGGGGAGAAGGGCCTTAGTCAGGGAGGTGACCAAGAACCTGATGGTCACTCTGTCAGAGCTCCAGCATTCCTCTGTGGAGAGCAGAGAACATTCCACAAGGACAACCATCTCTGCAGCAATGCACCAATCAGGCCTGTATGGTAGAGTGGCCAGACAGAAGCCTCTCCTTAGTAAAAGGCACATGGCAGCCCACCTGGAGTTTGACAAAAGGCATCTGAAGGACTCTCAGACCATGAGAAACAAAATTCTCTGGTCTGGTGAGATAAAGATTGAACTCTTTGGCGGGAAAGCCAGACATCATGTTTGGAGGAAACCATGCACCATCCCTACAGTGAAGCATGGTGGTGGCAGCATCATGCTGTGGGGATGTTTTTCAGCAGCAGGAACTGGGAGACTAGTCAGGATTGAGGGAAAGATGAATGCAGCAATGTACAGAGACATCCTGGATGAAAATCTGCTCCAGAGCGCTCTTGACCTCAGACAGGGGAGACGATTCATCTTTCATCAGGACAATGACCTTAATCACACAGCCAAGATATCAAAGGAGTGGCTTCAGGACAACTCTGTGAATGTCCTGCAGTGACCCAGCCAGAGCCCAGACCTGAATCTGATTGAACATCTCTGGAGAGATCTGAAAATGGCTGTGCACCAACGCTCCCCATTCAACCTGATGGAGCTTGAGAGGTGCTGCAAAGAGGAATGGGCAAAACTGCCCAAAGATAGATGTACCAAGCTTGTGGTATCATATTCAAGAAGACTTGAGGCTGGAATTGCTGCCAAAGGTGCATCAACAAAGTACTGAGCAAAGGGTGTGAATACTTATGTAGACATGATTTCTTAGTGTTTTATTTAAAAAAAGAAAATTAAAAAAAACTTTTTCATGTTGTCATTATGGGGTGTTGTAGAATTTTGAGGGGAGAAATCAATTTACTCCATTTTGGAATAAGGCTACAACATAACAAAATGTGGAAAAAGGAAAGGTCTGTGAATACTTTGCAGATGCACTGTATTTGTCATTTGATCACCTCAAAACCTTGTTGGATGATCAAACATAGAGGTGAAAAGAATATGTATTTTTTGGCTTCCATTTAACCCACCTCGTGTATGTGTGATGACGTTTCTGCCGTTCTTACAGTTTGACCGCAGCACAGTGTCGATCTATTCACAGACAGCTGAAAAGCTGGCTACACACAGCGCACACAGATGTGCTCAACCGCCCACAAAGATGGCCGAGCCACCTGTCAAACTGTCACAGGCTGCAACCAATCTCACAGAAATGAAACAACAACCTGTTTTTCATCGTATTGCTGTCATGTTTGCAGAATGTACGTATATCATTTACAGGACATGCAAATTCATGATGCATTTATTTTTTTACATATTTGTAATATCTTACAGGTTGAACAAGTGGAAATGTATAAAATATAACTCCACACTCTACAAAGAGTTAAACACCTCTGCTGGAATTCAGAATTTTACCCACAACAGTGTCATTTTGAAGTAGAGTCCAACCGACTGCATATGGATTTTTTTAGTGTGTGTGGGGAAGGGGGAGCTGAAGATTTTTTTTTTTTTTTTTTTTTTTTACATTAAGTGTCATCATTAAAAAGCAATGATTCCTAACTTTTCATTATGAAACCCTTGTGACAGAGATGAAACAGCCATGATGTTTTACAATTCAAACATGAACTTTCTATAAATACGAGGGCTGTCAATAAAGTATAGGTCCTTTTTATTTTTTTCAAAAACTATATGGATTTCATTCATATGTTTTTACGTCAGACATGCTTGAACCCTCGTGCGCATGCGTGAGTTTTTCCACGCCTGTCGGTGACGTCATTCGCCTGTGAGCTTCTTCGTCTCTGCTCTCTATGCACTTGGTCTTCGGAGAGAGATTGCATCAGAATTTTGGCTCTCTGTTGGGACTGTTTACACAGAGACTGCTACCTGCTGCTTTGGACTTGAATTAAGTCTTTTTCAAGACTTTTTTACTTTTTTACCTTTTTACTTTTTTTTACTTTTTTACTGTGCTCCAATGCCTAAGGAAGACCTCTAACGGTCGAAACATCGCGACGGAGCACTTTTATCAGCTAACTTTCATCAGCGTTGGCAAGCTAACTAGCTTGCTAACGCTTTCGTTTTTATTTTTATTTTATTTTTTTTTTATTTTTTTTTATTTTTAGCACTGTTGTCGTGCGTTATCTGTGCTGCTCCACAGCATGTTTAGTCGATTTTTATTTTATTTTAGCACCGTTGTCGTGCATTCGCTGTTGTCGTGCGTTGCCTGTGCTGCTTCATGGCCTGTTTGGTGCCTTGATTGGGGCACTCCTTCTGCTGAATCACCTCTAAATTATTTACACATTATTCACTTTGTGTGTTTTTAGGAATCCGCTAGGTTGCGTAGCTACTAGCTCTTAACCGATTTAGCATGGCGGCTTCTCCTGTCTCTCCCGTACTTTTCTGCTCTGGGTGTGAAATGTTTAGTTATTCCTCGGCCTCCTTTAGCAGTAATGGTACTTGTAATAAGTGTAGCTTATTCGTAGCTTTGGAGGCCAGGCTGGGCGAATTGGAGACTCGGCTCCGCACAGTGGAAAATTCTACAGCTAGCCAGGCCCCTGTAGTCGGTGCGGACCAAGGTAGCTTAGCCGCCGTTAGTTCCCCCCTGGCAGATCCCGGGCAGTCGGGAAAGCAGGCTGACTGGGTGACTGTGAGGAGGAAGCATAGCCCTAAACAGAAGCCCCGTGTACACCGTCAACCCGTTCACATTTCTAACCGTTTTTCCCCACTCGACGATACACTCGCCGAGGATCAAACTCTGGTTATTGGCGACTCTGTTTTGAGAAATGTGAAGTTAGTGACACCAGCAACCATTGTCAATTGTCTTCCGGGGGCCAGAGCAGGCGACATCGAAGGACATTTGAAATTGCTGGCTAAGGCTAAGCGTAAATTTGGTAAGATTGTAATTCACGTCGGCAGTAATGACACTCGGTTACGCCAATCGGAGGTCACTAAAATTAACATTAAATCGGTGTGTGGCTTTGCAAAAACAATGTCGGACTCTGTTGTTTTCTCTGGGCCCCTCCCTAATCAGACCGGGAGTGACATGTTTAGCCGCATGTTCTCCTTGAATTGCTGGCTGTCTGAGTGGTGTCCAAAAAATGAGGTGGGCTTCATTGATAATTGGCAAAGCTTCTGGGGAAAACCTGGTCTTGTTAGGAGAGACGGCATCCATCCCACTTTAGAGGGAGCAGCTCTCATTTCTAGAAATCTGGCCAATTTTCTTGGATCCTCCAAACTGTGACTGTCCAGCGTTGGGACCAGGAGGCAGAGCTGTGGTCTTATACACCTCTCTGCAGCTTCTCTCCCTCTGCCATCCCCTCATTACCCCATCCCCGTAGAGACGGTGCCTGCTCCCAGACCACCAATAACCAGCAAAAATCTATTTAAGCATAAAAATTCAAAAAGAAAAAATAATATAGCACCTTCAATTGCACCACAGACTAAAACAGTTAAATGTGGTCTATTAAACATTAGGTCTCTCTCTTCTAAGTCCCTGTTGGTAAATGATATAATAATTGATCAACGTATTGATTTATTCTGCCTAACAGAAACCTGGTTACAGCAGGATGAATATGTTAGTTTAAATGAGTCAACACCCCCGAGTCACACTAACTGTCAGAATGCTCGTAGCACGGGCCGTGGCGGAGGATTAGCAGCAATCTTCCATTCCAGCTTATTAATTAATCAAAAACCTAGACAGAGCTTTAATTCATTTGAAAGCTTGTCTCTTAGTCTTGTCCATCCAAATTGGAAGTCCCAAAAACCAGTTTTATTTGTTATTATCTATCGTCCACCTGGTCGTTACTGTGAGTTTCTCTGTGAATTTTCAGACCTTTTGTCTGACTTAGTGCTTAGCTCAGATAAGATAGTTATAGTGGGCGATTTTAACATCCACACAGATGCTGAGAATGACAGCCTCAACACTGCATTTAATCTATTATTAGACTCTATCGGCTTTGCTCAAAAAGTAAATGAGTCCACCCACCACTTTAATCATATCTTAGATCTTGTTCTGACTTATGGTATGGAAATAGAAGACTTAACAGTATTCCCTGAAAACTCCCTTCTGCCTGATCATTTTTTAATAACATTTACATTTACCCTGATGGACTACCCTGCAGTGGGGAATAAGTTTCATTACACTAGAAGTCTTTCAGAAAGTGCTGTAACTAGGTTTAAGGATATGATTCCTTCTTTATGTTCTCTAATGTCACATACCAGCAGAGTAGCTACCTAAACTCTGTAAGGGAGTTAGAGTATCTCGTCAATAGTTTTACATCCTCTTTGAAGACAACTTTGGATGCTGTAGCTCCTCTGAAAAAGAGAGCTTTAAATCAGAAGTGTCTGACTCCGTGGTATAACTCACAAACTCGTAGCTTAAAGCAGATAACCCGTAAGTTGGAGAGGAAATGGCGTCTCACTAATTTAGAAGATCTTCACTTAGCCTGGAAAAAGAGTTTGTTGCTCTATAAAAAAGCCCTCCGTAAAGCTAGGACATCTTTCTACTCATCACTAATTGAAGAAAATAAGAATAACCTCAGGTTTCTTTTCAGCACTGTAGCCAGGCTGACAAAGAGTCAGAGCTCTATTGAGCTGAGTATTCCATTAACTTTAACTAGTAATGACTTCATGACTTTCTTTGCTAACAAAATTTTGACTATTAGAGAAAAAATTACTCATAACCATCCCAAAGATGTATCGTTATCTTTGGCTGCTTTCAGTGATGCCGGTATTTGGTTAGACTCTTTCTCTCCGATTGTTCTGTCTGAGTTATTTTCATTAGTTACTTCATCCAAACCATCAACATGTTTATTAGACCCCATTCCTGCCAGGCTGCTCAAGGAAGTCCTACCATTATTTAATGCTTCAATCTTAAATATGATCAATCTATCTTTGTTAGTTGGTTATGTACCACAGGCCTTTAAGGTGGCAGTAATTAAACCATTACTTAAAAAGCCATCACTTGACCCAGCTATCTTAGCTAATTATAGGCCAATCTCCAACCTTCCTTTTCTCTCAAAGATTCTTGAGAGGGTAGTTGTAAAACAGCTAACTGATCACCTGCAGAGGAATGGTCTATTTGAAGAGTTTCAGTCAGGTTTTAGAATTCATCATAGTACAGAAACAGCATTAGTGAAGGTTACAAATGATCTTCTTATGGCTTCGGACAGTGGACTTATCTCTGTGCTTGTTCTGTTGGACCTCAGTGCTGCTTTTGATACTGTTGACCATAAAATTTTATTACAGAGATTAGAGCATGTCATAGGTATTAAAGGCACTGCGCTGCGGTGGTTTGAATCATATTTGTCTAATAGATTACAGTTTGTTCATGTAAATGGGGAATCTTCTTCACAGACTAAAGTTAATTATGGAGTTCCACAAGGTTCTGTGCTAGGACCAATTTTATTCACTTTATACATGCTTCCCTTGGGCAGTATTATTAGACGGTATTGCTTAAATTTTCATTGTTACGCAGATGATACCCAGCTTTATCTATCCATGAAGCCAGAGGATACACACCAATTAGCTAAACTGCAGGATTGTCTTACAGACATAAAGACATGGATGACCTCTAATTTCCTGCTTTTAAACTCAGATAAAACTGAAGTTATTGTACTTGGCCCCACAAATCTTAGAAGCATGGTGTCTAACCAGATCCTTACTCTGGATGGCATTTCCCTGATCTCTAGTAATACTGTGAGAAATCTTGGAGTCATTTTTGATCAGGATATGTCATTCAAAGCGCATATTAAACAAATATGTAGGACTGCCTTTTTGCATTTACGCAATATCTCTAAAATCAGAAAGGTCTTGTCTCAGAGTGATGCTGAAAAACTAATTCATGCATTTATTTCCTCTAGGCTGGACTATTGTAATTCATTATTATCAGGTTGTCCTAAAAGTTCCCTAAAAAGCCTTCAGTTGGTTCAGAATGCTGCAGCTAGAGTACTGACGGGGACTAGCAGGAGAGAGCATATCTCACCCGTGTTGGCCTCTCTTCATTGGCTTCCTGTTAATTCTAGAATAGAATTTAAAATTCTTCTTCTTACTTATAAGGTTTTGAATAATCAGGTCCCATCTTATCTTAGGGACCTCGTAGTACCATATTACCCCATTAGAGCGCTTCGCTCTCAGACTGCGGGCTTACTTGTAGTTCCTAGGGTTTGTAAGAGTAGAATGGGAGGCAGAGCCTTCAGCTTTCAGGCTCCTCTCCTGTGGAACCAGCTCCCAATTCAGATCAGGGAGACAGATACCCTCTCTACTTTTAAGATTAGGCTTAAAACTTTCCTTTTCGCTAAGGCTTATAGTTAGGGCTGGATCGGGTGACCCTGGACCATCCCTTGGTTATGCTGCTTTAGACGTAGATTGTGGGGGGGTTCCCATGATGCACTGTTTCTTTCTCTTTTTGCTCCGTATGCATCACTCTGCATTTAATCATTAGTGATCGATCTCTGCCCCCCTTCACGGCATGTCTTTTTCCTGGTTTTTTCCCTCAGCCCCAACCAATCTCAGCAGAAGACTGCCCCTCCCTGAGCCTGGTTCTGCTGGAGGTTTCTTCCTGTTAAAAGGGAGTTTTTCCTTCCCACTGTGGCCAAGTGCTTGCTCATAGGGGTCGTTTTGACAGTTGGGGTTTTTCATAATTATTGTATGGCCTTGTGTCTCACAGGTTTAGAAAAAATTTTGATCAAACAAAGCGCCAGTCTCTCAGCAACTTCTCAGACAAAGGAATTCCGACGAGGGGCTGGACGACTCCTCCCACAAGGAGTGCTCAAAGGCGAATGACGTCACCGACAGGTGTGGAAAAACTCACGCATGCGCACGAGGGTTCAAGCATGTCTGACGTAAAAACATATGAATGAAATCCATATAGTTTTTGAAAAAAATAAAAAGGACCTATACTTTATTGACAGACCTCGTATAACCAACAACCAACCAACATGTGCGTCACATTACCTCCACTCACATCACTCAACATCTGCATAAAATAAACTTCTTCTCTATTGTAGCCCCACCTAATTAGTAGCTGGTCACTTTGCCTCTGTCTCTTGTAGTGTGTAATGTGACCAAGGGGTGATGGGGTGCCAGCCATGCTGTGAAGCATTGTAAACAATGCCATCAGAATGGCTTCTGCTGGATATGTAACTATGTAATGACAGCATTTTTAAGAGCCAAAGTGTTTTTCTTTCATCGTTTATTCTATAAAACAAAAGTTTTTATATCGGCAAAAATACTATATATACTATATACAGTATTTGTGGAAGGCTCATATCATATATTGGTCGGGCTGTATTTTCTATTTTCAACATTATACAAAGTACTTCAAAACATACCATATTTGAACAATGGGAACACCCCATCAAAAAGTATCAGGTTGGGTTTCAATCATTCCACTTATGAGTAACCACCACTGTCATTTCTGTCATCTTCAGCAATTACATCTGTGGAGATGTAAATAACAGTTAAAGAGAGTGGAATCAACACCGATATGATCAAGATTTTACTGTTGGATTCAGTGAGGAAGGTTGGAAGTATTTCAGAGTTGTGCTCCTGCAGAACCTCAGGATTTAACCACAGTTTGTCCATTTCACTAGATGTTCTGATAAAAAATGAGCAAAAGCTCCATTGCATTCATCCTCTTCCATTCCTTCCAACAGCAAAAGGAGTCACGTATTTATCAGCCTGTGCAGGTGCTGAGAATTATGCACTGACTGTCGCTCACCAGTCAAAACATGGATACACACTGTTGGATGCTGACGGCCTGTAAGCTTTCCAGGCACAGATGGAACTGGGAATGTGATCCAAATGGATCTGAGTCAGACTAAGAGACTGGTGGACCATAAAGGATGAGGAACAAACAAACAAAAAAACCTCACACTCTCTCAGTGCTGGAAAGACAGTGATGGATGGGGATCATCCATTACCTCAGAACCAATGTAGGGGGCGCTATTATTATTGCCTTATTTTGCAGAGATTTGCAGTCAGCTATACTTAAGTCTGGTTGTGTTGTAAACTGTACAGTAGTTAGAAAGTAAGTGTTAAAATAGTTAAAAAATACATTAATTAAATCTAAACCAGATTAGACAAATTAAGTAACATCTCGCGTCCATATAATGTATCTTTCTTCAATTTTCCCTATCGCATTTAGAAAAAAATTGATCCAGAATGTATTGCTTCATCAACATCCGTCTCTGCAGCCTCTTATTAATGTGATGAAATGAAAAAAAAAATGTACATTTTGGCTCTATAGTGTTCATTTACAATTGTCGTCATGTGGATTCTCTGTGCTGTAGACCGCAACAACTCTCTGGCGCGCAAAAGATTATGGGATATATCATTACGGCGAATACTGCCATGTAATGGCCAGTAGATGGCAGTAGAAACCCTGAAAACTTGCTAAAACAAATATTCCAAATAATCCATGTCTGCTACATTTAATCTGTGTGTGGAATTGAATAAATGCAAACCGAATTTCAGACATCTTATATATATATTACTCTGGAACAAAGAGGACAAACAGTGTTGTAAAGGACAATAAGCAGGGCATTAAAGAGCAAACTTCACTTTCACCCTGGATGACATGAACAGGAAGCGATCGCAGCTCACACAACCTGAGCTTCTGGCATAAAACATACACAATAACAATGTCTATAAACCCAGAGAATATATTTGCGAGAGTTTTAGACACAATATACAAGGAATTTAATGCTGTTGTCCATGTGCAACGGTTAAAGTGCAGCCTGATCAGAGTGTCTAAATGCATTTCTCCTGTCATGAAACTTTACCCATAACGCATGCAGCATGTGTGTCCAAACACTAAAACCTTCAAAATTAGTGCATTACTTTAAAGCTAAAACATATAGCTGATATTTTTGCTTTATAAAATGGCAGACATGACATTAATTTAAATAACTTGTCTGGAATTGGTTTGGTTAAAATTTTAACCATAAGTTAAAACTGTATGCCTGTTGATGACTTGCATGATATGCCAGCAAGTCTATATAGTGTAAAGAGAAATTGTCTTTATTCTTCCTCCTCCTCTGTCACTAGGTCTCTTTGGCTGAGAGAAAGCTAATCTGACACAGAAGCACTGGCTTCTTGTGTCAGTAGCTGCTAGTGTACTGAAATAAATCAATACTGAAAGGTATCGGTTTAGCTTTTATCTACCACTTTTGCTAAATTTTGTAGGGGTTTATCAGTTTAGCTTTAAAAATGATAACTTTTCAGTTAGCGGATTAACCATTCAAATCAAATCTAACTTTTTGGTTAGCTGTGCCCACCACTGTTTCTGTGTAGGCTCTCAGTTGTCCAGGTGGTTTCCATAGTAGAGAAGCTTGAATCTTCGACTGGACTGGGTTTCTTGACGCAAGGACATTTTGCTTCAAATCGCAGAAGCTTCCTCAGCTAAAATTCTTGCTCTAGTAGTCTGACTTCTGTCTGACTCATGTAGAGATTCTTCTCTACATGAGTCAAGACCCAGTCCAGTCGAAGATTCAAGCTTCTCTACTGTGCCCACCACCGGTTTTCAGGTCATTTGAGAGTTGTTTAGAGGCTCCCATGTTGCCACTCATTAGAAGAGATGCAAAGAGGAGAAATATTTGTAAATGGCCACCTTAAATATTCTTTCTCATGATTGGATTCACCTGTGTAAGGAGGTCAAGGGTCAATGATCTTACCAAACCAATTTTGTGTTCCAGTAATTAGTGTTAAATGTATGCAAATCAATAAAATGACAAGGGTGCCCAAATTTATGCACCTGCCTAATTTTGTTTAAATAATTATTGCACACTTTCTGTAAATACTAGAAACTTCATTTCACTTCTCAAATATCAGTGTTCATCTACTATATGATATATTTAACTGAAATTTCTGATCTGATAAAGGAAAATCAGGAAAATTATCAGGGGTGCCCAAACTTTTGCATACGACTGTAAAACTAAAGCATAGTTCCTTCAAAGTGAAAGCTCATTTTAGAAATTTTAATATAAAGAAGCCTGATTTTTTTTAATGTAATTAAAAATTCAGATGTGTAAAAACTCGAGGGTTCACAAACTTTCCAGCACGACTATATGTGCCAGGAATGTTCCATTTGTTTGTCCTGTTAATGGTTTATCTTTTCTGATTTTTAAATCCATAATAGGAGCCTCGTTTGTTTTGTTATTGTTGGTTTTTTTTGGGGGGGGGGGGGGGGTGTTACATCTCAGTGTTCTGCTCCTATGACTTTAATATTCTACTATTCTTCAATTTAATTATTTATTTTTAATTTTTGACTTGCAGGTCTACAGTCACTGTGGTTTTTCTGGCCACTGGATTTGGATGTGTCCTTGTTGTGTGGGCCGCTGAAGAGGAGGTACTGCTGGCCCACCACCACAAGATGGCGCCCTGCTTGAAGTGCGGGCTTCAAGCACGAGAGGGCGTCAGAGCAACCAGGAGTGACAGCTGTCACTCATCATCCATACCAGCTGTCACTCATTCACTTCTCATCACCACCACCATAAAGGCCGGACTGCAACTCCACCTCCCCGCCGAGAAATCAACTACCATTCAGGTAATTTCTCTGCTGACTGACACTGTGTGTGTTAAACCTGAACTTCTATTGCAGCCGTTTTCCTGGAGTGTTTCCTTATCTGGAGGATTGGCGTTTGGTGTGACAGCGACGGCTTCGCCTCACACCCCAACTCAGATAAGTGGTTGACCAGGAGCTGCACGAATTTGTGTGATTGGAGGTGGAGGTTCTCCCTCCTTTACTTAAGACAGACTGTGGGATTACTGAGTGTGCGAACTCACACTCATCTGGACTGTCTCTGTTTTCTGCCAGCAGTACCGGGTCTGACTGCTGAAGACAGCGGCCACCTGGGGCGCAGGGCTTGGCGGCTCCGGTGTTCTTCAGCTCCGTTGGTGGTGGAAGCTGTGTGGGGATCCAGCTCTTCTCTCTCCAGGCGTCTTCTATCGTCGAGCCTGCCCACACGTCACCTGGTGTATGATTGACAGTCCACCATATTGTTATTGTCTGTACGTTGTTGTGCGATTCACAACATTAAATTGTTACTTTTGGCTTATCCATTGTCCGTTCACTAACGCCCCCTGTTGTGGGTCCATGTCACGTCACTTTCACAACAGGATTTCTCGGCCAGCGTCATGGATCCCGAGGGGCGTCAACCATCGCTTGAACAGCCAATGGAAGAGCGAGGTGCACAGGCGCCAGCAGGAGGCGTGTTGGGTGAGCTGCAGCACATCTTAACCACCTTTGCCGCTCAGTTGGACTTAGTTACCGAGCAGAGCAGTGTTCTCGATCGCAGGATAGGGGCTCTCACCGTACAGGTGGAAGCGCGTGCTCAGGGCGCTGCTGCAGCACCTCCTCCTGCTGACCGCGTGCCAGAAACAGACATTCCGCTGGTCGTTCAACGAACCCCCCCACCTTCCTCTGAAGCATACATAAGCCCTCCGGAGCCGTACGGAGGCTGTGTGGAGACGTGCGACGACTTCTTGATGCAGTGCTCGCTTGTCTTTTCACAGCGTCCCGTCATGTACGCGTCAGACGCTAGCCGGGTGGCTTACGTTATAAATTTGCTTCGAGGAGAGGCACGCGCCTGGGCTACGGCGCTTTGGGAGCAGAATTCACGGCTCCTAACGGTTTATACTGAGTTTGTGAGGGAGTTCCGACAGGTGTTCGACCACCCTCATAGAGGCGAGACCGCTTCAAGTGTGCTGCTGTTGATAAGACAGGGGCGTCGGAGCGCAGCGAAGTATGCAGTCGACGTCCGCATCGCAGCAGCGCGAGCCGGCTGGAATGCTGTTGCGCTCCGCGCCGCCTTTATAAACGGACTGTCTCTGGTCCTTAAGGAGCACCTGGTGGCGAAGGACGAGCCGCGGGATTTAGATGGGCTTATCGACCTGGTTATACGGTTAGACAACCGATTAACAGAACACCGACGGGAGCGAGACGAAGGGCGTGGTCAGGCACAAGCCGTCCCTCTTCCTCCCGGGTCTGAAAGGGAGCCGACTTCCCCACGCTCCACTGCCAGGGCTCTCCACTTGACAACAGCTCCCCCTGCTGACGTTGCTATGGAAACGAGCAGGGCCAAAAAACGATCAGATCAGAGACAAAGGAGGCTGATCCGTGGAGAGTGTTTTCTCTGCAGCTCTACCGAGCACACACAGAGAGAATGCCCCAAACGGTCAAAACAGCAGCACTCGTCCTTAGAGACTGGGCTAAGGGTGGGTCACAATACCCACGCGGGGAAACCCTGTAAATCTGCACGAATCTCAGTCACGATCCTGAGTGGGGATATAACCCTTCACGCCCCAGCACTGGTGGACACGGGGTCGGAGGGGAATCTGCTGGATAGCAGATGGGCAAAGGAGGTTGGGCTCCCTCTAGTGGCCTTACCGTCACCATTGTCGGTGCGGGCACTAGATGGCACCCTTCTTCCACTAATCACACACCAGACTCAGCCAGTGACATTGGTTGTGTCTGGGAATCACAGGGAGGAGATTGTGTTTTATGTAACACCTTCTACCTCCCGAGTGATTTTGGGTTTTCCATGGGTGTTAAAACACAATCCCCGGATTGATTGGCCGTCTGGGGTTGTGGTTCAGTGGAGCGAAACCTGCCACCGGGAGTGTTTAGGATCCTCGGTTCCAGCCGGTGTGACAGCTAAGGAGGAGGTTTTATTCCCCCCCAATCTGGCGGCGGTGCCGGCTGAGTACCACAACCTTGCTGACGTCTTCAGCAAGGATCTGGCACTCACGCTGCCCCCGCACCGTCCGTACGATTGTGCCATTGATTTGATACCGGGCGCTGAGTACCCGTCCAGCAGGCTGTACAACCTCTCACGTCCGGAACGCGAATCAATGGAGACCTACATCCGGGACTTGTTAGCTGCCGGGTTGATCCGGAACTCCACCTCCCCGATGGGTGCTGGTTTCTTTTTTGTGGGCAAGAAGGACGGCGGACTCCGTCCATGCATTGATTACAGAGGGCTGAACGAGATCAGGGTTCGCAACCGATACCCGTTACCTCTGTTGGATTCAGTGTTCACGCCCCTGCATGGAGCCCAAATTTTCATGAAATTGGATCTTAGGAATGCTTATCACCTGGTTTGGATCCAGGAGGGAGACGAGTGGAAGACGGCCACTTTGAGTACCTGGTCATGCCATTCGGCCTCACCAATGCGCCCGCGACGTTCCAAGCATTGGTTAATGACGTCTTGCAGGACTTCCTGCATCGGTTTGTCTTCGTATATCTAGACGATATACTCATCTTTTCTACGGATCCTGAGACCCATGTTAAGCATGTACGTCAGGTCCTACAGCGGTTGTTGGAGAACCGGCTGTTTGTGAAGGGCGAGAAGTGTGAGTTCCACCGCACTTCTTTGTCCTTCTTGGGGTTCATCATCTCCTCCAACTCCGTCGCCCCTGATCCGGCCAAGGTTGCGGCGGTGAGAGATTGGCCCCAACCAACGAACCGTAGGAAACTACAACAGTTCCTCGGTTTTGCAAATTTCTACCGGAGGTTCATCAAGGGCTACAGTCAGGTAGTTAGCCCCCTGACAGCCCTGATCTCCACAAAAGTCCCCTTCACCTGGTCGGATCGGTGCGAAGCCGCGTTTAGGGAGTTGAAACGCCGGTTCTCGACTGCACCGGTTCTGGTGCAACCCGATCCCACGCGCCAGTTTGTTGTTGAAGTGGATGCCTCTGACTCAGGGATAGGAGCCGTGCTATCCCAGAGCGGGGAGTCCGACAAGGTTCTCCATCCATGTGCCTACTTTTCCCGCAGGTTGACTTCAGCTGAACAGAACTATGACGTCGGCAATCGGGAACTTCTTGCGGTGAAAGAGGCTCTTGAAGAGTGGAGACACCTGTTGGAGGGAGCATCGGTACCATTTACAGTTTTCACGGACCATCGGAACCTGGAGTACATCCGGACCGCGAAGCGTCTGAACCCCAGGCAAGCCCGCTGGTCGCTGTTCTTCGGGCGTTTTGACTTCCGGATCACCTACCGCCCCGGGACAAAGAACCAACGATCTGACGCCCTGTCCCGGGTGCACGAAGAGGAGGTCAAGACCGAGCTGTCAGACCCCCCTGTAACCATCATCCCCGAGTCCACTGTCGTGGCCGCCCTTACCTGGAACGTGGAGAAGACCGTCCGGGAGGCCCTGATACGGAGCCCAGACCCGGGGACCAGTCCGGAGAACAAACTGTACGTCCCACCAGAGGCCAGGGCTGCGGTCCTTGACTTCTGTCACGGTTCCAAGCTCTCCTGTCACCCAGGGGTGCGAAGAACCGTGGCAGTGGTCCGGCAGCGCTTCTGGTGGGCGTCTATGGAAGCCGACGTCCGGGAGTATGTCCAGGCCTGCACCACCTGCGCCAGGGGCAAAGCTGACCACCACAAGGCCCAAGGCCTCCTCCAGCCTCTGCCTGTGCCTCGTCGCCCCTGGTCTCATATCGGCCTGGACTTTGTCACGGGCCTCCCGCCGTCCCAGGGAAACACCACCATCCTAACGATAGTGGACCGGTTCTCCAAGGCGGCCCACTTCGTGGCCCTCCCGAAGCTCCCGACGGCCCAGGAGACTGCAGTCCTCCTGGTCCACCACGTCGTGCGTCTGCATGGGATTCCATCAGACATTGTCTCGGATCGTGGTCCTCAGTTCTCCTCCCAGGTCTGGCGGAGTTTCTGTAGGGAACTGGGGGCCACCGTCAGTCTCTCGTCTGGGTACCACCCCCAGACGAACGGGCAGGCAGAGCGGACTAACCAGGAACTGGAGCAGGCCCTCCGTTGCGTGACCTCCGCGCACCCGACGGCCTGGAGTGACCATCTGGCCTGGATCGAGTACGCTCATAACAGCCAAGTCTCGTCTGCCACCGGCCTCTCCCCATTTGAAGTGTGTTTGGGGTACCAGCCCCCATTGTTCCCGCTAGTGGAGGGAGAGGTCGGGGTGCCCTCGGTCCAGGCCCATCTGAGAAGGTGCCGTCGGGTGTGGTGTACCGCCCGCTCTGCCCTGCTCAAAGCCCGGACGAGGGCCAAGAACCATGCAGACCGCCAGCGTGCCCCGGCCCCTGAATATCAGCCTGGGCAGGAGGTTTGGCTTTCCACAAAGGACATTCCCCTGCAAGTGGAATCCCAAAAGTTGAAGGACAGATACATCGGACCTTTCCCCATCCTCAAAGTCCTCAGTCCAGCCGCAGTGAAGCTGAAGCTGCCAGCTTCACTGCGGATCCACCCGGTTTTCCATGTGTCCCACATCAAACCTCACCACGTTTCACCCCTCTGTACCCCCGGACCGGCGCTGCCTCCTGCCCGGATCATCGACGGGGAGCCGGCTTGGACCGTGCGCCGGCTCCTGGATGTCCGTCGGAAGGGCCGGGGGTTCCAGTATTTGGTGGACTGGGAGGGGTATGGACCCGAAGAACGCTCCTAGGTGAAGAGGAGCTTCATCCTGGACCCGGCCCTCCTGGCCGACTTCTACCGGCGGCACCCGGACAAGCCTGGTCGGGCGCCAGGAGGCGCCCGTTGAGGGGGGGGTCCTGTTGTGTGGGCCGCTGAAGAGGAGGTACTGCTGGCCCACCGCCACAAGATGACGCCCTGCTTGAAGTGCAGGCTTCAAGCACGAGAGGGCGTCGGAGCAACCAGGAGTGACAGCTGTCACTCATCATCCATACCAGCTGTCACTCATTCACTTCTCATCACCACCACCATAAAGACCGGACTGCAACTCCACCTCCCCGCCGAGAAATCAACTACCATTCAGGTAATTTCTCTGCTGACTGACACTGTGTGTGTTAAACCTGAACTTCTATTGCAGCCGTTTTCCTGGAGTGTTTCCTTATCTGGAGGATTGGCGTTTGGTGTGACAGCGACGGCTTCGCCTCACACCCCAACTCAGATAAGTGGTTGACCAGGAGCTGCACGAGTTTATGTGATTGGAGGTGGAGGTTCTCCCTCCTTTACTTAAGACAGACTGTGGGATTACTGAGTGTGCGAACTCACACTCATCTGGACTGTCTCTGTTTTCTGCCAGCAGTACCGGGTCTGACTGCTGACGACAGCGGCCACCTGGGGCGCAGGGCTTGGCGGCTCCGGTGTTCTTCAGCTCCGTTGGTGGTGGAAGCTGTGTGGGGATCCAGCTCTTCTCTCTCCAGGCGTCTTCTATCGTCGAGCCTGCCCACACGTCACCTGGTGTATGATTGACAGTCCACCATATTGTTATTGTCTGTACGTTGTTGAGCGATTCACAACATTAAATTGTTACTTTTGGCTTATCCATTGTCCGTTCACTAACGCCCCCTGTTGTGGGTCCGTGTCACGTCACTTTCACAACTGTCCTTGTGATAACATCAGGTGCTATGGCATGTGCAAACAGTTTATAAGCAGTCCAGGAGATTTGCACATGATAACTACAAATCAGCACCTGCTTTCTTTCACTCATTCCTTTTTACAAAGAGATTTAGGGTTAAAATAAGAAACATGTATGAAGGAGGCCCACTGACCTCATAATTCAATTTAATTTAAAATCAGCATGCTCTCTCATCTCGCATACTGGTGATTAGATCTGACACGAATTCACTCAAAACACAATCTCCTCAGAATCCAAATGTTAGGCCACAGTGGGGTCAGAAACATCTTTAAAAGATAAGACTGAATAAAGCACAGACTGTTCACCAAGTGGAAGGGTGCTGTGATTTAAGCCATCCTTCCTCTGCCCACTTTGGTTGCCACTCCCTTCTGTTTCTTTTAGGTTTTCTCTCAATTCTCTGTTTGTTCAGACCATCTTGTCTCTGTCTGGCACGCAGAATGGAATCTTAATCCAGCAGTCTGGCTCTCTGGTCCCAGTCACATTGTTAGTGACAATGCCATGTGCCTCTTTTGCTGGCTTACATTGCTGTTTATTTTTCCACTTTGCCAACAGACGAGTTGTGCATCTCGCATCTCTCTGTCAATGTCACACAAAAATCTAACCACAAATACAGATGGTACATGGTACCACATGGTCTTCGTTGATCTTGTGTTGCATTTTACACGTTTGTAATGAGCAAGAGCGTAAACGATGTTTGTCGGCTGGTTTGTGTGTGTTTTCATTTCCCACGTGCTGGCTGCCTGCCCCTGCGCAGTTTGCACATAGGTCATCTGGAGCGTTCTCTAATTGTGCAGTGGAAACAAAAGTGGCATTGGAAATTTTTTGAAATGGTGTAAAATTAGACCATCTGCTTTGCATTTCCAGATGGCTCTCAGAATGCGCATTTACAATTTGGTTAAATGCAGAGTGAAGACTGCTAGATGAGTTTTTTAAAGTCCCACAGTGAAAATATAGGACTCTCATGTTGTTTGCAGAGGTGTGGGCATCCCTGGACAAATGACAAATGAAATCACATTCAATATAAAACTTTTCTTTTTTATATGAAAGTTAAAATGTGTGCTCATCATGTCAGTGATCATAAAGCTCCACCATATAAAATTATCTAAATTAAATAAACGAGGGAGGAATGAACTAAAGGACATTTTCAAGTTGCTGAGTATCCCCTAGAATTTAATTAAATCACTTGATGAGAAATGGAACAATTAGATTAATCACTTTAAGTTAAAATACATAACTAAAACAATTCAAGTATACAAAGTTATTCAAATGAAGTGCAATAAACTTGTTGATTTATGATTTATTTAGTTAAATTAACATTCTATCAGTATGTGATGCATCAAACACAATAAAGTATTTCCCAATCATCCAGAACATTCCTGCAGCTCATTTGAAATAGTTATTGAAATAATTATTTAAAAATATTTTATTTAAGTTATTAATAAATAAATAAATAAATAAAATAAAAATCCACCGCCTCATCTAACTCACTCCAGAAATACAGTATTTTTTATTCTTCATCTCGCAACCTATCTGTGGGGCATATGCAGTGGTGGGCACAGCTAACTGAAAAATTAGCTTCAATAACCACTAACCCACTGACTGAAAAGTTAGCTTTTACAACGCTAAACCGCTAAAAAAAAAATTAGTGGAAGTTAGAGCTAACCGCTAACTTTTAGTATTGACTCAGTACACTGTCAGCTATTCACAAACCAGTTTTGAGTTTAAGCACCGCAGGGGCTTCTGAATAAATTCAAAAGCAATCACAAACCCAAAACAAACAACAAGACAGAGCTTTTGTCTTTATGCTTCCTGCCCACTGCTGCAAAAAAATGGCACTCACTTTTGACACACAACAACACAGACGGTAGCAGAAGAGATTAAATGCAAGTCACTTTTCACTCATGGTTTCATGTATAAACAAAACTAATTTCAGACAGTTTATCGACATTAACGGCAACTCTGTTATTTTTACAAAGTGAAAATATCACACATATCTTTTAACGCCTCTACACACATAGTGCGAATATGTACAACTCCAAGGCGACATCCGAGCAGCTGGTATGCATGCACCGTGAAACATTGCGCCGACGGGCAGGTGTGAACTGTGCTGGTGCGACAATTTGTGCATGCGGGAACACAGTGCCACCAGCTGCACGATGTGTAACCACATCGTGCAGCTGGAAGGCACAGAAAAATAAATAAATAACAAAATACATGCTGCAACCGTTCCGTGTACTTGGAAACACACCAGCTTTTCCCCAGCAGCTGCACGCAGCTGGAAAGAAAAAAAAATGCGTCACCCACAGGATTTGAACCTGCGCCTTCCAAAAACTGTGATTACAACCAGAAACTTTACCAAATGAGTTACCATCACTGTCCTGTGAAAGACGCTGAACACTGCCTTATATCAGGAACCACATGGACATTTTTTTTAAAATGATGCATCATATAAAAACATTGCATTGTATTAAATTTCTCTCATCAAGTGGGAAATCCAAATATGATCCATCTGTTCCTCTGTAGATGACCCATGGTCACTGATGTACAGTCATGAAAACACATGAATGAGAAGCAGTTCGCTCATTCATGTCCACATCTGCTGGCGCACCTCTTGCCGCCACGCGTGTCTTGTGGATGGCACACCGCAGGATACCACATCACGTGGAACAGAGCTCACATGAGTGATGTGACAGTCAGATCGCCTGCTGCATGTTATGATCTGACGGTCGGGTTCAACCTGGGAGCAGCCTGTCCATGTGCACGCTGTGTGCACACGCACTCGGTTGCTGCAGCCTGTCACCACAGTGATATATGTTTTTATTTTTGTCCACTTGATGACAGCAAACAGACATACGCGCGTCACAGTAGTCAGTTGTTAGTCCATGTCCATCCAAACACAGTACTGTTCAGCTGGGATGTCCAGAATGACAGATCTCCATGGCTGCTTCTGTCATAGCCACAGCTCCTGTGTGGCACACCAAAGCCACACTCATGGGGCACTTAGACAAATTTCACTGCAAGTACGACAGTGACTGTCTGCAGTCTGTTGTCGTGCCAAGAGTGCGAATGGCCACACATTTTCTAAGTGCCATGTGGGCCGTGTTTGATGTTCGTGTGTGTCACCTGGAATTTGGCCGACACCTGCCGCGAGAGGGTTTGATGGGCTTGCATAGCGCCCACTTTGTCTTTCAGCCGCTGGTGTGCGCAAATAGTTGTAGCAACAGGTGTATGAGGCATTGGAAGCAGCTACGAAATTACACGGTTTGCATACGATTCCTGCTTCATGCGCACCTAATGCACAGTTCGACCAAATTCGCACTATGTGTGAGGGGCCCTTAAAGTAATGCGCTAATTCTGAAGGTTTGAGCGGTAACTGACACGCGCGCCAAAAGGCTCCTCTCATCACTCTCCCCCATCAAAATGCATAGAACCCTGCCATCTACTGGATGGAAGTGTGAATAGCGGCCAACATATTTGTGAATCTCAAATTTAGTTTTGCGCTCAGAATGTCTCAATATTGCGTAAGTGAGCAAAGTGATGAATGCGTGTGAGTGGTGATCCACAAATGCTGAATACTGGAGAATGGGCATATGTGCTCCTTATTAGTTGACTTAACAAGGTTTTAAAAAGGAATAGTTTGGACCATGTATCATGCTTAGTTATCACGTTATGGGGTTACATATGCCACATGTTGTGTGTTGACCTTTACTTTTGAGACCAAACATTCAAAACTATTCAAAACATTCAAAACATTCAAAACTGTCAAAACTATTCCATTTATTATTCCTATTAGTTCAACCAATATTTTGCATCACGTTTTACCAAAATTGGAGCAACTTGACTACAACTTGACCAAAGCATCCTTATCCTGCCAGCGGATAAAGGCAGATGCACGGTGGTCCTGAACACATCTGACTACGAGGCCAAGATCAACAACTTGCTCAGTGACTCCAATACATACGAACGTCTGAAGAGAGACCCCACGAGCGGCTATAAGAAGAAAATCATTAGCTACCTCCAAAACCTGGAGAAAGAGGGACTCATAGACAGGCAGACATACTACAGACTGTACCCTGGGGACGCCACTCTGTGCATCTATGGACTGCCCAAAATCCACAAACAGGACGTGCCACTCAGGCCTATTGTATGTAGCACAGATTCCATCACATACAATGTGGCCAAGCACCTCAAGTGGATTTTGGCTCCTCTAGTGGGTAACTCAGAACACCATGTGGAGAACACACAAGATTTTGTGAACAAGATCAAGGACCTGCAGATGGAGGCAGATGAAACAATTGTGTCTTTTGATATGACTTCGTTGTTCACCTGCATCCCCACCGCTGAGGCTGTCTCAGCTGTGAGGCAGAGACTGCTGGAGGATGTGTCTCTACTTGAAAGGACCAAACTCACACCAGACCACATCTGCCAGCTCTTGGAGATCTGTCTTAACACCACATATTTCCTGTTTAGGGGTAATTACTACAGGCAGATTCATGGTTGTGCAATGGGGTCTCCGGTATCCCCCATTGTGGCCAATCTGTACATGGAGCGAGTGGAGAAGACAGCTTTGACGTCTTTCACGGGCATCTCTCCCAGTCACTGGTTCAGATATGTTGATGACACATGGGTTAAAATCAAGCAACAGGAAGTTGAGGACTTTACAGAACACATCAACTCGGTGGGCGCCAATATCAAGTTCACACGTGAGGATGCCAGAAACAACCATTTAGCCTTCTTGGACTGTGATGTTACGATTGGAGAGAACAGGCAGCTCCAGACAGGGGTTTACAGAAAACCAACTCACACTGACCAATATCTGCTCTTTGGCTCAAACCACCCCCTTGAACACAAGCTGGGGGTGATCAGGACGCTTCAACACAGAGCTGGTAATGAGTCATTCACGTCATCAGCAGAGTCGTCAAGGGAGCCATCAGGAGAGGGACAGCTGCCCTGTCATTAGGAGGGTGTTAACTAGAGCACAATAGGTGCTAATTAGAGCTATTGTTTAGTCACCAGCCTATAGCAGTCTGCCTCTCGGTAGGAGGGGTCTGGTTAGGTTTAAAACTCCAGCTTTTGTGACTTCTTGATTATTCTTCTCTACAAGAGTCAAGACAGAAGTTAGACCACCACAGCAAGAATTTTAGCTGAGGAAGCTTCTACGATTTGAAGCGAAACGTCCTCGCGTCAAGCAACCCAGTTCAATCGAAGATTCAAGCTTCCCTACTATGGAAACCACCTGGACAACTGAGAGCCTACACAGAAACTTGACTTTTGTCACTTTTCTTGCTGTTTTTACCCCATAACTCCATAACATTAAGTCATAGATAGTCCAAACTATACCTTTTTGGAATCTTTATGATCACACAAATAATGTCATGTAGTTTTCAATTTGAATGGAGCATTTTAAATTTTTGACTCCTGTGTAATTCTTCAATTGAGTCCTACCTGGCTGCCTATTGAAAATTCAAGTGGCTCGTCATTTTTTTCAAAAGGGTAATGTGTAAGGTGTATTTGTGCCACATTTGGTGTTTGTATCACCATTTGAAGGATTGTTTCAGTTATCTGCTGCACTGTTTGGTGATGTGGTGTCCTTGTAGCCATTTTGTTGGGTATAGGATGAGTGATATTGTCAGATAAGTTTCTGTAACTTTTCTGTCTTGAGCTTTTGTGGAGATACTTCTACAAAGTGCTGGAAGCTGAGCTGTTGTTAATATTACTGCTTCTAGGAATCCAATTGCAGGTGATCTTTGCTGGACTGGTCGCAAGATGTTGGTATACAGTATTTTCCAGATTATAAGTCTCACCGTTTTCTGTATTATCAGCTCATTAATTTGGGATCTTTTTCCATTTGAATAGTGTACTTTGTATTGGTGCCATTTCTTCTTTCATTATAATAGTTTATTTTCTTTAGTGCTTTGATTCCTGTGAAAGCGGGAGAGACACAGTGGAGTGCAGCGAGGCGCTGTATTTGTGCCTCTCTTTGTTCACGCCTGTAATGTCCACTGCTCCTGTTAAATGATTTAAGATTATAAGGGCATGCAGTAACTGAACTGTCACATGAAACTGTCTTTAAACTGAAAACAACCAAATAGCAACACTATTCCTGATCAGTGTGTCAAAAGACATACAGGCCAGGGATTCAACAAAACAAACAATCCCATGGATTTCTTTATTAATAACCTAAATGACATGTTTTCTGCCATGGAACGGGAGAATACACAAAATCAATGCATCTCTATTATTGTGCGCTCAGCGTTTCCTGAGTGCGGGTGGTACTGTACGCGCCCATTGCAGGAGTGGGCGGAACTGTAACACACACCTTGCTGATGCGGGCGGGAATGGTCAGAATTTCAGTAGGAGCAGGCGGGAGTGGGATGAAGAATATAGTCCCACGCAGGGCTCTATGAACCCTGTGCGGGACTATATTGAACCAGCACCTTGCAAGCACCTTGCTAGCATGCGCCTTGCTGGAGTCAGGGAATGCAAGACACAATATGACACCTACTGGTCAAATAATTTATAATACAATTTTATAACATATTAAAACTAATTTCCTTTGGCTTCTGCAGTATGTTATGTTGCAGTCATTATTGTGTCGATAGGTAGAACAACTCCACATCAGATAGCACTTAGTTTAATGAACTGCTGTATTTTTTTTTAATCTGTTGTGCACCTGTGGATCTTACAACTTTATTGTGTATATTTTAGGAACATTTCTTTGTGAATGTTTAATTAAAGCATGAAAAAATGGATACTGGGATGTCTTTAACCTCTATTTTCATTTAATTTCTTATTGTTTTATTCTGCAGAATTACATTTGGTATTAAGAACAATGTAATGACAACCCTATTCTCTAGCATACTGTGCTATACCCCCCCCCCCACCCCCCGCATAAATTAGTACTCTTAGATTTCCTTCAAGGTTTGGAGGTCTGTATAGATCAATTTGATCACTCAATCTCATTCCCATAAACAACCTACACTCAACAAAAATATAAATGCAACACTTTTGGTTTTGCTCCCATTTTGTATGAGATGAACTCAAAGATCTAAAACTTTTTCCACATACACAATATCACCATTTCCCTCAAATATTGTTCACAAACCAGTCTAAATCTGTGATAGTGAGCACTTCTCCTTTGCTGAGATAATCCATCCCACCTCACAGGTGTGCCATATCAAGATGCTGATTAGACACCATGATTAGTGCACAGGTGTGCCTTAGACTGTCCACAATAAAAGGCCACTCTGAAAGGTGCAGTTTTATCACACAGCACAATGCCACAGATGTCGCAAGATTTGAGGGAGCGTGCAATTGGCATGCTGACAGCAGGAATGTCAACCAGAGCTGTTGCTCATGTATTGAATGTTCATTTCTCTACCATAAGCCAGTCTCCAAAGACGTTTGGCAGTTTGGCAGTACATCCAACCAGCATCACAACCACAGACCACGTGTAACCACACCAGCCCAGGACCTCCACATCCAGCATGTTCACCTCCAAGATCGTCTGAGATCAGCCACTCGGACAGCTGCTGAAACAGTCGGTTTGCATAACCAAAGAATTTCTGCACAAACTGTCAGAAACCGTCTCAGGGAAGCTCATCTGCATGCTCGTCGTCCTCATCGGGGTCTCGACCTGACTCCAGTTCTTGAGTGGGCAAATGCTCACATTCGCTGGCGTTTGGCACGTTTGAGAGGTGTTCTCTTCACGGATGAATCCCGGTTCACAATGTCCAGGGCAGATGGCAGACAGCGTGTGTGGCGTCGTGTGGGTGAGCGGTTTTCTGATGTCAATGTTGTGGATCGAGTGGCCCATGGTGGCGGTGGGGTTATGGTATGGGCAGGCGTCTGTTATGGACGAAGAACACAGGTGCATTTTATTGACATTTTGAATGCACAGAGATACCGTGACGAGATCCTGATCCTGTTGTGCCATACATCCAAGAACATCACCTCATGTTGCAGCAGGATAATGCACGGCCCCATGTTGCAAGGATCTGTACACAATTCTTGGAAGCTGAAAATGTCCCAGTTCTTGCATGGCCGGCATACTCACCGGACATGTCACCCATTGAGCATGTTTGGGATGCTCTGGACCGGCGTATACGACAGCGTGTACCAGTTCCTGCCAATATCCAGCAACTTCGCACAGCCATTGAAGAGGAGTGGACCAACATTCCACAGGCCACAACTGACAACCTGATCAACTCTATGCGAAGGAGATGTGTTGCACTGCATGAGGCAAATGGTGGTCACACCAGATACTGACTGGTATTCCCCCCCAATAAAACAAAACTGCACCTTTCAGAGTGGCCTTTATTGTGGGCAGTCTAAGGCACACCTGTGCACTAATCATGGTGTCTAATCAGCATCTTGATATGGCACACCTGTGAGGTGGGATGGATTATCTCAGCAAAGGAGAAGTGCTCACTATCAGATTTAGACTGGTTTGTGAACAATATTTGAGGGAAATGGTGATATTGTGTATGTGGAAAAAGTTTTAGATCTTTGAGTTCATCTCATACAAAATGGGAGCAAAACCAAAAGTGTTGCGTTTATATTTTTGTTAAGTGTATTAAAAAAGGAAATCAAAGTACATATTAAATTTTTTTTACAACCTTTGTTACATTAAAACATGGTTAGCAATCAAACATCTGAGTTTTCTTCTCACCTCTGACAACTGCTTTGTTTGTAAGAAATCCATCAGACTGAATGTAGTCAACTTACCAGGCTTTCAAAATCCACTAAACACTCAAAATAGCAATAACATAATGCTGACTGCCTACTTTCTAAATGTTGACTGATTAGTGGCACAAAACATCTTAAAGAATTATGGCCAGCTCACTATATTTATTTATTTTAATATACTAGTTTATATTCAACCCCACGTTGGTGTTAAAAATGAGTTCCAGTTTTTGTTTTTTGTTTTTTACAGTAGATCTACTGCACATAAATAGTCCATATATTAATGTAATAATATCACAACATGTTGTAAGTAATCATAAAAAGCAAGAACACTTTTATAGATACACTATACCATTTTAAAGTGCTGAAATCACAGTTTTCCATTCATTTAGATCATTTCCAGCAGCTTGTGTGAAACAAGATTTCTGTCATCAGCTCTTTTTTCTTTCTTCCCAGCTTTTATTGAACCTTCAGCACACTATTTCTTACACAGATATGATAAATGCATCACAATGATAAGCAAAAACAGTCAGAGGATGACTGTGTCTCAGCCTTCCCACATGTGAAATCTATCACTACTGATCGTGACAGTGTTTAGAACAGACAAGACACAAGTGTTCAACAGGACAACAACAGCTTTCATCTTGTCACCAGATAGACAAAGTGCTCATCACATCATTGTTGGCTGATGAATTAAACGCCCATATCAATCAGAATCAATACTTCACTTCATAACAGTGTTATTGCTCTTCTTTCAGCTGCTCCTGTTAGAAGTCGTTTCCATCTCGCCCTGTCCTCTGTATCTTCCTCTGTCACACCAACCACCTGCATGTCCTCCCTCACCACATCCATAAACCTCCTCTTTGGCCTCCCTCTTCTCCTCCTGTCTGCTGGCTCTATCCTCAGCATCCTTCTCCCTATACACCCTGGGTCCCTCCTCTGCACATGTCCAAACCATCTCAGTCTCACCTGTTTGACTTTGTCTCCAAACTGTCCTTCCTGCACTGTCCCTGTATGTTCATTTCTAATCCTGTACATCCTCGTCACTCCCAAAGAAAGTCACAGCACCTTCAGCTCTGCCTCCTGGCTTTTGTTAGCTGACTCCAAGTATTTAAACTCATCAACCTTCACCACCTCTATTCCTCACAAACCACTATTACACCGGGCTCCCTCTCATTCACACATATGTACTCCATGTACTCTGTATTGACTGACTTTCATTCCCCTTCTCTCCAGAGCACATCTCCACCTCTCCAGGGTAGTCTAAACCTGCTCTCTACTCTCACTGCAGGTCACAGTGTCATCTGCAAAGATCATAGTCCACAGGCACCCAAAATGTACTGGATGCACACTCGATGTGGAGGAGTTACTTCATTTCACAACAATGTTAAGTGTTAATTGTTTTCAAACTGAAGTCCACTCATTTTACACAAGTGTATTTATTAAAGCTATAGGGCCACTCAAATTTGACTGAACTGGAAAATTTAATTTCTACTAAAATCCCAGCAATATCATGTTGGTTTATTTTAGAAACATCTTGCAAAATTACAGCTCACTTCAATGAAGAGTTTGTGCTTATCTGGGGGAATTCCATAACACATTTTCTTTTCTTTTCAACGCCTTCTGCAGGAGAGCGTGCTTTATAACATGCATGAGCTTTTGAAAAAAAAACGTAAGTTACCTTTTGACTGCACATAGCAAGCATGTTGACGTTCATGAGATATGTTGTTAATCACTTCAGAGGTTTATCTGGTTACAAGAACATTGTTTTTAGTTTTATAAGTGCTTACTTATCACACACTGAGAAAAAAGAGAATGTTTGAACCAACTTAAAAAAGTGTTACAATTTTTAAAAAGCTGAATGAATTACTTTCAAACTTAAGTTCAAACAACTTAATTCATTCAGGGTTTTACAAATTGTAACACTTTTTTAAGTTGGTACAAACATTATCTTTTTTCAGTGCAAGCTTTTACAAAATATATGAGAAACGTGTTAGATTTATACAGAAACACCGCGGTTTTGGCATGTTTTCCGCCATGTTGAATCAGCAGCCAGAGAGAGACCAGCCAGTGGCGTCACTGTGCTTCTCTACTCTGATTGGCTGTCACCGTGTCCTTCCTATAATGCCTTGCACAAGTCTGTGGAAGTGATCTATGATTTCACTGTCATCAACTATATGGGTCTCAACCGTAGCTGCCATAAGCAATTCAAAGTCATCTGTTCTTTTGAAATTTTTCCCTTCAGGGGAACTTGAACAACATGAATTTTGATCATATTACCAATGTCATATTATTTAAAAGCTAATAAATAAAATTATTATATGGTATGGGATTTTGCAACTTCTGATTGGCCCATTCGCCACTTTCTGAGCTGTACCACATGCCGAGTAGACCGCGTGTGCGAAATGAGTACATCTTGCGTGCAGCGTAGCACTAGCTAATCGAGCGATGCCTTCTATCGATAACGACCAGTCAGATAATGCGACACATCTGCTTTGGTTGTGAGTTTGTTGACAAGATGGCAGAAGACAGGTTTGCATCTGTTAGCAACGCTGACTTAAAACAAATTTTACACGAAAAAGATGCGAAGAACACCCGCAGAAATACACAGTACGTCATAGCAAGTATGTCACTGAAAAGGGACATGCGCCCAACTTTGAAACGTATGACAGACGGATGCTTGACGGAGGACTCGGTCGATTTTACATGGAAGCTAGACAGGCGAATGGCGAACTTTATAAGAAAACAAGCCTGATGACTCTTCGTCATGGACTTAACAGGCATCTCCATTCAATCGATGGGATGTCAGTTGGTGCAGTATGACAGTAATAATAAAGAGTTGAAACTTGAGATTGTTTTTTCAGTTTTAGTATGTTTGACAAACTCCCAGTTTTCTTGTTCACCATATAATAAAACAGTTATAGGCTTTTGATTTCAGTGTACCCGTGATTATGCAGACCTGGTCAGGATGGGGTTCACGGAAGCCTTGGCCGAGGTGAACCCCATCCTGACCAGGTCCGCATAATCACGGGTACACTGAAATCAAAAGTCTATAATTGTATATTATAGTGATGCCAAAGAAAATTCTTTTTATGCCTTAAATCTTAAAAAGCTTAGTGACCCTATACCTTTAAAGCAAGTCTTAGATTTGTGTATCTGAACTGGATTCTCATTATGTGTTTTTATTTATCGCTGTGGAAACACCTCCAACCAAAAATGTCAGAAAATAGTTTCCTCAAACATAAAATAAATTGTTGGGTATATTGTGCAAATTGTATTCATGCTCCTGGGAAGGCAATATGTTAATGACCTGAATTAGTTTTTTTTTTCTGTATTGCAGTGATACACTGCTGGTGTCTCTGTGGCTCACAGTTATATCTGCAACTATTGCAGTATAATGCTTCAATTTATACACACTGTCATATTTACTCTGTGGAACACACAGTTATTTTGGAGGGAATGCAGTGTCTTCATTATGAAGCAGAACTCTCAAACAACCGCAAAGAGACTCATCTTCACTCATTTCTCATGTGTCACTGGCTTACTGCAGCTGTGAATAAAATTTCAGTTAAACTCCCATTTTATCTCTAATGAGCTCCAGAATCGGTGCTTCTGCATAAACTAACTGTTCAACCCATCAGATATTGGCTGTGAAACTCTTTGTACCTGTGAGGTGCAGGAGGGGAATAAGGATAATTTGATGCGTACTTTCAATGACTTTCTCTTACTGCAATGCGCTGATATATATATATATATATATATAGAGAGAGAGAGAGAGAGAGAGAGAGAGAGAGAGAGAGAGAGAGAGAGAGAGAGAGAGAGAGACTCCGTCATTTCAGAGTGTCAGCAGCAACTCACCAATTATAGCCTTGTTTCTGCTTAAAGCTGACTTTAGAATGATTTAAGAGGGTTTATCTTGTCATCTGATGGTTAATAATCACATTATTCCCTTTGATTGCTTTGGGTGTAGAGAGTCAGACTCAGACGTGTTGCTGTGGTCCAAAATGATGCATGCTCAATGAAGGCAGGGTGGACCAATTTTTAGGGGGGGAACGTTCGGTCTGTGACACCAGCCGTTTATTTTTTCAAACCGTGCTCAGACACGGGTCCTTTGGTTTAATGATTTTAAAGTGACACTTTTTGTTTCTCACAATGCTGCAGCTGAAACAATTCACCTTTTTTCTCTCTCTTGCTCTCTCTCACACTCAGTGTATGAATGCTGATGCAGGAATGACACATTCAGTTTGCTGAACAGTCCCACATTCATCTCAGGAGTGTTGTTTTTCTTATTTTGTGTTTACTGTTAAAATTCCGATCCATGGCCGGTTGCCAAAGTGATGGACAGGTTATGAGATTAACAGGATTTAAATAGATTTCCCGACGTGTTTGTTGTTATTGGTGCAGGCACTCCATTAACAGAAAGCTATTTGGTAAGACTCTCATTTTATTCAGTGAAGCCCCCGATAATGAGTTAAAAAAAAATGTGTGTCACATCTGCTGTTTTATTTGTACACACTACAGCAGATATGTATGCACAGAAAGGAATGAAGACGAAAAGTTAATAGAGAGGGGAAAAAAGAACCCACACACAAAAAGCTCATTAATTTTTCTTCCCTGCAGGCAGATTTTCATGCAAGACCAAATCCAGTGTGGACTCTGTACGCCAGCTTGCTGCTGCCTCACTGTAAAGGCATGAGACTGGCAGGGACCTCATTCTGTTTTCTGGAAATATCACAGTGTGTCTGCATAAACCTCCATTAACGAAACATACACTGAACAACAAAAAGGGCACAAAGGGGAAATATAGTTTGAGTCATTTGGTATATGTATGGCAGCGAGGTGGTTTAGGGGTTAGCACTGTTACCTCATAGTAAGAAGGTCATGGGATCGATTTCCACCTGTGACCTTTCTGTGTGGAGTTTGCATGTTCTCCCCGTGTTTGTGCGGGTTCTCTCCGGGTGCTCTGGCTTCCTCCTGCATCCAAAGACATGCAAGTTAGGTGGATTGGAAACTTTAAATTGTCTGTGAATGTGTTTGTTTGTCTATATGTGGCTCTGCGACAGACTGGCGTCCTGTCCAGGGTGTACCCCGCCCTCTTGACCTATGACTGCTGGGATAGGCTCCAGCACCCCCGTGACCCATCATTGGAGTAAGCGGTTGAAGATGAGTGAGTGAGTGAGTGAGTGAGTATATATATGCTGTGACCATTTATTAGCAATTCTGTTTTAAATACCTCTCATATATTTTCCTGTATAATCTGTTCACTGCTTGCATGACCTTCAGTTTAAATTTATTTCATTTATATAGCACCAAATCACAACAAAGTTGCCTCAAGGTGCTTCACACAAGTAAGGTCTAACCTTACCAACCCCTAGAGCAAGCACACAGGTAACAGTGGTATGGAAAAACTCCCTCTGACAGTTTGAGGAAGAAACCTCAAGCAGACCAGACTCAAAGGGGTGACCCTCTGCTTAGGCCATGCTACCGACACAATTGACAACGATGAATGTACAGGAAATTTTGGAAGTCCATGGGGTGCACAGGATGGGAGGCTTGCAGAAAAACACATCACCCCTCTGGATGGAGCCATACCTCAAACAGAGATAAAAAAACAGGATCAGACATCAGAAAAACAACAAATACAGTATAATTTGTCAGCAGCAATTTAGTCTCAGAGGTCACGAAAGGAAATTCAACAAGTTGAGACTGTGGCCTGCTTCCATAGATATGTCCATAAAAATCATAGAGGGATATGCTTTGCAAACTTAATGCCCATTACTACAATGGATGATGCTGAAATTGAGGATGGCCCAATGGTTGTTCCAGCACTATCAAAGAGTTCATATCTGCTACCTACAATGCGCATGGAATGTCTCAAACCTAAACCTACTTCTGGGCATCTTATATATGCTACTCTGGAACAAACCCTAAACCCAAATTGTTCAACTGTCAACCCCACTCAGGTCCTTAGTCTGGGTCTCATTAACATAAGATCATTGTCCTCAAAATCATTGTTGATTAATGATCTAAATATTGATCATCACTTAGATATGATTGGGTTATGTGAAACCTGGCTTAAACCAACAGCTGTCCTCCTCTTAAATGAGGCCTTCCCACCAGCATATAATTTAGTCACGTCCCTTGTGATGCGAAGCAAGGTGGGGGTGTTGCTCTTATTTATAAATCTAGGTTTGTTCATTAGCTGTTGGGAGTCACAAATATAACTCATTTGAGTTATCATCTGATTCTCTGCTCTGCTCAGGATATTACGCATTGCCAAGGTCAGAAGAATAAAAATCAGCTGTATTACTTTGTCACTGTATATAGGCCTGCTGGCCCATATTCTGTATTCTTAGATGAATTTGGTGCATTCATCTGTAACTTGTCAACTAGCAGTGGTGTCAAAAGTACACACATTTGTTACTTAAGTAGAAGTATAGATACTGCAGTTTAAAAACACTCTGGTAAAAGTTGAAGTATCAACTTGACTGAAAAAGTATGTGAAAAAGTATAGTGAAAAAGTATGTGCTCCAAAACCTACTTAAAGTATAAAAGTATAAAGTAACCTTTAAAAAAAAAAGAAAAAAAAAAAGTAGATGCCACTATATGAATTGAAAGCTTAATTTAAAAACTGATTCGTTCTACATGTGGCCCAAGACCCAAAACCCAAAATTACCCCCCAACACCACCTGCATGAAAATGTTTCAATTTTAGAAGCTCTGAAATGCAATCTGGGACTATTCCAGACAATAAACTGCAGTGAGTGCAGCATCCATTTAGTGAAAAAAAAAAAAGAAAAAAAAAAAAAAACAACTTTCTTTATTCAAATTCATTCCAGTAGTGTTCTGCTCTTACAAGGATGCAGCAGTTTTCTAGTTTGGCAGATAGTTCTGGAGGAAATCACTGAAGAAATTAACACATTGAAAATATGGTTTGACCAAAACAAATTGTCATTAAATAAGACAGGGATGAAGTGGAGGTGTAATAGTCACTAGGTGTTCACAGGAAACATTTATTTATGTATGTATTTATTTATGTATGTTCATTGTTAGTTGCTTTTATATTTTCTGTTGTGTTTCTATTCAGGTTCTTTTTGACTGTCTTTCTAAAATTGTATATAATAATCATTGGATTATTAATATATAAACAAAAATAAATTTAAGAAATATTACAATTTGAAAACAAATGCACCCGAACGTGATGAGAGCTGCTTAATGCTAACTTTTAACATTGAAAATGCGCTGTTTCAGAAGACCATAACAGGTCGGTTTAACATAGAAAAGATAAATAATACTAACAGAAGTATGCTCTTTAGGGTTTTAGCGGGGGGAAATTAAGCGAAAGAAAGAAAGAATAAACGAAGCAATAGGTCGAAGCATTGCTTCAATCTGCGAACCACTGCTTGGATTTGTTCACGGTTCAAAGCAAAGCCGTGCTGCAGAAAAGTTGATTACAGGCGCACATGATGTGAAATATATATATATAAACATTAAACCGAAGGCAAGAGTAACGAGGCTGTTTGTTTTAAAAATGTAAGGAATAGAAAGTACAGATACTTGTGTGAAAATGTAATGAGTAGAAGTCAGAAGTAGGCAGAAAAATAAGTAAAGGAGTAAAGTATAGATACCTAAAAAGTGTACTTAAGTACAGTAACGAAGTATTTGTACTTCATTACTTGACACCTGTCAACTAGTGCAGATAACATTCTGATCATTGGTGATTTTAACGTTCATATAAATAAGCTTTCTGATCCCCTCTGCAAATCATTTATTGAAATTGTGGATGTATTTGGATTTCGGCAGTGCATTCGGGACTCGACGCGCATTAGTGAAAATACCCTGGGTTTGGTTCTTGCATGTGGTATTGCTGTCACAAATATTGACATCATGCCTATTACATCAGTGGTGTCTGATCACTCACTTATTAAGTTTACAGTTTCGCTGCTGTGTTTAGTCGAACAACAACCTTATATATCACTACGGCGATGCATCAACTCCTCAACAAAGACTGAACTCGAAGCTAGACTGCCTGATGTCTTAGCTACACATTTGGCAAATACCCAATCAGTAGACAGTCTTGTGGATAGTTTAAACTCAAAACTACACTCGACATGATTGCGCCACCTGTGTTAAAACCACGCTCCCCCAAAACACAGTCACCTTGGTTCAATGGTTATCTGCGTGACCTCAAGCATAAGGCTAGAGGTCTAGAATGGAAATGGCATAGTTCAAAATTAGAAGTATTCCACCTTGCGTGGCATGATGCTATCTTAGACTATAAGCATGCATTACTGGCTACAAAGCGGACCTATTACTCTGATTTGATCAACAAAAACAACCATAACTCAAAGTTCTTGTTCGACACGGTGGCAACACTTATTCATGGACAACCACCTGTAGTTCGCTCTCCTTTTACAGCACAAGATTTCCTAGATTACTTTGAGAAGAAATTAGAAGACATTAGGTTAAACATATCCCAGCATGCCTCAACCCAGCCACTACACTCTGCTATTGAGGTGGGTGCCATTACTGAGGCATTAACAAGATTTACAGAATTTGAGAGTATCTCTCAGGGCATGCTGACGAAACTCGTAACGTCAACAAAAAGCGCAACCTGTTTATTTGATCCTATACCAACAAAACTGTTTAAGGACCTGTGGCCCACTCTTGGGCCAATTGTGCTGGAAATTATTAATCTTTAACTTCTGGATCTGTTCCTAAATTTTCAAATCTGCAGTGATTAAACCATTACTTAAGAAATCTAATCTTGACCCTAGTGTATTGAAAAACTATCGGCCGATATCAAATCGATCATTTTGCTGCAAAATTCTGGAAAAAGTGGTGTCACGGCAGCTCGTGGACAGTCTTACTGAGAATAATCTCTTTGAGCCACTGCAATCTGTTTTTAGAAAATATCATTCCACAGAGACGGCTCTCACTAAAGTAGTGAATGATCTTCTGCTTGCAATGGATTCAGACACCACTACGGTTCTGGTGCTGTTAGATCTCAGTGCTGCATTTGATACCGTGGATCATCATATTCTACTTGATAGGCTGGAAAATCATTTTGGAATTACTGGGAGTGCCCTTGCATGGTTGACATCATACTTGACCAGTCATTCTCACTGTGTTTTGTACAGTAACACTACCTCTAACCTTAGTGACATGAAATTTGGGGTTCCACAGTGGTCCGTTTTAGGCCCCCTGCTCCCTTTATATAGTACCCCTTGGGCACATATTGCGCCATTTTGGGATTACCTTTCACTGCTATTCTGATGATACATGCCGATAACTGCTGGTAATCTCGTTCACATAAAATCCTTAGAAGATTGTCTTGCATCAGTAAGAAGCTGGATGTCTAGAAACTTCCTAATTTTAAACTCTGATAAGACTGAAATGATGGTTCTTGGTCCAGTGAGATATCGGCATGAATTTGACCAGTTAACACTTAGCCTAGGCTCGTGTGTTATACATCACACTGACAAAGTGAGGAACCTTGGGGTAATTTTTGATCCTACATTGTCCTTTGACCTCCACATTAGAAATATCACGAGGACTGCTTTCTTCCACCTGTGAAATATAGCGAAGATTCATCACATACTGTCTATGGCTGATGCTGAGACCCTGATCCATGCATTTATCTCTTCTAGATTGGACTACTGAAATGTTCTATTTTCTGGTTTACCACAGTCCAGGATTATGGCTCTCAAATTGGTTCAAAATGCTGCAGCCAGACTTTTGACACGAAGCAGAAAGTTTGACCACATTACATCCATTTTGGCATCCCTTCACTGGTTTCCTGTCCCACTGAGGTCAGATTTGAAGGTTCTGCTACTAGGCTATAAAATTGTTCATGGACTGGCACCTCCCTAACTAGCTGACCTAATTAAACCTTACGTACAAGCCTGGGCTTTGCGTTCTCAGGGCGCAGGACTACTTTGTGTCCCTCGGGTGAATAAGAAGTCTGCGGGGTCATAGAGCTTTCTCTTATCATGCCCCTGTTCTGTGGAATGATCTCCCTGCATCAATAAAACAGTCAGATTCTGTGGAGACATTCAAGTCCAGACTTAAGATGAACTTATTTTCTCTTTCATATGGCTAGCATACTGGCATAGTATAGTTCTACTCTTTTTACTCTTTTAATTCATTTTATTAGGAAACGGAGCATGCCGCGGCCTCAACTTTACCTAAATTCTGGGTCTTTTAGTGAAGCTTAGGGCTAGTGGCTGGCGATCACCGTAGTATTTCCTGTTTTTCTTGTTGTTTAATGCTGACAAATTATACTGTATTTCTTGTCTTTCTGGTGTCTGATTCTGTTTTTTTCTCTTTGTTTAAGGTGCAGCTCCATACAGAGATGGATGTGGTATTTGTGCTGGAGATTCTCCTGTCCTGTGCACCAACAGCATTTTCTGTATATTCGTTATGTGAATTGTTCTGTAATTTGTGTCTGTAGCATGGCCCAAGCAGAGGGTCACCCCTTTGAGTCTGCTCTGCTTGAGGTTTCTTCCTCAGAGGGATTTTTTCCTTACCACTGTTGCTCTGGGGGTTAGTAAGGTGAGACCTTACTTGTGTGATGTGCCTTGAGGCAACTCGGTTGTGATTTGGCACTATATAAATGAAAATAAATTGAAATTGAAAATAATTTGTTAAGCAACAAGAAAAACAGAAGAAATACTAAGGTGATCGTCGGCCACTAGCACTAAGCTTCACTAAAAGACCCAGACTTTAGATAAAGTTGAGGCCGCGGGCTCAATTTTACGACCTTGGTGCTGGGAAAGGAATTAGTATCCATTGAGTTGGGGTAATTTGACTATGAGGAATGGTTCAATGCAAAGAGACTTTTCTGATGCCTGTGCTGGAGGACGAACATCCAAGCCTTCACAGTTCCAGTGCTTCTCGTCTTGCTGTCAAAGAAAGTTCTATGATACCTAAGTAGGATATCTAGAAATTTACTCTGCAGTTACTGGATGTCTTGTTACTCTTATCTTAGTTAACACAATCTAACAAGTTGCAAATATTAGGACTTAAAAACAAATCTCAGTTGGATGTAACAAGGGTAATGCCAAAGTTGAACTTGTTTGAGGTCTTATTGACATAACCTGGGCACGGTTTTATCAAGTGGTAAGGGAGATAGACTGAAACTTCAGTTTAGTACTCCTGCTCCAAACTTGAATCAAAAAGTAAAAATAATGGCATGCTATGGAGGTAAATGAGGCAAATTAGACCCACCAAACTCCAGTCTAAAGGTCTAAAATTTAGATCATGCATTTGAGGTGGATTAAGACTTAGTAAGGCCACTATATCAGTGATTGTTGCTTCAGATTCTTGTGCTTCAATACATAGACAGGAAGCAACAGTTCCTTCAAAAGAGGGTTTTCCAAGATCACCAGGGTTCCCCCGCCCCAGGATCGCTGTTAGTTCTACTGAAACCGCCGTGCCACGTCCTTCCATCAATGCCGGCTTCTGTGACTATGCTCCTGACACCTGAAGCTCAGCCATCACTGCACTACTCTCCCATCTCCTCCGAACCGGCCAGTGCTCCCAGGAAAAGAAGGAAACGTTGGCTGAAGGCCGACAGGGAGATCAGCGTGCCAGCTCTGGTTGAGGCCGCTGTCTCCCTGGTTGAACGGTCTCCTGGGTCGGCAGGGAGTGCAGCCCCAGGACTAACCTTGAGTCTTTCTTCCAGCTCAGGGATGGTCGCTGAGCATCACACCACCTCTGCTTCTCTGTGCAAGTCAGAGAGTAGGTCCGAGCTCTTCTCAGCAGTCAAATGGGTCCAAGCAGAGCTGGCCATCACCACCATAGGCAGCATCTTTGGTCCGGAGGAGTCATCCACCTCTGTACATGCTGGCATCCAAGTTCCAGAGGGTACAGCAGCCTTTGCAGCTTATGACACAGGAGTCAGAGGAGCCGACTGGTGTGGGGCCATCCGACATTGTGGGTCCAGTGGAGTCTCCAGATCCCACAGCCACAGACATCAGGACCCCGGAGCTGCCTGTTCCTGCTTCAGAAGTCATCAGGGTCCCGGAGGAGCTGGGCCATCCTGTACCGAGGGGTGTCTGTACTCCTTTGAAACCGTCCGTCCCTGGGCTCCCTGATGTCACAGAGGAACCACCAGGATTGATGCCAGAGGATGGTAGTGCCGCTGAGGGCCGTGCAGATGCCCACTGGTCTCGGCTGTGGACAACTGTGGGCCTGGTGTCAACCCTCTTGTTCCTGCTGTGGGCTCCTGTGGTCCGGGAGGCTGCATGCCTGTGTCGGCTGGTGATCTCCTGTGGGCTGGCTGGCCAATTGTCAATGTCAGCCGTAGACTCCTGTTGGCCAGTCAGAAGTCAGGAATCTACTGTTCCTGCTGAGAACTTGTGTGGGCTGGCCGGTCAGCCTCCTGCATCTGCTGTGGTCTCCTGCTGGCCACTTGGGCATCCACCAATCTGTGAACGGACCCTCTGCAGGCTGTGTGGTTGGCCTCCAGTCTTTGCTGGGGACCTTGGACTTCTGCCTGGTCGGCTCCAGGCTTCAGCTTTCAGCTCTGGCTGATCACAACACCAGCCCAGGATTGTGAGCTCTGTTTTCTGCTGGCTGTTGGGCCATTATTTGTACAGTCATGCTGTTATTGATGGGTTTTTTTGGTTGTCCCATGGGGTAGGGGCCATTTCGGCCTTCCGGCCCCCTCTTTCCCACCCAGGTTGGGCTTTCTTTGAGTCTCAGGGTTGTTTTTTGATTTCTGTTTTCAAGGTTATTTTGTTGGTGTTGGTTTCGGTTCTTTTTGTTTTTTCCCTGTTCTATTTGGGGAACATTTTGTCACAATAAATCACGTGGGTTAATATACTTCCGTGGTTTCCTCACTGTCTGCATATCAATCAATCAATTTCAATCAATCAATTTTATTTATATAGCGCCAAATCACAACAAACAGTTGCCCCAAGGCGCTTTATATTGTAAGGCAAGGCCATACAATAATTACGTAAAAACCCCAACGGTCAAAACGACCCCCTGTGAGCAAGCACTTGACGATATATATATATATATACGAGGGCTGTCCGTAAAGTATAGGTCCTTTTTATTTTTTTCAAAAACTATATGGATTTCATTCATATGTTTTTACGTCAGACATGCTTGAACCCTCGTGCGCATGCGTGAGTTTTTCCACGCCTGTCGGTGACGTCATTCGCCTGTGAGCACTCCTTGTGGCAGGAGTCGTCCAGCCCCTCGTCGGAATTCCTTTGTCTGAGAAGTTGCTGAGAGACTGGCGCTTTGTTTGATCAAATTTTTTTCTAAACCTGTGAGACACATCGAAGTGGACATGGTTCGAAAAATTAAGCTGGTCTTCAGTGAAAATTTTAACAGCTGATGAGAGATTTTGAGGTGATTCTGTCGCTTTAAGGACTTTTCACGGTGCGAGACGTCGCGCAGCGCTCTCAGGCAGCGTCATCAGCCTGTTTCAAGCTTAAAACCTCCACATTTCAGGCTCTGTTGATCCAGGACGTCGTGAGAGAACAGAGAAGTTTCAGAAGAAGTCGGTTTCAGCATTTTATCCGGATATTCCACTGTTAAAGGAGATTTTTTTAATGAAAGACGTGCGGGCGGATTACAGCGTCGGCTCGCAGCCGCCGTGACGCTCCGTCACAGGAAAAACACCTCTGTTGAAAGCCTTAAGGAAAAGTTGGAACATCTCCAGCTGATAAACAATTTCTCATATACTCACTCCACTGAAAGCCATCAAAAGCCAACTGGATTTTAACAAATGGTTATCAACACGGACGTGTTTTTCCTGTGCCGCCGCGCCGCGTCGGCTGCGTCCTGACGCGCAGACCCGTCCGCATGTCTTTCATTAAAAAAATCTCCTTTAACAGTGGAATATCCGGATAAAATGCTGAAACCGACTTCTTCTGAAATGTCTCTGTTCTCTCACAACATCCTGGATCAATAGAGCCTGAAATGTGGAGGTTTTAAGCTTGAAACAGGCTGATGACGCTGCCTGAGAGCGCTGATTGACGTCTCGCACCGTGGGAAGTCCTTAAAGCGACAGAATCACCTCAAAATCTCTCATCAGCTGTTAAAATTTTCACTGAAAACCAGCTTAATTTTTCGAACCATGTCCACTTCGATGTGTCTCACAGGTTTAGAAAAAATTTTGATCAAACAAAGCGCCAGTCTCTCAGCAACTTCTCAGACAAAGGAATTCCGACGAGGGGCTGGACGACTCCTCCCACAAGGAGTGCTCACAGGCGAATGACGTCACCGACAGGCATGGAAAAACTCACGCATGCGCACGAGGGTTCAAGCATGTCTGACGTAAAAACATATGAATGAAATCCATATAGTTTTTGAAAAAAATAAAAAGGACCTATACTTTACGGACAGCCCTCGTGTATATATATATATATATATATATATGGAGTCAACATCTCCCAAACCTCAACAGTTTCCACTCGGCGTGCAAAGAGAGGTTTCACATCCACAGAATATGTGCTGACATATGTAAAAATGAAACCACAACAAAGAAAAAATACGTTTCTGGGCTAACAAGGATGTACACGGGACAAGAAAGTTTGCACAACAACACAGATTTAGTACCACCCCCAAAAAACAGGCTCTGGTGTATCAAATTTTATCTTGATAGATAAAGTCTTTGTCAAGCTATAAAGTAAAATATTTCAGAGGCTGTGCCGTCCACGCTGGTGGCCACAACTATATTGCATTCACATTGGCTGTAAGCGGCAGATGGTAAACTGAATTATCCATTCTACATAAGAAACTGGTTTATTGTACAGAGAGATAATGCACAGCAACAAGATTGGTCAAAAACAGGCACTGGTCAGACACACAGGTGATCAGTCCAACAGGTAATTTTCTTACTATGGGAGCTGCAGAGGGTTATCTATAAACCAGGTTAGTAGGCTAATTCACAGAAAATTCTCACAACAAGCAAACTAATCCAAGATGGCAAGCAGAAACTCAGAAGCTCAGAATGTCAGCAGAGGTCTGTAACAGAGAGGCAAAAACACTGGAACAAGCACTAGGAAATATAACATGAGAAAGCAGGAAAAAGCTCTACAATCTGGCAACCAGGGAGCACTCTAACAGCAGTTAAACAGGAAACCAAGCAATCAAATGCCGAAATATGGGGACATGTGACACTGCAGGGCAGAAACAGGAAGTTAATCTCTATGAAACATCAAAGCAAAAGCCTCAGAATATTTACAAGAGAGAATAAGCCAGATAATGTGGGGAATCAATCAATCAATCAATCAATCAACTTGTTTCTTATATAGCGACAAATCACAACAAACAGTTGCCCCAAGGCGCTCCACATTGCAAGGCAAGGCCATACAATAATTATGAAAAACCCCAACGGTCAAAACGACCCCCTATGAGCAAGCACTTGGCCACAGTGGGAAGGAAAAACTCCCTTTTAACAGGAAGAAACCTCCAGCAGAACCAGGCTCAGGGAGGGGCAGTCTTCTGCTGAGACTGGTTGGGGCTGAGGGAAAGAACCAGGAAAAAGAGATCGATCACTAATGATTAAATGCAGAGTGATGCATACGGAGCAAAAAGAGAAAGAAACAGTGCATCATGGGAACCCCCCCACAGTCTACGTCTAAAGCAACATAACCAAGGGATGGTCCAGGGTCACCCGATCCAGCCCTAACTATAAGCCTTAGCGAAAAGGAAAGTTTTAAGCCTAATCTTAAAAGTAGAGAGGGTATCTGTCTCCCTGATCTGAATTGGGAGCTGGTTCCACAGGAGAGGAGCCTGAAAGCTGAAGGCTCTGCCTCCCATTCTACTCTTACAAACCCTAGGAACTACAAGTAAGCCCGCAGTCTGAGAGCGAAGCGCTCTAATGGGGTAATATGGTACTACGAGGTCCCTAAGATAAGATGGGACCTGATTATTCAAAACCTTATAAGTAAGAAGAAGAATTTTAAATTCTATTCTAGCATTAACAGGAAGCCAATGAAGGGAGGCCAACACGGGTGAGATATGCTCTCTCCTGCTAGTCCCCGTCAGTACTCTAGCTGCAGCATTCTGAACCAACTGAAGGCTTTTTAGGGAACTTTTAGGACAACCTGATAATAATGAATTACAATAGTCCAGCCTAGAGGAAATAAATGCATGAATTAGTTTTTCAGCATCACTCTGAGACAAGACCTTTCTGATTTTAGAGATATTGCGTAAATGCAAAAAGGCAGTCCTACATATTTGTTTAATATGCGCTTTGAATGACATATCCTGATCAAAAATAACTCCAAGATTTCTCACAGTATTACCAGAGATCAGGGAAATGCCATCCAGAGTAACGATCTGGTTAGACACCATGCTTCTAAGATTTGTGGGGCCAAGTACAATAACTTCAGTTTTATCTGAGTTTAAAAGCAGGAAATTAGAGGTCATCCATGTCTTTATGTCTGTAAGACAATCCTGCAGTTTAGCTAATTGGTGTGTATCCTCTGGCTTCATGGATAGATAAAGCTGGGTATCATCTGCGTAACAATGAAAATTTAAGCAATACCGTCTAATAATACTGCCCAAGGGAAGCATGTATAAAGTGAATAAAATTGGTCCTAGCACAGAACCTTGTGGAACTCCATAATTAACTTTAGTCTGTGAAGAAGATTCCCCATTTACATGAACAAACTGTAATCTATTAGACAAATATGATTCAAACCACCGCAGCGCAATGCCTTTAATACCTATGACATGCTCTAATCTCTGTAATAAAATTTTATGGTCAACAGTATCAAAAGCAGCACTGAGGTCCAACAGAACAAGCACAGAGATAAGTCCACTGTCCGAAGCCATAAGAAGATCATTTGTAACCTTCACTAATGCTGTTTCTGTACTATGATGAATTCTAAAACCTGACTGAAACTCTTCAAATAGACCATTCCTCTGCAGGTGATCAGTTAGCTGTTTTACAACTACCCTCTCAAGAATCTTTGAGAGAAAAGGAAGGTTGGAGATTGGCCTATAATTAGCTAAGATAGCTGGGTCAAGTGATGGCTTTTTAAGTAATGGTTTAATTACTGCCACCTTAAAGGCCTGTGGTACATAACCAACTAACAAAGATAGATTGATCATATTTAAGATTGAAGCATTAAATAATGGTAGGACTTCCTTGAGCAGCCTGGCAGGAATGGGGTCTAATAAGCATGTTGATGGTTTGGATGAAGTAACTAATGAAAATAACTCAGACAGAACAATCGGAGAGAAAGAGTCTAACCAAATACCGGCATCACTGAAAGCAGCCAAAGATAACGATACATCTTTGGGATGGTTATGAGTAATTTTTTCTCTAATAGTCAAAATTTTGTTAGCAAAGAAAGTCATGAAGTCATTACTAGTTAAAGTTAATGGAATACTCAGCTCAATAGAGCTCTGACTCTTTGTCAGCCTGGCTACAGTGCTGAAAAGAAACCTGGGGTTGTTCTTATTTTCTTCAATTAGTGATGAGTAGAAAGATGTCCTAGCTTCACGAAGGGCTTTCTTATAGAGCAACAAACTCTTTTTCCAGGCTAAGTGAAGATCTTCTAAATTAGTGAGACGCCATTTCCTCTCCAACTTACGGGTTATCTGCTTTAAGCTACGAGTTTGTGAGTTATACCACGGAGTCAGACACTTCTGATTTAAAGCTCTCTTTTTCAGAGGAGCTACAGCATCCAAAGTTGTCTTCAATGAGGATGTAAAACTATTGACAAGATACTCTAACTCCCTTACAGAGTTTAGGTAGCTACTCTGCTCTGTGTTGGTATATGACATTAGAGAACATAAAGAAGGAATCATATCCTTAAACCTAGTTACAGCGCTTTCTGAAAGACTTCTAGTGTAATGAAACTTATTCCCCACTGCAGGGTAGTCCATCAGGGTAAATGTAAATGTTATTAAAAAATGATCAGACAAAAGGGAGTTTTCAGGGAATACTGTTAAGTCTTCTATTTCCATACCATAAGTCAGAACAAGATCTAAAATATGATTAAAGTGGTGGGTGGACTCATTTACTTTTTGAGCAAAGCCGATAGAGTCTAATAATAGATTAAATGCAGTGTTGAGGCTGTCATTCTCAGCATCTGTGTGGATGTTAAAATCGCCCACTATAATTATCTTATCTGAGCTAAGCACTAAGTCAGACAAAAGGTCTGAAAATTCACAGAGAAACTCACAGTAACGACCAGGTGGACGATAGATAATAACAAATAAAACTGGTTTTTGGGACTTCCAATTTGGATGGACAAGACTAAGAGACAAGCTTTCAAATGAATTAAAGCTCTGTCTAGGTTTTTGATTAATTAATAAGCTGGAATGGAAGATTGCTGCTAATCCTCCGCCCCGGCCCGTGCTACGAGCATTCTGACAGTTAGTGTGACTCGGGGGTGTTGACTCATTTAAACTAACATATTCATCCTGCTGTAACCAAGTTTCTGTTAGGCAGAATAAATCAATACGTTGATCAATTATTATATCATTTACCAACAGGGACTTAGAAGAAAGAGACCTAATGTTTAATAGACCACATTTAACTGTTTTAGTCTGTGGTGCAATTGAAGGTGCTATATTATTTTTTCTTTTTGAATTTTTATGCTTAAATAGATTTTTGCTAGTTATTGGTGGTCTGGGAGCAGGCACCGTCTCTACGGGGATGGGGTAATAAGGGGATGGCAGGGGGAGAGAAGCTGCAGAGAGGTGTATAAGACCACAGCTCTGCCTCCTGGTCCCAACGCTAGACAGTCACAGTTTGGAGGATCCCAAAAAATTGGCCAGATTTCTAGAAATGAGAGCTGCTCCCTCTAAAGTGGGATGGATGCCGTCTCTCCTAACAAGACCAGGTTTTCCCCAGAAGCTTTGCCAATTATCAATGAAGCCCACCTCATTTTTTGGACACCACTCAGACAGCCAGCAATTCAAGGAGAACATGCGGCTAAACATGTCACTCCCGGTCTGATTGGGGAGGGGCCCAGAGAAAACAACAGAGTCCGACATTGTTTTTGCAAAGTTACACACCGATTCAATGTTAATTTTAGTGACCTCCGATTGGCGTAACCGAGTGTCATTACTGCCGACGTGAATTACAATCTTACCAAATTTACGCTTAGCCTTAGCCAGCAATTTCAAATGTCCTTCGATGTCGCCTGCTCTGGCCCCCGGAAGACAATTGACAATGGTTGCTGGTGTCGCTAACTTCACATTTCTCAAAACAGAGTCGCCAATAACCAGAGTTTGATCCTCGGCGAGTGTATCGTCGAGTGGGGAAAAACGGTTAGAGATGTGAACGGGTTGACGGTGTACACGGGGCTTCTGTTTAGGGCTACGCTTCCTCCTCACAGTCACCCAGTCAGCCTGCCTTCCCGACTGCACGGGGTCTGCCAGGGGGGAACTAACGGCGGCTAAGCTACCTTGGTCCGCACCGACTACAGGGGCCTGGCTAGCTGTAGAATTTTCCACGGTGCGGAGCCGAGCCTCCAATTCGCCCAGCCTGGCCTCCAAAGCTACGAATAAGCTGCACTTACTACAAGTACCGTTACTGCTAAAAGAGGCCGAGGAATAACTAAACATTTCACACCCAGAGCAGAAAAGTACGGGAGAGACAGGAGAAGCCGCCATGCTAAAACGGCTAAGAGCTAGTAGCTACGCTAAGCTAGCGGATTCCCAAACAGGGAATCCGACACTAGACAGGCTGTGGAGCAGCACAGGTAACGCACGACAACAGTGCTAAAATAAAATAAAAATCCACTAGACAGGCTGTGGAGCAGCACAGGTAACGCACAACAACAGTGCTAAAAAATAAATAAAATAAAAATAAAAATCCACTGGACAGGCTGTGGAGCAGCACAGGCAACGCACGACAACAGTGCTAAATCAAAATAAAAATCCACTAGACAGGCTGTGGAGCAGCACAGGTAATGCACGACAACAGTGCTAAATAAAAATCCACTAGACAGGCTGTGGAGCAGCACAGGTAACGCACGACAACAGTGCTAAAAAAAAATAAATAAAATAAAAATAAAAATCCACTGGACAGGCTGTGGAGCAGCACAGGTAACGCACGACAACGGTGCCAAAACAAAACAAAAAAACCACTAGACAGGCTGTGGAGCAGCACAGGTAACGCACGACAACAGTGGTAAAAAATAAAATAAAAATCCACTGGACAGGCTGTGGAGCAGCACAGGTAACGCACGACAACAGTGCTAAAAAATAAAATAAAAATCCACTGGACAGGCTGTGGAGCAGCACAGGTAACACACGACAACAGTGGTAAAAAATAAAATAAAAATCCACTGGACAGGCTGTGGAGCAGCACAGGTAACACACGACAACAGTGGTAAAAAATAAAATAAAAATCCACTGGACAGGCTGTGGAGCAGCACAGGTAACACACGACAACAGTGCTAAAAAATAAAATAAAAATCCACTGGACAGGCTGTGGAGCAGCACAGGTAACACACGACAACAGTGGTAAAAAATAAAATAAAAATCCACTGGACAGGCTGTGGAGCAGCACAGGTAACACACGACAACAGTGCTAAAAATAAAATAAAAATCCACTGGACAGGCTGTGGAGCAGCACAGGTAACACACGACAACAGTGGTAAAAAATAAAATAAAAATCCACTGGACAGGCTGTGGAACAGCACAGGTAACACACGACAACAGTGGTAAAAAATAAAATAAAAATCCACTAGACAGGCTGTGGAGCAGCACAGGTAACACATGACAACAGTGCTAAAAAAAAATAAAATCAAAATCAAAATCCACTGGACAGGCTGTGGAGCAGCACAGGTAAAAATCCACTGAACAGGCTGTGGAGCAGCACAGGTAACACACGACAACAGTGCTAAAAAATAAAATAAAAATCCACTGGACAGGCTGTGGAGCAGCACAGGTAACGCACGACAACAGTGCCAAAAAACAAAACAAAAATCCACTGAACAGGCTGTGGAGCAGCACAGGTAACACACGACAACAGTGCTAAAAAATAAAATAAAAATCCACTGAACAGGCTGTGGAGCAGCACAGGTAACGCACGACAACAGTGCTAAAAAATAAAATAAAAATCCACTGGACAGGCTGTGGAGCAGCACAGGTAACACATGACAACAGTGCTAAAAAATAAAATAAAAATCCACTGGACAGGCTGTGGAGCAGCACAGGTAACACACGACAACAGTGCTAAAATAAAATAAAAATCCACTAGGCAGGCTGTGGAGCAGCACAGGTAACGCACGACAACAGCGCTAAAATAAAATAAAAATCCACTAGGCAGGCTGTGGAGCAGCACGACAACAGTGCTAAAAAATAAAATAAAAATAAAAACGAAAGCATTAGCAAGCTAGTTAGCTTGCCAACGCTGATGAAGGTTAGCTGATAAAAGTGCTCCGTCGCGATGCTTCGACCGTTAGAGGTCTTCTTTAGGCGTTGGAGCACGGTGAAAAAGTAAAAAAAAGTAAAAAAGTCTTGAAAAAGACTGTTAATTCAAAGAACTCAAACAGCTCAGTTCAAACAGCTAACAGATACAGCAGAACACCGCTGTGCTCCGGAACAGGAAGTCAAGACCTGATCAGATCCACCCAAAAAAGATGGAATAATAATAACCCATGGGGAAGAATGCCAGAAAAAGGAGATCAGAACTAAATGCCAAACGTGACGTGTAGCCTGCAGATGATCAGTGGGCCTGAACCAGCGCCTTGAGGAAATTCTGCAAACTGTGGCCTAAATGTCAAAAATGGATCAACTACGCATGTAAAACTCCACATAATTTATTGTCGCTTACCTCATTAGCACTGTGAACAAGTGTGATCTGTAAGTTGAAGAGATTTTACATCTTAAATAACTGAAGTAACTTCAGGTCTGCATGCAGGTCCTTATCTTTGTGCTGGTGCTGCCTTGTTTTCAATCCAGCCGACATCTGTTCTGTCCTGAGGTGAAAACTGACTTCATGTAGTTGTTTGGGATAAATCAGCTGCTCAGACAAATGCTACACTTCCCATCTTTTCTGCACTAATTAGCAGCAAACAAAGACTATCACAAAAACACAACCAGATTTCCAGAATGGGTAATTAATTTGACAGTTCTGTCGGTGAGAGTTCGAGGAACGCACATACAGTTTTACTGTTAGTTGTTTTACACAGTTGCCGTGTGTTCATTAATCTTCATGTATTCAACATGTTTGACTTCAGAGTTTCTCACACTGTATACAGCTCCACTCCAAGAACAATACACAGCTGACTGTACCAGGAGCAGAAAATGTGCTGACACGAGTTTGGCAAATGGAGGTAACGGTTAATGACGTGTGTAATCAGCCGATCGCTCAGTGTTGACATTACTGATGGCAATGAGCAAAGGACTCTGGGAGATGATTAGTGCAAGCGATCGTGCAGGTAATCAAGCTTTCAACGTACCAGTGAGACTTCGGTCAAACTACGTCAATATTTAAAATCCAGACTGTTGCAGGTTTTAAAAAAAGACAAATATTACATTAAAATGAATGACATTGGTAGTGGTGGTGTGTGTGTGGTGGTGGTGGGGGTAGTTATAGTACTTTTGAGAGAAATAAACATAACATGATTTTTTTTCCGCCACTGTTTTCACTTATTTTGTGTGACATGTTAGGAAATTTTTTTGCTGTCAAATATGTTCTATTTGCTTTACCTCCACATTTTGTCGTAAAGAGATTGCTGCAAAAATATACTGAAGTTTGAAGTCAGAGTGCATCCATCCATCGATCATTGTTGTGAACCTGCTTTTTCCAGTTAGGGGTAAGTTAGACTAAGATATACATGTACATTCACCGTGGGCATGGATGTCATGGTAATTTTGGGCTGTTAATGGTTTCTTTGAATAATTGATAAATGGACTGCATTTATATAGCGCTTTTTCATCTGCATCAGACGCTCAAAGCGCTTTACAAATAATGCCTCACATTCACGCCAATGACAGGGTGCTGCCATACAAGGTACCCACTCCGCACCGGGAGCAAATAGGGGATTAAACACCTTGCCCAAGGGCCCTTAGTGATTTTCCAGTCAGGTTGGGATTTGAACCGAGAATCCTCGTGTCTCAAGCCCAACCCTTAATCACTAGACCATCATCTCCCCTTTGAACTGTTCTTTTTCCAGGGTGGAATGATTGCACATCATATGTCATGAATGACTTAAAAAAAAAAACAGAACTGGGTGCACAAGCTTGAATTTATTTTGGATCTTCTCTAAATCACACAGGGTCAAAATTATATATACACAGGCTCAAATATATTCATACACTCCCACTAATATTAGGTTAAATGTCCCTTAGCAAGCTGCATCTCGTCCAGGCACTTTTGGTAGCCATCAACAAGCTTCTGGTATAATTCTGATGGGATGGTAGAGTTCATTTAAATTGGTTGGTTTCCTGCCACAAACCTAGATTTTGACCATGGTCCACAAATTTTCAATCGGGTATAGTTTGGGGCTTTGGGAAGGCTATTCCAGAAGCTTAATGTTAGCCTGCTTTATCCAACCCATAATCAGTTTTCATGTGTGTTTGGGATCATTGTCCTGTTGGAACACCCAATTGTGGCCAAGTTTCAACTTTCTAGCTGGCCATTATAAACAAATTAAAACTGTAAAAATATAATCATATGTACACAAATCCAAACATTTAACTGAGGATATTAAAATAAAATATGACTCAGTACTAAAATACCCTTGGCCGTAAGAGCCTTGTGTTCTTTATAATTTGCAGTTGTTTAATTAATTACTAAGATCCTGTTATCTTACATACACTTTGTGCATGTTCAGTAAAGCCCCTCTATTAATCAGTCATTCAAAAACAATATCTACGTTTTAAAAGCATCTGCAGGAGGCTTTGCGTGTGCGTGTACACAAGCTTTTGACAAAATTGGAAGTTATGCAAATCAAGGAATATTTGTAGATCACCCTCTGTGCATTTGCTGGTATTAATGAGACAAATTTAACTCCATAGGAAGTTAACATTGAGTTAGCGGAAGTTAGCATGCATGCTAATGCTGCAAAATCTGCTATCAGGTTACAAAAAAGAGCATTTTCAGTTTTAGAAGTGTTTATTTCTTTCTATCTTTTACATAATGTATGACAAAGAGGATCTATTTACACACAAACGAAACAGAGTTTTGCAACTAGCTACCAGCCTGTGACGTCACCATGCTAACATCCACGAAATAAGTTCAGAGGTGTTATTAGTTTTCAAAAACAGCATTTTTGGTTTTAGAAGTGTTTATTTCTCACTATCTTTTACGTAATATATGACAAAGAGGATATATTTACAACAAATGAGACAGTTTTGCAGTTAACTACCAGCCTGTGACGTCACCATACTAACGTCCGCAAAATAAGTTCAGAGGTGTTATTAGGTTCCAAACATGGCATTTTCGGTTTTAGAAGTGTTTATTTCTCGCTAGCTTTTACATAATATATGAGAGGCATGCATATAAACACAAAGTAAGGCGGTTGTGGAGAGACCAGCTACTGATGTCACAGTGCAGCTCTACTCGGATTGGCTGTCATGCCCACCACTCAAAAACAAAACTGAATAGAGGTCTAGTGATGGTTTAGTGGTTAAGGTGTTGGGCTTGAGTCCAGAAGATCATGGGTTCAACTCCCAACCTGACTGGAAAATCACTAAGGGCCCTTGGGCAAGGCCTTTAATCCCCTATTGCTCTCGGTGTGTAGTGAGTGCCTTGTATGGCAGCCCTGACATCGGGGTGAATGTGAGGCATAATTGTAAAGTGCTTTGAGCGTCTGATGCAGATGGAAAAGTACTATATAAATGCAGCCCATTTATGCGACTTTTTTAACCTCTTAAAATGCCTCTTAAAATATGCCAAGGTCAGGTATCTTTGAACTTGTCCAAGGTCTGTGTCCCAAGGATGTTCCCTGTGAATTTGAGGACTGTGGCAGTAATAGAACTGGACTTATGTTGAACACAGACAGACAGAATGATGGACGCCAGACAGACGGACACCAGGTCTTCACAATACCCGATGGCCATATGTTGGCCTCGGATAAAAATGATGGACGCAAACCAAAGGAGCAAACAAAACTTGGCAGGAAAATTTCCTGTAAAATTTAAATGAACACTTTAGAAAACAAATTATGTCCACACTTCAGACTTAGTCCTCTTAAAAGGTTAAAAACTGTCCCCTGCGCTGTCATCTCCTCCTTCCTCCATGATTTCAAACCCGCCCATATTACATGGCCTGTGTGTGCCCCTGCTTTGGGAGACTTCGATGATGCTGTACAGTTTTTCACATCATGATAATCCACCGCAGCAGTTTGATAATTAAAATTTGAGATGGTAATTGTTTTCGTTACATCCCTACCTGACACCCAGTCCATGCAAGGACTGAGCAGTGAAGGTGTCATATCCAACCCAATCTCCTGTTTGGTGTTAATCCTTCAGATCAGGAGATATCTATCACAGAATGACTGTCTGGAGAGGCAGATGCAGGGCCTCTGATTTTAAGAGCTGCTGCTGCAGTTTGCTGTTGTCACTTTCTAAAAGTCCAGTCATATCCATCCCACGCAAAATGTCCTTCGATCACATAATAAAAAATTACATTTTGTAAACACATATTGTGGCAGCTCATTGGGGGCGCAAATATCTGACAGCAAATCGTTTGTATTGAAAAGTTACTGAGAGGTTTTAGGCACTCCCAAAACATTAATTTTGCTTCAAGTGATGTAGTCTACCCTTGGCTCCACGTTTGGAACAGAAATGAGGTTCTGTATATTTGCACAGTGCGACTGCCCAACAGGGACACTTTTGGAGTTGGAGGAGTCGGCCCTGGTGCTTACGGCCTATTTCCAAACTGTCAGTTTGTTATGTTATGGAACGAGGCTTGTTTTCAGAGATGAACTCACTTACTCAAGGTCACTAAACCACTTCCTACTGCTGCAATATTGTTCCAGCAAATGGTGCATTCTTCACATTTTCCTGCCGAACCATCATTAGAGCACGTCCACCTGAATTTGAGCAAGGGGGAAAGAGAAAGTCATGGTGTTTTGGTACGTGTTGCATTGTCCCCAGAAATTTTGTGAAGAAGACATTTGGTTGTGGAACAAAAAGTTCTTGTTATTGCGGATTGTAATGTATGGCGAGACTGACATTATGAGTAGAGAATCCAAAAAGTGGTTCACAAACTCAGCAGATCAGTTTTGTAATAATATATGAACTATAATATGGCACAATCAGAATTTTAGTTGCAATGAGTAATCTGGATCAGGCCCATTAAATGGTTTGATCTTGATGAAGCAGCAAAAATTTTTCTAGAAACTGCAGCACGACAATCGCCCCTGAACAGCAAACAGGCAGGACAGCCAAATGTCCATTCTGCACATTAAAACAGAACAGAATGCCTTCATTGTTATTGTACAGTTGTATAATGAAATCTAGAACATCGTGCAGAATCTTTGAAAGATTCAACACAAACATTTGCACTGCATATTTGAATTACACACATCCATGTAAAAATGATAAAAGAGGGACAAGTATAAATAAATACATAATAAACACACACACACATGAGTTAAAACTGGGATTCCGGCGAGGGCGGTCGCATCTCCTCCTCTCTCCTCTCCCTCTGTGCTTTTCTATCTCTGCTCCAACCTTCAAAAGCCCCAACTTCACCAGACTGTGAATTCTTCGAACTACATTTGGATTAACCATGGATTGATCAGCTGGTCTCTGAACACTATTGACACCATTTTTTCAACAAGGAAATCAGGGGTGGGGGACCCTGCCTGCCCAGATGGAACCTACCCTGCAGTTCTCGACACCTGGGAGAAGTGGCGTGTTGCGTGCTTGGTACCACTCTCTGTCAAGGACGTGAAAGACTAATTTATATTTGGTTTTATTGTGGGAGGACTGGTGCTTATTGGTTTATGTGCTGGCCTGACCTACTGAAGAAGATGGCTGCTACCAGAACCACGACCCCTCATCTGTCCGTCATGATTAATGAGTTGGGCAAGGCGATACAGTCTCAGACTGCGTTAACCCTTGAACTCAGACGTAAGTTGGATAACATCTTGGAGCAAATGTACGCCTTGCAAAGGAAGATGTCAGAAACCAGGGAATACTCATAAACTGGATTCGGTCAGTCAGAGGAGCTGCAAATGTGTTTCTCTGCTCAACCCTAAACACGGCAGGCTTATCAGCTCCGAAGGTCAAAACGCCCCGCTGTTTTCCTCCAGAATAATTTCTATGGACTTGGTGAACCATTCGGCTGTCCTTCTTATCTTCTGCCCTCCCCTACAGTCTGATGTTGTTAAGGCAACTCCAGACATTATGCACACACTGAAACATACAAACTCATCTGACTGATACAAACTCATGTCATCTGCTCATATGACGCATGATCCCCACTCCTACCACCTCCCCTTGCCTCCGCCCTGCGACTCCTCCCCCCTCCGGAGGCCGCTTGGCTCTGAGCTGCAGCGGCCTTCACCTCTCCCCGAAGCTCGCGGCTGCACGGGAGTCTGCTGCGGTCACCCCATACTCACATTGTCTCTATTTGGATGACGGACTGTCTTAAAGTTTAGCGTACATAAACAATCAAATGTATATGTGCGGTGTTTTAATTCTGATGTGTGTCATTATTTTGTCCAGCTAGTAATAATTGTGGATTAATTGCTGTATTTCTTGTCTAAGGTAATTGGGTGTGATATGAATTGCCCTTTTAAGGATCAGTAAAGTTGTTTGTATCTTGAATCTTGAAAATGCACGCGCGTACACACACACACACACACACACACACACACACACACACACACATAATATATATATATATATATATATATATATATATATATATATATATATATATATATATATATATATATATATATATTACACAGTCCCTAGTGATACTGCACAGGATGTATTGAGTGGCAGCAGTGCACAATTACAAGACAGAGTTCAGTGCTTTGATGGCTTTGGATAGAAGCCTTAGAGAAGTCTGAAGGTGCAAGCCTTGATAGATCTGCAGCACTTTCCAGATGGCAGCAGAGTGAAGAGGTGGTGGTCAGTGCGAGAAGAGCCTTTCACGATGTTTGTGGCCCGATGAGCTGTAGCAGTGGCTTTTCTACACTGAATTACTCCACACACACACACACACACACACACACACACACACACACACACACACACACACACACACACAAATTTTTGCAACAGGCATTTTTAAAATGAAATATAAATTAAAATTATTATTTTATTATTAATGTTTTAGAAGTGCCCGTGAAATTGCAATTGAAACTGGCATCAAAAGACGACAGACTACAATACAGCTCTTAAAACATCCATGAATTACAAATATGAATAAACACACTCTTACACATGCCCATATATAGAGGGGGTTCAGGGGGTTCAACCGAACCCCCCCTGAGAATTCTGATGATTTTTTTCTGATCTGGATATCAACGTTATGTATTTTCTTTTCATTGATAATAAGCAACAAGCACTAACTGTTACACAGCTAATCCCTTAATCCCTTAAGTGATTAAAGGGGAAACTGCTAGATAAACTTTTCCCATGGGGGTTGAGAATTTTTGCTCCCTGGTCCCTATCCTCCTCTGATATCAAACAGATTAGTAGGCTTGTAAATACCCATGTAGACACACAATTACACTTGTCTGGTTTGTAAAAATATGTTTGTATGTATAAGATGAGAAATAAAGGGAGCTTCTCCTTCCTGTTGCAAATACTGTAAAGGTGCAACTATTCACGTGGGATTTATTATGCGAATTTAGTGAGTTAAACAAGGTCACCAAATTAAATACCGCTATTTTAATACATAATGTACATATACATACATATTCATAATGTAAACGCGAATATTAATACCGCTAAATACGAGGTCTGTTAGAAAACTATCTGACCTTTTTATTTTTTGCAAAAAATATATGGATTTGAATCATGTGCACTTGCATCAGCCAAGCTTGAACCTTCGTGCGCATGCGTGAGTTTTTTCACGCCTGTCGGTTGCGTCATTCGCAACCAACATTCACAACCGACAGGCAGGTATAAAGTTTGCATTAATGTTATCTTGGTTGTTCCTGGGTGGTTCTTATGGCAACTGATCCAATCCCAAGCAAGGACTATTTGTATATAAAAATGTATTTCCTAAAATGATGGGGAATGGGGATTACACAGATTAAGGAGTGCTCCAGCCGGTTTAAAGACCACCCACAGCGTCTGAGAGCACTCCGAGCGCCGATCGACAGGCTGAAACCCTGCTGAAACAACCAGATCATTTCCAAAGTGAGGGCTTTGTTGATCCGGGACGTCGTCTGACTTCCACAGAAATGGCAGAAGACGTGGACATCAGCACTTTTTCGGCACATTCCACTGTTACAGGACTTTTTGTCATGAAAAGAAAAGCGGACGGATGCGCCACAGAGCCGCTCATGGCGCGGACAAAAGCACCTCCGTGTTGGTCTCACAGGACGGCTTTCAGATGGCTTTCAGACGACTTTCGGTGGCTTTTCAGTCGTGTGACTATCCGAGAAATTGTGGATGAGCTGGACATGCCAGAACATGTCCTGTGAGGCTTCATCATGGCGTTGCTTTGCGCCATGCGGCTCGGTCCCGACGTGCAAATTTCTCCGCTCCTCTTTCCATGACAAAAACTCCTGTAACAGTGGAATGTGCTGTTCATTTCCAAACTGAACGCTGTGTTGATCTGGTATGTCGTCTGACTAGCACAGGAATTGTGAAAACAAACAATCACAATTGGATAATCACACGACTGAAAAGCAACCGGAATCCATCTGAAAGCCGTCCTGTGAGACCAACACGGAGGTGCTTTTGTCCGGGGTGGACCACTGCTCACACAAAGCCTGCTCACAGGCAATTGCCGCAACCGACAGGCATGAAAAAACTCACGCATGCGCACGAAGTTTCAAGCTTGGCTGATGCAATCACACGTGATTCAAATCCATATGGTTTTTGCAAAAAATAAAAAGGTCGGATAGTTTTCTAACAGACCTTGTATTTAGCTTGTTTTGTAAATATTAGGCTAAATCTGTAACTCGTTAGCATTAACTAATTTGCTAAAGGTTTATGTTTGACACAAATTTGATAATGTAGTATTTGCCTTTTTTCTCTAAATTTAAACTGAAGTGTTACTAGCGTTCCCATGCCAATGAAATCAAAAGTGATTCTTTTTCTCCCTCAAATAAACCAGTTAATTATGAAGATAAGCCTCATTTTAAATATTCTTCTTCTTATTATTATTAGGGCCCGAGTAGGCAACGTCCTACGAGGACCCTATTGTAATTGCGCTGTTTATTATTATTATTATTATTATTATTATTATTATTATTATTATTATTATTATTTATTAGGGCCCGAGTAGGCAACGTCCTATGAGGACCCTATTGTAATTGCGCTGTTTATTATTATTATTATTATTATTATTATTCTCACTCTTGAAATCGAAATTTCGGCCTCTTCCCATGCTCAAAAACTCACCAAACTTTCCAAAGTTGTCCGGCCGGATCCAAAATTCGATATTTTGGGGGTATCGCACATGGTTGCAGAAAAATCGCGAAATAGCGCCCCCTAGAAATGTTCAAAAACCCCTCTGCATTGGGCTTTTTTCGTCGTAGCCTCGGTACACATATTTACCATGCCAGGACGCATGAAAAAGTCTCTTACTGTCATGGTGAAATATCGACAGGAAGTCGGCCATTTTGATTTTAAGTTTCGATTTTGAGCAAATTTTTGCCATTTTTGGCCATTTCCACTACTTTCATTTGAACAAACTCATCCTAGGGATTTTAGCCGATCGTCTTCAAATTTGGTCAAAATCATCACAACACAAAGGTGATCAAAAGTTATCAAAAGATTCTAATTAACTCAAAAGGAGTGGCTGCTAGGGGTCGTCAAACTTTGGCGAGCTTTTGGGAGCACGCCATTTCAATTCGAACGGCTGTCACGCCCACATACTTCATCGTAGATCCTTCAAACTTGCTGGACATGATGAGGGCTCCGCCCTCAACGACTACATATCTTAAGTTCCCACCTGCGCCATAGCGCCCCCCGGTGGTGGCGGGAAATGTCCTATTTTTACTTTAAGAGGTCCTGATGTCACATACTTAACCCAATCAACTTCATTCCACTTCTAAAACATGCAGAACAAATTGGTGAATGTAGGCGATGAACGCCGTGAAGTTACGAGTAACTTTATCCGTGTGGCGGCGTGCCGAATATTGCCCATTCGCCATGAAATTACGTTCTTCATTTTGACGGCTTTAATTTTGTCACATCATCATGAAAATTGATACATAGGTCGAGTACAACAACCTCTTACAATTCATAGGGGCGTCACCCATGGGCGGGGCAAAATGCCTCAATAGCGCCCCCTTGAAAATTTCAAAAACCCCTCCACATAGGGTTTTTTTTTTTGGAGTAGAGAGATGAAAATTGGTACACATGTGTGACTTTCATAGACGTACAAAAAAGTCTCTTGCACCATGAGTCTACGCCAAACAGGAAGTTGGCCATTTTGAATTTTCTTCTTATTTTGAAATGATTTCCACATGTTGTATATGAACGAAATCCTCCTAGGGATATTGTCCAATGCACTTCAAATTTCTTTGACAGCATCCAGAGATCACACTGACCAAAAGCTATCGAAAGCTTTTCTCTATGTTGAAGGGTGTGGCCGCTATGGTGCCGCCATTTTGACCCTTTGCCATGGAACATCAAGTCATGATAACTCCTTCATGCTTTGCCTGATTGACTTGAAACTTCACATGTATGATGAGGGTTGGCTCCTGAACACAACCAGCCCCTCTGTTTGTACACTGAGTGCCCCCTAGTGGATGAACAATCAACATGTCATAACTCCTTGATGCATTGTATGATTTGTTTAAAATTTTAACTGTGTGATGAGTGGTTGCCCCTGCATGCACATGCCCACATGTGGTCACAAGGGCACCCACTGGCCTGGGTAGGCGGTTGCACGGAACAAGGGCCCGTATATGACTGCTTGCAGTCCTAGTTATTAGGGCCCGAGTAGGCCACGTCCTACGAGGACCCTATTGTAATTGCGCTGTTTATTATTATTATTATTATTATTATTTATTATTATTATTATTAGGGCCCGAGTATGCAAGGTCCTACGAGGACCCTATTGTAATTGCGCTGTTTATTATTATTATTATTATTATTATTTATTATTATTATTAGGGCCCGATTAGGCAACGTCCTACGAGGACCCTATTGTAATTGCGCTGTTTATTAGGGCCCGAGTAGGCAACATCCTACAAGGACCCTATTGTAATTGTGCTGTTTATTATTATTATTATTATTATTATTATTTATTATTATTATTTTTATTATTATTATTATTATTATTATTATTCTCACTCTTGAAATCGAAATTTCGGCCTCTTCCCATGCTCAAAAACTCACCAAACTTTCCAAAGTCGTCCGGCCGGATACGAAATTCGATATTTTGGGGGCGTCGCACATGGTCGAGGAAAAAAATCGCGAAATAGCGCCCCCTAGAAATTTTCAAAAACCCCTCCGCTTTGGGCTTTTTTCGTCGTAGCCTCACGAAATTCGGTACACATATTTACCATGCCAGGACCCATGAAAAAGTCTCTTACTGTCATGGTGAAATATCAACAGGAAGTCAGCCATTTTGATTTTAAGTTTCGATTTTGAGCAAATTTTTGCCATTTTTGGCCATTTCCACTACTTACATTTGAACGAACTCGTCCTAGGGATTTCATCCGATCGTCTTCAAATTTGGTCAAAATCATCACAACACAATGGTGATCAAAAGTTATCAAAAGATTCCAATTAAGACAAAAGGTGTGGCTGCTAGGGGTCGTCAAACTTTGGCGAGCTTTTCGGAGCATGCCATTTCACTTCGAACGGCTGTCACGCCCACATACTTCATCATAGATCCTTAAAACTTGCTGGACATAATGAAGGCTCCGCCCTGAATGTCTACATATCTTAAGTTCCCACCTGCGCCATAGCACCCCCCAGTGGTGGCGGGAAAGGTCCTATTTTTACTTTAAGAGGTCCTGATGTCACATACTTAACCCAATCAACTTCATTCCACTTCTGAAACATGCAGAACAAATTGGTGAACATAGGCGATGAACGCCGTGAAGTTACGAGTAACGGCGTCCGTGTGGCGGCGTGCCCAATATTGACCATTTGCCATGAAATTACGTTCTTCCTTTTGACGGCTTTAATTTTGTCACATCATCATGAACATTGATACACAGGTCGAGCACGACAACCTCTTACAATTCATAGGGGCGTTGCGCATGGGCGGGGCAAAATGCCTCAATAGCGCCCCCTTGAATCTTTCAAAAACCCCTCCACGTAGGGTTTTTTTTTTTGGAGTAGGGAGATGAAAATTGGTACACATATGTGAATTGCATAGACGTACAAAAAAGTCTCTTGCACCATGGTTCTACTCCAAACAGGAAGTCGGCCATTTTGAATTTTCTTCTCATTTTGGCGTGATTTCCACATGTTGTATTTGAACGAACTCCTCCTAGGGATTTCGTCCAATGCACTTCAAATTTCTTCCACATCACCCACAGACGATACTGACCAAGAGTTATCGAAAGCTTTTCTTTATGTCGAAGGGTGTGGCTGCTGTGGCGCCGCCATTTTGACCCTTCGCCATGGAACATTATACTTAAACAGGTACTGATGTCACATACTTAACACCATCAACTTCCTTCCACTTCTAAAACATGCAGAACAAGTTGGTGAACATAGGCGATGATCGCTGTGAACTTACGATTAACGGCTTCTGTGTGGTGGCGTACCGAATATCGCCCATTCGCCATGAAATTACGTTCTTCCATTTGACGGCTTTAATTTTGTCATATCATCATGAAAATTAATACACAGGTCAAGCATGACAACCTCATACAATTCATAGGGGTCTCGCACATGGGCAGGGCAAAGTGCCTCAATAGTGCCCCCTTGAAAATTAAAAAAACCCTCCCCATAGGGTTTTTTTTTTTTGGAGTAGGGAGATGAAAATTGGTACACAAGTGTGACTTGCAAAGGAGAAGTGCTCACTTCTGGCATCAGAATTTTGGCTCTCTGTTGGGATTGTTTACACAGAGACTGCTACCTGCTGCTTTGGACTTGAACTAACAGTCTTTTTCAAGACTTTTTTACTTTTTTACCTTTTTACTTTTTTTTAACTTTTTTACTGTGCTCCAACGCCTAAGGAAGACCTCTAACGGTCGAAACATCGCGACGGAGCACTTTTATCAGCTAACTTTCATTAGCGTTGGCAAGCTAACTAGCTTGCTAACGCTTTCGTTTTTATTTTTTTATTTTTATTTTATTTTAGCACCGTTGTCGTGCGTTCGCTGTTGTCGTGCGTTGCCTGTGCTGCTTCATGGCCTGTTTGGTGCCTTGATTGGGGCACTCCTTCTGCTGAATCACCTCTGGATTATTTGCACATTATTCACTTTGTGTGTTTTTGGGAATCCGCTAGCTTAGCGCAGCTACTAGCTCTTAGCCGATTTAGCATGGCGGCTTCTCCTGTCTCTCCCGTACTTTTCTGCTCTGGGTGTGAAATGTTTAGTTATTCCTCGGCCTCCTTTAGCAGTAACGGTACTTGTAATAAGTGCAGCTTATTCGTAGCTTTGGAGGCCAGGCTGGGCGAATTGGAGGCTCGGCTCTGCACCGTGGAAAATTCTACAGCTAGCCAGGCCCCTGTAGTCGGTGCGGACCAAGGTAGCTTAGCCGCCGTTAGTTCCCCCCTGGCAGATCCCGTGCAGTCGTGAAAGCAGGCTGACTGGGTGACTGTGAGGAGGAAGCGTAGCCCTAAACAGAAGCCCCGTGTACACCGTCAACCCGTTCACATCTCTAACCGTTTTTCCCCACTCGACGATACACTCGCCGAGGATCAAACTCTGGTTATTGGCGACTCTGTTTTGAGAAATGTGAAGTTAGCGACACCAGCAACCATTGTCAATTGTCTTCCGGGGGCCCTGTCGAAGGACATTTGAAATTGCTGGCTAAGGCTAAGCGTAAATTTGGTAAGATTGTAATTCACGTCGGCAGTAATGACACTCGGTTACGCCAATCGGAGGTCACTAAAATTAACATTAAATCGGTGTGTAACTTTGCAAAAACAATGTCGGACTCTGTTGTTTTCTCTGGGCCCCTCCCCAATCAGACCGGGAGTGACATGTTTAGCCGCATGTTCTCCTTGAATTGCTGGCTGTCTGAGTGGTGTCCAAAAAATGAGGTGGGCTTCATTGATAATTGGCAAAGCTTCTGGGGAAAACCTGGTCTTGTTAGGAGAGACGGCATCCATCCCACTTTAGAGGGAGCAGCTCTCATTTCTAGAAATCTGGCCAATTTTTTTGGATCCTCCAAACTGTGACTGTCTAGCGTTGGGACCAGGAGGCAGAGCTGTGGTCTTATACACCTCTCTGCAGCTTCTCTCCCCCTGCCATCCCCTCATTACCCCATCCCCGTAGAGACGGTGCCTGCTCCCAGACCACCAATAACCAGCAAAAATCTATTTAAGCATAAAAATTCAAAAAGAAAAAATAATATAGCACCTTCAATTGCACCACAGACTAAAACAGTTAAATGTGGTCTATTAAACATTAGGTCTCTCTCTTCTAAGTCCCTGTTGGTAAATGATATAATAATTGATCAACGTATTGATTTATTCTGCCTAACAGAAACCTGGTTACAGCAGGATGAATATGTTAGTTTAAATGAGTCAACACCCCCGAGTCACACTAACTGTCAGAATGCTTGTAGTACGGGCCGGGGCGGAGGATTAGCAGCAATCTTCCATTCCAGCTTATTAATTAATCAAAAACCTAGACAGAGCTTTAATTCATTTGAAAGCTTGTCTCTTAGTCTTGTCCATCCAAATTGGAAGTCCCAAAGAACAGTTTTATTTGTTATTATCTATCGTCCACCTGGTCGTTACTGTGAGTTTCTCTGTGAATTTTCAGACCTTTTGTCTGACTTAGTGCTTAGCTCAGATAAGATACTTATAGTGGGCGATTTTAACATCCACACAGATGCTGAGAATGACAGCCTCAACACTGCATTTAATCTATTATTAGACTCTATCGGCTTTGCTCAAAAAGTAAATGAGTCCACCCACCACTTTAATCATATTTTAGATCTTGTTCTGACTTATGGTATGGAAATAGAAGACTTAACAGTATTCCCTGAAAACTCCCTTCTGTCTGATCATTTTTTAATAACATTTACATTTACCCTGATGGACTACCCTGCAGTGGGGAATAAGTTTCATTACACTAGAAGTCTTTCAGAAAGCGCTGTAACTAGGTTTAAGGATATGATTCCTTCTTTATGTTCTCTAATGTCATATACCAACACAGAGCAGAGTAGCTACCTAAACTCTGTAAGGGAGTTAGAGTATCTCGTCAATAGTTTTACATCCTCATTGAAGACAACTTTGGATGCTGTAGCTCCTCTGAAAAAGAGAGCTTTAAATCAGAAGTGTCTGACTCCGTGGTATAACTCACAAACTCGTAGCTTAAAGCAGATAACCCGTAAGTTGGAGAGGAAATGGCGTCTCACTAATTTAGAAGATCTTCAGTTAGCCTGGAAAAAGAGTTTGTTGCTCTATAAAAAAGCCCTCTGTAAAGCTAGGACATCTTTCTACTCATCACTAATTGAAGAAAATAAGAACAACCCCAGGTTTCTTTTCAGCACTGTAGCCAGGCTGACAAAGAGTCAGAGCTCTATTGAGCTGAGTATTCCATTAACTTTAACTAGTAATGACTTCATGACTTTCTTTGCTAACAAAATTTTGACTATTAGAGAAAAAAATTACTCATAACCATCCCAAAGATGTATCGTTGTCTTTGGCTGATGCCGGTATTTGGTTAGACTCTTTCTCTCCGATTGTTCTGTCTGAGTTATTTTCATTAGTTACTTCATCCAAACCATCAACATGTTTATTAGACCCCATTCCTGCCAGGCTGCTCAAGGAAGTCCTACCATTATTTAATGCTTCAATCTTAAATATGATCAATCTATCTTTGTTAGTTGGTTATGTACCACAGGCCTTTAAGGTGGCAGTAATTAAACCATTACTTAAAAAGCCATCACTTGACCCAGCTATCTTAGCTAATTATAGGCCAATCTCCAACCTTCCTTTTCTCTCAGAGATTCTTGAGAGGGTAGTTGTAAAACAGCTAACTGATCACCTGCAGAGGAATGGTCTATTTGAAGAGTTTCAGTCAGGTTTTAGAATTCATCATAGTACAGAAACAGCATTAGTGAAGGTTACAAATGATCTTCTTATGGCTTTGGACAGTGGACTTATCTCTGTGCTTGTTCTGTTGGACCTCAGTGCTGCTTTTGATACTGTTGACCATAAAATTTTATTACAGAGATTAGAGCATGTCATAGGTATTAAAGGCACTGCGCTGCGGTGGTTTGAATCATATTTGTCTAATAGATTACAGTTTGTTCATGTAAATGGGGAATCTTCTTCACAGACTAAAGTTAATTATGGAGTTCCACAAGGTTCTGTGCTAGGACCAATTTTATTCACTTTATACATGCTTCCCTTAGGCAGTATTATTAGACGGTATTGCTTAAATTTTCATTGTTACGCAGATGATACCCAGCTTTATCTATCCATGAAGCCAGAGGATACACACCAATTAGCTAAACTGCAGGATTGTCTTACAGACATAAAGACATGGATGACCTCTAATTTCCTGCTTTTAAACTCAGATAAAACTGAAGTTATTGTACTTGGCCCCACAAATCTTAGAAGCATGGTGTCTAACCAGATCGTTACTCTGGATGGCATTTCCCTGATCTCTAGTAATACTGTGAGAAATCTTGGAGTCATTTTTGATCAGGATATGTCATTCAAAGCGCATATTAAACAAATATGTAGGACTGCCTTTTTGCATTTACGCAATATCTCTAAAATCAGAAAGGTCTTGTCTCAGAGTGATGCTGAAAAACTAATTCATGCATTTATTTCCTCTAGGCTGGACTATTGTAATTCATTATTATCAGGTTGTCCTAAAAGTTCCCTAAAAAGCCTTCAGTTGGTTCAGAATGCTGCAGCTAGAGTACTGACGGGGACTAGCAGGAGAGAGCATATCTCACCCGTGTTGGCCTCTCTTCATTGGCTTCCTGTTAATTCTAGAATAGAATTTAAAATTCTTCTTCTTACTTATAAGGTTTTGAATAATCAGGTCCCATTTTATCTTAGGGACCTCGTAGTACCATATTACCCCATTAGAGCGCTTCGCTCTCAGACTGCAGGCTTACTTGTAGTTCCTAGGGTTTGTAAGAGTAGAATGGGAGGCAGAGCCTTCAGCTTTCAGGCTCCTCTCCTGTGGAACCAGCTCCCAATTCAGATCAGGGAGACAGATACCCTCTCTACTTTTAAGATTAGGCTTAAAACTTTCCTTTTCGCTAAGGCTTACAGTTAGGGCTGGATCGGGTGACCCTGGACCATCCCTTGGTTATGTTGCTTTAGACGTAGACTGTGGGGGGGGTCCCCATGATGCACTGTTTCTTTCTCTTTTTGCTCCGTATGCATCACTCTGCATTTAATCATTAGTGATCGATCTCTGCCCCCCTTCTCGGCATGTCTTTTTCCTGGTTCTTTCCCTCAGCCCCAACCAGTCTCAGCAGAAGACTGCCCCTCCCTGAGCCTGGTTCTGCTGGAGGTTTCTTCCTGTTAAAAGGGAGTTTTTCCTTCCCACTGTGGCCAGGTGCTTGCTCATAGGGGGTCGTTTTGACCGTTGGGGTTTTTCGTGGTTGTTGTATGGCCTTGCCTTGCAGTGTGGAGCACCTTGGGTCAGCTGTTTGTTGTGATTTGGCGCTATATAAGAAAAAAGTTGATTGATTGAGTTGATTGCATAGACATACAAAAAAGTCTCTTGCACCATGAGTCTACTCCAAACAGGAAGTCGGCCATTTTGAATTTTCTTCTCATTTTGGCGTGATTTCCACATGTTGTATTTGAACGAACTCCTCCTAGGGATTTTGTCCAATGCACTTCAAATTTCTTCCACATCACCCACAGACAATACTGACCAAAAGTTATCGAAAGCTTTTCTTTATGTCGAAGGGTGTGGCCGCTATGGCGCCGCCATTTTGACCCTTCGCCATGGAACATTATACTTAAACAGGTACTGATGTCACATATTTAACCCCATCAACTTCCTTCCACTTCTAAAACATGCAGAACAACTTGGTGAACATAGACGATGATCGCCGTGAAGGTACAAGTAACGGCATCCGTGTGGCGGCGTGCCGAATATTGCCCATTCGCCATGAAATTACGTTCTTCCTTTTGATGGCTTTAATTTTGTCATATCATTATGAAAATGGAAACACAGGTCAAGCATGACAACCTCTTACAATTCATAGGGGCATCGCCCATGGGTGGGGCAAAGTGCCTCAATAGCGCCCCCTTGAAACTTTCCAAAACCCCTCCACGTAGGGGGTTTTTTGGAGTAGGGAGATGAAAATTGGTACACGTGTGACTTGCATAGACGTACAAAAAAGTCTCTTGCACCATGAGACTTCTCTAAACAGGAAGTCGGCCATTTTGCATTTTCTTCTCTTTTTGAAATGATTTCCACATGTTGTATTTGAACGAACTCCTCCTAGGGATTTTGGCCAATGCACTTGAAATTTCTTTGACAGCATCCGAAGATGATACTGACCAAAAGTTATCGAAAGCTTTTCTCTATGTTGAAGGGTGTGGCCGCTATGGTGCCGCCATTTTGACCCTTTGCCATGGAATATCAAGTCATGATAACTCCTTTATGGTTTGCCTGATTGACTTGAAACTTCACATGTATGATGACGGTTGGCCCCTGAACACACCCAGCCCCTCTGTTTGTACACTGAGCGCCCCCTAGTGGATGAACAATCAACATGTCATAACTCCTTGATGCATTGTGTGATTTGTTTAAAATTTTAACTGTGTGATGAGTGGTTGCCCCTGCATGCACATGCCCACATGTGGTCACAATGACACCCACTGGCCTCGGTAGGCGGTTGCGCGGAACGAGGGCCCGTATATGACTGCTTGCAGTCCTACTTTATTATTATTATTATTATTGCCACTTTTGAAATTGAAATTTCGGCCTCTTCCCATGCTCAAAAACTCACCAAACTTTCCAAAGTCGTCCGGCCGGATACGAAATTCGATATTTTGGGGGCGTCGCACATGGTCGAGGAAAAATCGCGAAATAGCGCCCCCTAGACATTTTCAAAAACCCCTCCGCTTTGGGTTTTTTTCGTCGTAGCCTCACGAAATTCGGTACACATATTTACCATGCCAGGACGCACGAAAAAGTCTCTTACTGTCATGGTGAAATATCAACAGGAAGTCGGCCATTTTGATTTTAAGTTTCGATTTTGAGCAAATTTTTGCCATTTTTGGCCATTTCCACTACTTACATTTGAACGAACTCGTCCTAGGGATTTCATCCGATCGTCTTCAAATTTGGTCAAAATCATCACAACACAATGGTGATCAAAAGTTATCAAAAGATTCTAATTAAGTCAAAAGGCGTGGCTGCTAGGGGTCGTCAAACTTTGATGAGCTTTTTGGAGCACGGCATTTCACTTCGAACGGGTGTCACGCCCACATACTTCATCGTAGATCCTTCAAACTTGCTGGACATAATGAGGGCTCCGCCCTGAACGTCTACATATCTTAAGTTCCCACCTGTGCCATAGCACCCTCCGGTGGTGGCGGGAAAGGTCCTATTTTTACTTTAAGAGGTCCTGATGTCACATACTTAACCCAATCAACTTCATTCCACTTCTAAAACATGCAGAACAAATTGGTGAACATAGGCAATGAACGCCGTGAAGTTATGAGTAACGGCGTCCGTGTGGCGGTGTGCCCAATATTGACCAGTCGCCATGAAATTACGTTCTTCCTTTTGACAGCTTTAATTTTGTCACATCATCTTGAAAATTGATACACAGGTCGAGCATGACAACCTCTTACAATTCATAGGGGCATCGCGCATGGGCGGGGCAAAATGCCTCAATAGCGCCCCCTTGAAAATTTAAAAAAAAACCTCCCCTTTGGGGTTTTTTTGGAGTAGGGAGATGAAAAGTGGTACACAAGTGTGACTTGCATAGACGTACAAAAAAGTCTCTTGCACCATGAGTCTACTCCAAACAGGAAGTCGGCCATTTTGAATTTTCTTCTCATTTTGAAATGATTTCCACATGTTGTATTTGAACGAACTCCTCCTAGGGATTTTGTCCAATGCACTTTAGATTTCTTTGACAGCATCCAAAGATGACACTGACCAAAAGTTATCGAAAGCTGTTCTCTATGTTGAAGGGTGTGGCCACTATGGTGCCGCCATTTTGACCCTTTGTCATGGAACATCAAGTCATGATAACTCCTTCATGCTTTGCCTGATTGACTTGAAACTTCACATGTATGAAGACGGTTGGCCCCTGAACACACCCAGCCCCTCTGTTTGTACACTGAGCGCCCCCTAGTGGATGAACAATCAACATGTCATAACTCCTTCATGCATTGTGTGATTTTTTTAAAATTTTAACTGCGTGATGAGTGGTTGCCCCTGCATGCACATGCCCGCATGTGGTCACAATGCCACCCACTGGCCTGGGTAGGCGGTTGCGCGGAACAAGGGCCCGTATATGACTGCTTGCAGTCCTAGTTATTATTATTACTTTGTCAGTGTACATGACAACAAAAAGAGTTACCAGCTGCTGGAAAATTTTAGTAAAAACACACTCTTGCAGGCACTCAAAAAAGGGTCAGATTCAGTCACTTCAGCTAGTAATGTGAACACAACATAAGTTCTAAGCTGTCTTTACAAATAGGCAGACTCTCCTTTTTGCAAACTTTTTTCCACGAATGGGCAGTTTGTCCTCTCCGGTGACCTTCAAACCCGTTCTTAAACCTTGTCTGTCTGCTTTCAAAGGCTGCCTGCCTCGGTTTTGCTGGATGATCCGTGGACCGCACGGGAGGAGAGCGCTTGTCACCGTGTTCCTGACACACATGGAGAGGATTCGGCTGCGTCCAGCTGGATGCAGCCGAATCCTCTCCATGTGCGACATGACATTTCACACAATTCAGAAAAACATGCAGGAATTAGACCTGCATTTATAATATTATGAACGAGATGTGCGTTATTTGGAAGAAAGTCGAGGTGTAACTGACTTTAGCCTATGAACCCCCCGTCCCCGCCTTGTCCCTTCCATTACAAAGAGGTGAACTGCCCACCGCGTGCCCCTCCCCTTTCTTTCACCTTCTCACTGATTCTGTGAACTCTGACAGCAAACAGGGCGCCTATAGCTGCCTGCAGGGGGCGCCAATTTGCTAATTCCACGCACAGTGACAAGAAAACCATTTTGCGGTGGAGATTATTATTATTTATTTTATTTTTTTCTGTGCTTGTGCCCACAGTGGCAGCCCCGCCATAAATGCCTCCCTGGGTGGCGGCCCGCATGGCCCATACTAAAAACCGCCACTGAGCTGTAGTGGACATAGCTGAGTGTTGGTAGTTCTCTGTGCTGTTTTGATGATTATCTGAAGGTCTACCAAACCAGAAGCAACGCAGAGCTGTTCCAGGAACCAAGGTGGTTCCAGACTGGGGTGGACAGAAAACATGACAAGAATCCAGTGTGCAGGCGGTACAACCACAACCACGCCCAGCCACCATACCCAACGGCTCCAACGCAACCCTTCCTGTTCCAGCAACACAGATTCATACTGTTAAAAGGGAGTCTTTTTCCTCAGTGTCACTCACCACCATGGAAGCTTGGATTTCTATAAATTGTAGTCCAGCTCTGGACACAAAGTCCCTTGGTGTCTTTTATTTATTTATTTTCAAATGTAACTTTAATATGTGAAAAAAATATTTTCGTGAAATCTATTGAGCAGCTTGGCTCTATCCTGGAATCAAATCAAGACTCGGAGAGGATGTGCTGGTGCGACCACACCATGGATCCTGCATGGCAACCACCCAGGCAAACAACCAGTTTATCCTCACCTCTCGAAAGTAAACATCTGTCTGTCACAGCCAGGTGAGACGTGCACCACCTTGACCTTCTCCAGCTGCTGGAGTCCTCAACAGTGAGACACGTGTCCTGGATCATGCACAAAGAATTGCACCACATGTCCAAAATGTCATAGCTGACACACTCTCATCATGCCAGTGAAATGTCTCTCCTGAAGTATATCCACTTGTTTGACACAAAGTCATTGAAGTGGTACCCAAGAATCCTCTGAAGAGACCTAATACAGAAGACTTCCAGTTGTCTCCTGTGGTCACACTGTTTAGGTCCAAGTTTTACAACCACACAGTAAGACAGCAAGCAACAGGGCACAAAAACCTTGGACCTGTGTTCACCTGGAATAGGCCCTGTCGCATTTTGGGGCAGATCTAGATACCGGGGTGGAGTCAGAATATTTTAACTCATTTTTAACACTGCAAAAATACGTTGCTGTTCTGTTGAACCGATTCTTGCAAAACTCTGTGAAAAGGTTGGAAATATTGTATAATGAATCAGAGCCACATAAACAGACCCCACAACACAGACTGTTTTGTCCCTTGGCAGATGTATGTACTCTAAATGAGCGCCCTTACAATTCTACACCTTGGCCTTGTGACCTCACTTTTAGCAAATACTTTTTTAATCTTCAGCACTGATCTCATCATTTCCCATCAAGAGTCATAACAGATTCTGACATTTTGAAAGTGTTGCACAAAATCAATATCTCTTTAGGTGATATTCCAGCATATAGGCAGGCATCGTAATGTATTTCTAGCATTATAATGCTGTTACGTTCTTGCCTGCAAGTGTCCTAATTCAACCAACCTGAAATTCCATTTCTATGGAGGTTCTAAAGTGCACTGAAGCAAGATCTTGGCATTTGCATGGTGCTTTGCTGTTATCTGAAAACATTACTCATTTATGCATTTTTAAGTGTCCTTATCATTGTTCTTTCCACTTCGGCCTTTAAGTGCCTCGCTATATGAGACCTTAATCTTCCACAGCTGCACCCCTCAAGCATTGTGCTCACTGACAATTTATTTATCTAGTGCTGCCATATGTATCTCAAGCAGAAAGAACCTTAACAAAGTGCAGCATCAGACGTCCTACAGTTAACATACTACTACTGTATGTTTACAGAGGATTACCAGAGGAGCAAGCTGCCAAGGTACACCTGTCTTCCAGATGGCTTGGTTTCCAATGCTCCTTGTCATGCACACTCAGGCATCTCAGGGGCCCTCCTGCCAGGACACACAGAGGACTGTGATTAACCTTTGTTAACGCGCTACAGATGTTTGTACTGTTTACATTATCCCTCATTTAGTAGGACAGAGAAAACATTTTTGTGAATAATGCCAGCAAATTCTTAACGGGTAAGTGAAAATATAATATTGTGGTCATCGCAGTCACGTGGTTTCACTTGGAATTGGTATTTTATCTCTAGTGTAGCAAAATCGTAGCGCATGGAGTTGAACAGCCAATATGTAGACCTGTGTTTGATTCTCTATAACACAAAATGTCTGTATCATTGGGCAAAACACTTAATCTGTATGGTCTGTACAGTCACCCAGCCATAAATGGGTACTACCCTTGGCTGGGAAAATAACCTGTGATGGACTGGCGTCCCATCCAGGGAAGCTGTAGACTCTTATCCAGTTCATGCTTTGAAATCTGGGGATGGGCACCAGCACTAATGGGCCCCAGTGCCTGTACATTCATTCATTCATTTAATTTCTATACCCGTTTATTCCAATCAAGGGTCACAACAGTGCTGGAGCCTATCACAGCAGTCATAGGGCAAGAGAATAGACCCTGGTCAGGACGCCAGTTTGTCGCAGGACCACATATAGAGAGACAAACTCATTCACATTCGCACGTACACTTATGACCAATTTAAAGTTTCCAGTTCACCTAACCTGCATGTCGTTGGATGTGAGAGGAAGCCGGAGCACCCAGACAGAACCCACGCAAACACGGGGAAACACGCAAACTCCACACAGAAAGGACTAGGCTGGAAACGATCCCAAGACCTTCTTGCTGTGAGGCAACAGTGCTAAACATGCCACCGTGCCGCCTATACAAGTGGAGCAAAATGAGTAGGAGTGGAAGACTGGCATTGCTTGACTAATAGCTGGACCTACTGGGGATATTTTGCTGACCATGTGGAGCCAATTCTCCATAAATATCCATCATAGCAACTAACAGCTTCATTTATTTTGTAGAATCATTAATTGTGTCTCTTCTTTGCCTTACAATGAGCACCAGTGTTGTATAGTAAGGAAGTAAAAATACTTCACTACTGTACTTAAGTACGTTTTGGGAGACTTTGTACTTTACTTGAGTTTTTTTAATTGAGCTTACTTTCACTTTTACTACATTTCCAACCTTAATCTCATACTTCTACTCCAATACATTTTCTATGCGTCATGCCGTTACTCTTTACAAAAACACACACACACACATGAAAAAAGTCATGTTTTCACCCAGAGACACCACTGATTACTAGTAACTGCAACGAAGTCAGGCCGATTTGTCATGAGGCATGTCCGGTAGGCTTTTTTGCAGTTGTGCGCTTGGGGGGTGTTTGTCAGGAAAATGATAATTTCTCTACATTGATTACAAACCTGCAGCGGGTCTGTAATCAACTTTTCTGCAGCGCGGCTTTGCTTTGAACCTTGAACCAATCGAAGCGGTGATTTGCAGATCGAAGCAGTGCTTCGATCTACGATTCATGGATTCATTGTTTTTTATTTCGCTTTATCCTAATTTTTCCCTGATAAATCCCCGAAGAGCATATGTCTGTGAGTAATATTTAATATTTTTGTGTTAAGCCGACCTGTTATGGTCTTCTGAAACAGTTGATAGATGTATTTTATAACTTAAAAACGGGACCGATGCTAACACGTTAGCATGTCTATGGCGTTTTCAGTGTTAAAGTTAGCATTAAGCTGTTCACATCAGCACGTTTGTGTTGATTTGTTTTCTGTATAATTAATGGCTCAGCATTCGTTGTCGTAAAAGAGTCAAATTGTAATTTTTTAAATTTATTTTTATTCATATATTATAATAATAGCAACAACAATAATAGTCTACATAATAGACAATAATAGTCAATAATAATAGAATAATGTTACAATACAATACACAGAGACAAAAGAAGCTAATAAAACAAAACACAACAGAAAAGATAAAAACATGTAACAATGAAAATATATAAATACATATAGAAATTAATAACTGTTTCCTGTGCACACCTAGTGAGTAGCCTACTCTCGTTTAGGTTTTGAAACCTTGTTTCTGAAGTGTTTTTGTGTAATGTGCACAATTTTCAGTATTTTGTACATTTTCTAGATAAACTTTGTAATATAAAAAAATCAGTCCGTTTTTGATTATTAACATTTACTTGTACTTTTAATTTCAATACTTGAGTACATTTAGTTGTACATTACTTGTCATACTTAAGTACAATAAATACTAGATACTTTAAGACTTTTACTTGAGTAGCATTTCAGTCGGTTACTTGAACTTCTACCAAAGTCATTTTTTAATGGGTATCTGCAGTGCTTAATTTGTAAAGTGGGAGGTCCCGGAGCGCAGAGGATGGGTGGCTCCGGTGCAGAAAAAAAAAGAAGGGGGGGGGGGGGCTTGCGAACAACGCTGTGTGCCACACCGAAAATAAACTGGGCATGTATTGTAGGCCTAACACTAGTCACACGAAATCTGGATAGAGTACAAATTCCTCAATGGTCCCTCGTTTATCGCGGGAGTTATGTTTTCCACGTTCACACCGGGCATGACGCGAGTGACTGCAGCCACAGGTTGCCATGTAATCCCAATGTAAGGACGCATTTTGACGCCAAACCGCGCAGCGCGACGTGAGTGAAGCGAGTGAAGCGATTTTGAGCGTTTTGCGCGTTTGTGGCGCGATATTGCGTTGCCCTCCTCCCCAAGTTGAAAAATCTGAACTTTTTCGTCTCATCGCACCGCGATGACCAATCAGGGACTGAATATGTAGTGACATGGAGATGTCTGGAGTTTGACTGAGGATGTGAACATGTCCTGTATCTGGTAGCAGCCTGTGAGCAGGACTTATGTGTCTTTTGTCCTTTATATCTCAATCATGACAGAGTTTTTGGAGCGAGCAGCAGCCCCACAGCAGCGGGAGCGTAGTTTCTTTTTCTTTTTTTTTTACGTGCGCGTGCGAGGGAATCATCCATGGAGATTATTTTACTTATTAACTACACAGATGTATAATAAAGCAAATGGTGACTGGTTTCTAAAGACAATTATGACAGAGTTTTTTGGGAAAGAGCGAGGAGCAGCCTCACAGCAAGCAGCAGAGTTTCGTTCTTTCTTTTTTTCTTTTACGTGCGCGCGCGAGCGAATCGTCTGTGTGGAGAATATTTTATTAATTAACTACACAGATGTATAATAAAACAAATGGTGACTGGTTTCTAAACACAATTATGACAGAGTTTTTTGGGGGAGGAACGAGCTGCAGCAAGCAGCGGAGTTTTTTTTTTTTTTAATTGTTTACATGTGTGCGTGTGAACGGGACAGTTGGTCCTCAAACTGGGTCTCGCAGAGGCGGAAGGACCGCTGAAAGCGGCCGTCATCCAGACGCAGCTCCTGCAGCAAATAATGATACTCTCTGTATTGGGAGCTTTCAAGGTCCCAGATCAAGGTCCGTCATGATGACTTGACGCCGAGCGGAATGTAAGCTCCTCCTATTTGATGACGCACCGGGGCGAATTTTCGCAGCGAAAGTCCACCCAAGCAGAGCGACACACCGGGCGAAGGAGGCGCGTCCGTCGCCACGCGACCCCTGCGAATTTGTAGCGTCTGATTGCGCCCGGTGTGAATCGCACCCGCGATAAACGAAATCCGCAAAGTAACGCTTTTTTTACACTTATTATAAATGTTTTAAGGCTGTAAAACCCCTCACTACACACTTTTCTCAAACAGGCATTAACATTTTCTCACATTTCTCTCTTGTGTAAACACTCTCTTTTTTCTTCTGTGCGAGAAGATTATAAACAGACACACGCAGAACACAATGCGCGGCTCTCCCTTCACTCACTGCCTCCGGGGGTACGGATGCGAGACCCACAAAGAATCCAAGTCCTCTCTCGGTGGCCACGGAGCTCTGCGGCTACGGTCAACATCCACATCAAAACAGCAAGCATAGTCTCTGGACCTGTTACCAGATTTGGCGCAATTCCACACAGCAGACAGGAGGGCGGCAGTGTGATTGGCAGTGAGAGCAATCGCTGTGATTTTTTTTAAATATTTTGTTAGTCAAGAGAGGTGGCAGATCATGGATCCAGTATAAATAGCTGGCGGAGCCAACGTCAGAGGTTCCGGAGCGCGCGTCCGTGGTTCCAGAGCACGCTCTGGCTTGCTCCCCCTCAAATTAAACCCTGGGTATCTGTACTTTTACTTAAGTGTGATTTTCCGGTACTTTATACAACACTGATGAACACATACTATCATGTTTTCCGACCAATCACCTCAACAAGTCTATTTTGAGCAACCTACATGCTAACTAGCCATGCTAACTGGCTAAATGCCTTTGCAGTAACTAGTCTAGGCTAGCTAGCTTTGTCACTATTTAAATAAGCAGATAATCACTGTAAAGCAGTGCACCGCCCAATTTTATCTGTCTGAAAACTGCTACTGTATATCAGTTTGTTTGGGGAGTAGTTCCTATTTTGGTCGGGTACAATTTGACAAAATTACACTTTGCCCTTACGTCATTACATTCTTGCCACCTGGCAGCCTTGATAGCTGCATGCGCCAATTGCTAGCATAGTGGGGTGTAACTCATCGTTTACTAATAATTTTATACTACTTATATACACTTACAAATATTGTACTTTTTTGCAATTGTGTGAGTAGCCTAAACGTGTCCTTTTGTCTCATTTTTTTTAAACTTACCAACCATTTTGTCTTGGAAATAAAAACGTATGTGGCCGACAGTTGCTGGACTGTGAACGAGTTGTAGTCTCTCGAATCCAGAGATACTAAAACCACCTTGACACAAATTTGATCCCTGTAGATTGCGTGCCAATGAGTAATCTCATCGTAAACTGTAACAGTGTGCAAAGAAAAATTTGAAATGTTCAAAATGTCGTGCCAGTGTGGGGATCAAATTCATGCAAGTGTCAAGGGGGGGGGGGGGGGGCTTTTCAAGTGTACCATCTAATGACACGCATTGGCATAAAAAATTGTGTGCCAGTGTGGGGATCAAATTCATGCAAGTGTCAAGGGGGGGGGGGGCTTTTCAAGTGTACCATCTAATGACACGCATTGGCATAAAAAATTGTGTGCCAGTGTGGGGATAAAATTTGTGCAAGTGTCAAGGTAGCTTAACCATCACCAGTGGGCCTTGGGAAACTTTTGCCTTTTTGCAGTGGATCCATGGATTACATTGAAATTTACTCTTAATTTGAATTCCCAAATTACGACCATGACTCACACCTTAAGCAAACATAGAGGTTGAAGACAAAATCGTTCAAAATGCAAATGAGGTGTTTGTTTGGCAGTTTAATTTATGTGCTTGCCATTAATTCATAGCGTATTTTTTACAGCCAATCAATGAGGAAAAATATTTCCTCATTTCCTTTATTCCTATAAGAGGCAGACGCTGTCCTGAATGTGGTTACATGTGCTCTTTTATCATTCCCTTCTCCCGGTGGGCAGATTAATCCATTTGCAGACGTTTTGTTGACATGACAGATATGAGACGGGTAGCTGAGTCAGAGAAGGTAGTAAATGAACAGTGGAGTGTAAAATGCAGCAATCTGTTATAGCTGTTAATTAGCCGGACTGTGGGAAAGCCATGTTCACCCTTCAACCTGACCTCACCACCGAAATTTCACAAGTCAAGAACGCATTTGCGCCGCTTCTGCCTGCTTGCTCACTTCCACAGTGAGTTCCCATTTTGTTTGCATGGTGTATTTCTTTTCCTTCTACTTTCTCTTCCTTAATCTAATTATTGTTCAAGTGGATTTCCAGTTCCCATAGTAACTGTTGTATAATGTGCAAGCTTTCATACCATTAGAGGTCTCTGTGATTACCCGCCACCCACCTCATTTTCAGGAGAAGTCTATCTTTAGCAGCACGGTGACAATTTTACATGGAATTCTTAATGTGTTCCACAACAAATACATGGAAATGCTTTTAAAGGGCATAAGGCTCAAAGGGAATGATGACTTTAGAACCACACTTGGGAGTCAAGATTAAATCTGTTTTTATTTGTCTTCAAATGTTTAAAACTAACTACTTATTTATTAAACTGTGCAAACAAGCAGCAGTGGATTTGGTGGCCACCCGACCTAGGCTTTGGACAGTAGAGAAGCTCACAAACAAGCTCATTTCAAGCTACATGGAACTTCAAATATAACGCAATGCTAAAATACCCTTGGCCGTATGAGCACTGTGTTGCAGTTGTTTAATTAATTGTTAAGATCCTCTTGTCTTATGTACAATTTGTACATGTTCAATAAAGCCCCTCTATCAATCAATCAAAAACAATATTTACATTTTAAGAGCGGAAGTTGTGCATATCAAGGAATATCTGTGCATTTGCAGGTATTAATGAGACAAATTTAACTCCATAGGAATTTAGATTTTAGTTTGCGGAAGTTAGGATGCATGCTAACATCTGCAAAATGTCTTGTAAATGACTCCAGAGGTCTTAACAGCATTTTCAGTGTTGGAGGTGTTTATTATCTTGCTATCGTTTACATAATATATGACAAAGAGGTTATATTTACACACAAATGAAACAGAGTTTTGCAGCTAGCTACCAGCTTGTGATGTCACCATGATAACATCTGCAAAATGTCTTGTAAATAAGTTCAGAAGTGTTATTAGGTTAAAAAAACAGTGTTTTCAATTTTAGAAGTGTTTATTTCTCATTAGCTTTTACATAATATATGAGAAACGTATAAAAACACACAAAACAAAGCAATTGTGGAGAGTAGAGGTAGGTGATACCCGGAATTTTGGTATTGATCCAATGCCAAGTAAATACAGGCCCAGTATCGCCGATATCGATACCGATACTTTTTCATATTTAAGCTTCATGGATCCAAAGGATCCAAAAGACCTAGGATAGAATTTCACCAAACATTGTACGTGACAACAAAATACTTTATTATCACAATCAAGATTTTTGTTTAAAAAAATATCACTCAACACAAAACAAAATTTCCTGAAGTAGAGGGCTGACATTCGAATGAAAAATAAAATAATTCATATCGATATGTAATCTATATCTTTAATGTAGAACAGATACCTCAGTGGATAAGGAGGCAGTTTGCTAATAAGTAGACCTGGGTTCGCATCCTGCTTGTGCTACCTATCTGTATCCACAGACAAGACACTTCACCTACATCGTCTCAGTCCTCCAGGCTATAAATGGGTACTGGCCTTCACTGGGAATGTAACCTGTGCCAGACTGGAATCCCGTCTAGGAAAAGTTCAAACTATGGAATCTGATGATAAGCACCAACACCAGTAGGCCTCATGACCTATGTAGGACTTACTTATTCATATTTTTAATGCTGTCTTTCTTGTGAAAATGTATCAGATTGTGCTTTTGTGTACCTGTTGGGAAAGTGTAGGGACACGGACCCACAACAGGGGGCGCAAAGGAACTGGACAATGGATGAGCCAATAAATAACAATTTACTGTTGTAAATGTGCGGAATACAGACAGAACCAGAATTTGGATTACAGATAATTACACGAAGATGACGTGTGGGCAGGCTCGAGGACAGGAGAGCACCGTCCAGAGAAGAGCCGGACCCCACACGATTTCCACCACCACCGACTCTGGAAACACACTGGAGACGCCAAGTCCTGAGTCCCCAGGTAGCTACCATCTTCCGCTGCCGGATCTGGTACTGCTGGCAGGAAGCAGAAAAACAGATGTAATGAGTGTGTTGAAAACACACCCAGTAATCAGTCAGCAAGTGTTTCTTTCCAGGTGGGAAACAACACCTCTACCTTTAACACAGAACACAGTTGTTCAGAGCCTGAGAGCTACTTATCTGTTTTGGCGTGTGGGATGAAGAACGTCACTCCTACAAAACTCAGCACCAGCTGAAAACAGTCAACAGGATCTCCTGCAAACACTCAGAAAAGATCACGTGCGTACGGCACAGTCAAACGGCTGAGAGTTTACCTTAGAGGTAGACGATATCTCGGCAGTGAGGTGGAGATGTTGTCTGGCTTTTATGGGATAGTTGATGATGATGAGTGGTGATGAGTGACAGCTGGTAAGGATGATGAGTGACAGCTGTCACTCCGGTGGCTCCTGCGTGGTGGCAGCGCCCTCTCGTGCCCGAAGCCCGCACTTCAGGCAGGGCGCCCTCTGGTAGCGGGCCAGCAGTACCTCCTCTTCTGGCGGCCCACACAACAGTATCATTGTACCCCGGTTGTTTGACATACAAGTCGGTTCTTAATGTAAGTCACAGGACCTCCAAAACTGTTAAAAAAGAAAATAAAAAAGGTGATATACTGTATAGTACAGAAAGTATAGAACTTCTTTGATTGAGTACACTTCTGTGTCTCTCTTGATGACAAACACACCTGCTCCTAATTTTCCTTCATCTATCAACCCTGTAGATGATTACTTGTTGTGAAGGTGTAGGAACACGGACCCACAACAGGGGGCGTTAAATGAATGGACAATGGATAAGCCAAACAATAACAATTTAATGTTGTGAAGTGCACAACGGAATACAGACAAACAGTTTTGGTACCACAGACAATTATATATAGCGTGACATGTGGGCAGGCTTGAGGATAGGAGACGTCCGTCCTGAACCGAGCCAGATCCCACACGGCCTTCACCTCCAACGGATCTGAAAAACACCGGAGCCACCAAGTCCTGGATCCCCAGGTGGCCACCGTCTCCAGCTGCCAGACCTGGTACTGCTGGCAGAGAACAGAAACAGTATTGATGAGTGTGAGTTCGCACACTCAGTAATCCCACAGTCTGTGTTCTTTTGGGAGGGAGCACCTCCACCTCCAATCACACACTCGTGCAGCTCCTGTCTAACCACTAATCTGGTTGGAGTGTGAAGCGAAGCCGTCGCTGATCACACCAAACGCCAATCCCTCAGATAAGGCACACCACAGGAAAACGGCTGCAAAGAAGTTCAGACTCTAAGTCAGAGTTAAGTGTAGCAGAGAAATTACCTCTCTAGTGGCTGATTTCTCGGCGGGGAGGTGGAGTTGTAGTCCGGCCTTTATGGTGGTGGTGATGAACTGTGGATGAGTGACAGCTGGTGCTGATGATGAGTGACAGCTGTCACTCCCGGTTGCTCCGACGCCCTCTCATGCTTGAAGCCCGCACTTCAAGCAGGGCGCCATCTGGTGGTGGTGGGCCAGCAGTACCTCCTCTTCAGCGGCCCACACAACATTACTGTTAAATTACCACATTTGTTGCTCACTTCTTACTGCCCGAACACAGAAAACACACAACGTTCTGCCGCCATACTGCTCACCGTTACTAACGTGTGGCTTTGTTGGTCACACTGAAGCAGGTAAATGCTTTTCTTTTTATTAGACATGGAAAACACAGTGACACAAATGTCTTCACAGTGGAGTCTGCGATCAAGGAAGTGAATCAAATATTCATTTGCTTTTTATGGTGTCCTTCAGGAATATTGTTTTAGAAAAAGTCATCCATGCATGTATTATTCTCCATCGGGACCAAACCAGAGTTTTGAGATCTTCTAACCAGTGTGCACTAGAGGTTCCGAGGTCCAGATACTGCTACTTGGGAGACCGGGCTTTACTATGGCTGCACCCAGACTGTGGAACAAACAAGCCCAAACAAGCTTTTGTCTTGTGAATCTCTGTGATTTTACAAGAACATCATGTTGATCAGTTCATTATTAATTTGATATTATTTTGCATTTATTGTCTTTGTGGAGTCTGTCTTTATTGGCTGAAGATTTAACCTGTGATGGACTTGGAGTCCCATTCAGGGGGGGAGTTGTTGACTCTCATCCACTTCACACCTCACTGAAAAAAGAGAATGTTTGAACCAACTTAAAAAAGTATTACAATTTGTAAAAACCTGAATGAATTAAGTTGTTTGAACTTAAGTTTGAAAGTTAAATCAACTCTAACTCACAAACTTAAGTTCAAACAACTTAATTCATTCAGTTTTTTTTACAAATTGTAACACTTTTTTAAGTTGGTGCAAACATTCTCTTTTTTCAGTGTATGGAATCTGGGACTGCGCACCGGCGTCGATGGACTTCAGGACCTATGGAAGACTTAAATTTTACGACACACAAAAGCCCACATCCACCATGGGAAATTCCTTCACAGACAAACAGCACCTCATGTGGGACAGAACAGGCCACAAATCAAACATATTTATTTGTTTGTTTGCTTGTCCCCCTGCCCCGTACCAAGGACAGACACAGTGGGTCAGTGGTTAGTACTGTTGTCTCACAGCAAGAAGGTCATGGGGTCATGGGTTTGGACATTTCATAGGTCTGCATGCTAGCCTGTCTATATGTGACCCAGAGACAGACAGGCGTCCTGTACAGGGTCTACTCTGTGTTACATCTGCCTCATGCCCTATGACTGCTGGGATAGCTAAAACACACACACACACACAATGACCCTTAATTAGAGTAAATTGATACAGAAAATGAATTAATTCCCAGCACACATACACACACAAGCTCAGATCAGGTGACCTGTGTGATGATGACACCCAATTGCATGTGGCGATAGCAGAGCATCAGCCGCAGTGATCCCCCCCCCCCCCCCATTAAATTACATGCTGTTGAAGAATCTATCATGATTTTGACAGACCGGGATTCGAGTCCTTGACCTCAGTCGATTTTCTTCGCTGCCCATTACGCTGTCAAAATGAATGGCCGTTCATTACGGGCGCTGTGATGGTTTAAAGTGTCTTGTGTGTGGTTTCCATTAATATACTGTGTGATTTACAGCTGATCTGTCAGTTGCTGTATTTGGGCCTTTATTGCCTACATGACACATAATGGGAGTGACACAATTTTGAAGCCTAACGACGTATAAAGGACCTTGGTTTTCACGTACCTCAGGTTTCATTTGTGACAAATATGAGTGATGGCTTTACTACAAGTATAAGAGTGAATGGTAAAGTGGGAGTGTCTGCTGCAAGGATACAGAGGCCTCTTGTTCACAAAGTGCAAGATGTAAAAACCAGGGAAATGCAGCATGTAATCTAATAGGCACAAAGCTATTTAGGATATTATATGAGCTGCCACAGAGAGGTCCCTGTTGAGATTTGGAGTCATAAAACCAAAGCCCCTTTCCACCCTGCAATCAACAGTTGGTGAGGCTTTAACTACTGAAGAAAAGCCATGGAACCTTCAGGACTGAGAACAGAGAACACTTTGACATATGGACACAGACAAAGCATTTGCAGAAAAAGAAGATTAAAACAAATCTCAGGTCTACAATTGTTTTTTTTTTGGGGGGGGGGGGGGGGGGGGTTCTGCATTCATGTGGCACATTTCCCTGCATGATCCAGCACATACGTATGCATCTGAGTGTGGAGGACCTTGGTGGCTGGAGAAGTCCAAGGGAACACAGCATTTAACCTGTACAGTCAGTTTTGCAGAGTAAAGTATACTCTGCCAGGATAATATTTGGAAGACTGGGTCAACCAAAACAACACATTAAAACAAAACATGTCACAGCACCACTAAGTATTAAACAACATGGAGGAGGATGGTTGAAGATGAGAGGCTAACAGCTGGATGGCAGTCATTGGTGAATATCAGAGTCCTTGCAGCAAATCGTAGTAGGTGGAAGCATGATGTCAAAGCCTTTTATGCCTTATGGCGTGGAGAGATATGATGATGATGATGCATGTATGTATGTATGTTTATTTGAAATGGGACAGTGCATATTGATGAACACTGTTACATGTAAATAGGCCAGATTATAGCAAGGTGCTAATTTCCATCCATAGTCCCAGTAACAGAGAAAAAGACTAAGACCACACAACATACCAAAGTAAATTAATCATGACAGAAAAACATTTAAAACAGAATACACACACAAATATTTACAATTCAAAGTAACAATAACTGACAGATAATAAGCAGCCGACAGATGGAGGAACCAAAAGAGTTTCATAATGGGTGTTGAGGTGCAAAAGTACTGTATTAAAGTGACAGTGCCTGACTGTAATTGTACATTACAGTACTAGGTTGGATTGCACGTTGCCCAATACACTCATTTGCACATGCACAAGTGTGAATATTGCACAGGGTGTCATTCACAAATTTATTGTGTAAAAACTACTAATCCATTTAATAAAATAAAATACACAAAGGTATTGTGTACATATAACTGAAAAAGAAACTCGAATGGTGCCTCCACAGTTGAATTGTGTTTTAGGGCTACAGATTGTTGCAGGTCTGATGTGCCAGTAACCAAGATTTCAATTGTCCTTTGAAAGTACTGAAAGTGGTGCTCTCCCTGATTGTGACTGGGAGGTTGTTCCAATCTTGCCCACCTTTAATGGATAACATGTTCTGACCAGCGGTGGTCCTTCTATGAGTAATCTCAGAGTCACCTCTTGTGTCAGATCTTGTATCATACCCTGTGAGTCTATGCTTTTCCAGAACCTTACAGTGATGGTAAGAGTTAGATTGTCTATCATATATCATATATGATGATGATGATGATAAGACCTCCTGAGGGACACTACCAGGGGTCATCCTCAGCAGGTGCAAGACCCACCTCAGCTGGCTCCTTTTGATGAGAAGAAGAAGCCCCTTTCATTAAATGTTCCATACTGGGCAAATTATTATTAATAATAATAAAACACTTCTTGAAGGTTGGTTTGTTTGCTTGTTGGTTTGATTTTGGAATAAAGAAACCAGTTACACAGATGACCATCCTGAATTCATTATTCATTCTTTGTCATCATCCACTTTATATTATTATTAGTAGTATTAGTGGTAGAACATAGGAGAAAAATGATGATATAGTAGTGTTCAGAATAATAATAGTGCTATGTGACTAAAAGGATTAAGCCAGGTTTTGAGTATATTTCTTATTGTTACATGGGAAACAAGGTACCAGTAGATTCTCACAAATCCAACAAGGCCAAGCATTCATGATATGTACACTCTTAAGGCTATGAAATTGGGCTATTAGTAAAAAAAAAAAGTAGAAAAGGGGGTGTTCACAATAATAGTAGCATCTGCTGTTGACGCTACAAACTCAAAACTATTATGTTCAAACTGCTTTTTTAGCAATCCTGTGAATCACTAAACTAGTATTTAGTTGTATAGTTAGGGCTGGATCGGGTGACCCTGGACCATCCCTTGGTTATGTTGCTTTAGACGTAGACTGTGGGGGGGTTCCCATGATGCACTGTTTCTTTCTCTTTTTGCTCCGTATGCATCACTCTGCATTTAATCATTAGTGATCGATCTCTTTTTCCTGGTTCTTTCCCTCAGCCCCAACCAGTCTCAGCAGAAGACTGCCCCTCCCTGAGCCTGGTTCTGCTGGAGGTTTCTTCCTGTTAAAAGGGAGTTTTTCCTTCCCACTGTGGCCAAGTGCTTGCTCATAGGGGGTCGTTTTGACCGTTGGGGTTTTTCATGATTGTTGTATGGCCTTGCCTTGCAATGTGGAGCGCCTTGGGGCAACTGTTTGTTGTGATTTGGCGCTATATAAGAAACAAGTTGATTGATTGATTGTATAACCACAGTTTCTCATGATTTCTTCACATCTGCGAGTTATTAATTTTGTTGGTTTGGAACCAAGATTTTGCTTGTTTACTAGTGTGCTTGGGGTCATTGTCTTGTTGAAACACCCATTTCAAGGGCATGTGTTGTGTGGGCCGCCAGAAGAGGAGGTACTGCTGGCCCACCACCAGAGGGCGCCCTGCCTGAATTGCGGGCTTCAGGCACGAGAGGGCGCTGCCGCCACGGACACAGCCGGGGGTGACAGCTGTCACTCATTATCTCTTGACAGCTGTCACCCATCTACACTTCATCATCTCACTCCATAAAGACCGGACGTCATCTCCACCTCGTTGCCGAGATATCATCTACCTGTGAAGGTAATTTCTCTGCTGACTTAATACTGAATAATAGTCTGAACTCTTTTGCAGCCGTTTTCCTGTGGTGTGCCTTATCTGCTGGATTGGCGTTTGGTGTGAACAGCGACGGCTTCGCTTCACACCCAAACCAGATAGGTGGTTTAACAGGAGCTGCACGAGTGCGTGATTAGAGGTGGAGGTGACTTTCCACCTTCTGACTGTTTTTGTTACTGGGTGTGCACACACCCACATCTCACTGTTTGTGCTCCTCGCCAGCAGTACCAGATGCTACAGTCGGGGACGGTGATCACCTGGGAATTCGGGACTTGGCGGCTCCAGTATTCACCAGGTTCTGTGGCGGTGGAAATCGTGTGGTCCCGGCTCTTCTCAGGACAGACGTCTTCTATCCTCGAGCCTGCCCACACGTCACCTAGGTGTATTGACTGCTATCAGATTCTGTGATTGTCTGTATAATCGTTGTGCACATTCACAACATTAAATTGTTACCTTTTGGCTCATCTATTGACCGTTCATTTGTGCCCCCTGTTGTGGGTCCGTGTCACTACACTTTCCCCAACAGGATATCTCGGCCAACGTCATGGATCCCGAGGGGCGTCAACCATCTGTTGGACAGCCAATGGAAGAGCAGGGTACACAGGCGTCGGCTGGAGGCGTGATTGGTGAGTTGCAGCACATCCTCACCACCTTTACCGCTCGGATGGACCTGATGACCAAGCAAAACATCATCCTTAATCGCAGGATGGAGGCTCTCACCGCACAGGTGGAAGCACGCGTTCAGGGCGCTGCTGCAGCTCCTCCTCCTGCCGACCCGGTGCCGAATACAGACATTCCACTGGTCATTCAACGACCCCCCCCCCCCCCCCACCATCCCCTGAAGCATACATAAGCCCCCCAGAGCCATACGGAGGTTGTGTGGAGACGTGCACGGACTTTCTTATGCAGTGTTCGCTCGTCTTTGCACAGCGTCCCGTGATGTACGCGTCTGATGCCAGTAAGGTGGCTTACGTGATTAATTTGCTTCGAGGTGAGGCACGCGCTTGGGCTACAGCACTTTGGGAACAAAGTTCACGGCTCCTTGCCTCTTATACTGGTTTGTGAGGGACCTCAGAACTGTTTTTGATCACCCTAACAGAGGCGAAACCGCGTCTACCGTGCTGCTGTCAATGAGACAGGGGCGCCGGAGCGCAGCCGAATATGCAGTCGACTTCCGGCTGGAATATGACTGCGCTCCGCGCCGCCTTCATAAACAGACTGTCGTCGGTCCTGAAGGAGCACCTGGTGGCTAAGGAGGAACCGCGGAATTTGGCTGAGCTTATCGATTTGGTTATACGATTGGACAATCGGTTAGAAGAACGCCGACGGGAGCGAGGCGAAGGGCGTGGTCAGGCACAACCCGTCCCTTTTCCTCCCGGGTCCGAAAGGGAGTCGTCTTTTCCACGCTCCACAGCCACAGCGCTCCGTGTGGCTACAGCTCCCCCTGCTGACGATGCTAGGGACATGAGCAGGGCCACATTCAGACAGAGGAGGCTGGTCCACGGGGAGTGCTTTGTCTGCGGCTTGAGTGAGCATCAGCAGAGAGACTGCCTCAAACGGTCAAAACACAAACGCCCGCCCTTAGAGACTGGGCTGAGGGGGGGTCAAAACATTCACGTGGGTCATACACATCTTTCAACACGACTCCCAGTTACAATCCTGAGCGGGGATTTAACCTTCAAGCCCCAGCACTGGTGGACACGGGGTCAGAAGGGAATCTGCTGGATAGCAGATGGGCAAGGGAGGTAGGGCTCCCTCTGGTGGCGCTTTCTTCGCCAGTGAAGGTGCGAGCACTAGATGGCACTCTTCTCCCTTTTATCACACACAAGACACTACCTGTAACCCTGGTAGTGTCTGGGAATCACCAGGAGGAGATTGAGTTTTTTGTAACTCCTTCTACCTCCCGCGTGATTTTGGGCTTCCCATGGATGATTAAACACAACCCCAGATTGATTGGCCGTCTGGGGTTGTGGCTCAGTGGAGCGAAACCTGCCACCGGAATTGTTTAGGATCCTCGGTTCCTCCTGGTGTAAATGCTAATGAGGAGGTTAAAGTCCCTCCCAATCTGACAGCGGTGCCGGTTGAGTACCACGATCTTGCTGACGTCTTCAGCAAGGATCTGGCGCTCACCCTTCCCCCGCACCGTCTGTACGATTGTGCCATTGATTTGGTCCCGGGCGTTGAGTTCCCGTCCAGCAGGCTGTACAATCTCTCACATCCTGAGCGCGAATCAATGGAGACCTACATCCGGGACTCATTAGCTGCTGGGTTGATCCGGAATTCCACCTCCCCGATGGGTGCAGGTTTCTTTTTTGTGGGCAAGAAAGATGGCGGACTCTGTCCATGCATTGATTACAGGGGGCTGAACGACATAACGGTTCGTAATCGATACCCTTTACCCCTGTTGGATTCAGTGTTCACGCCCCTGCATGGAGCCCAAATTTTCACCAAACTGGACCTTAGGAATGCGTACCACCTGGTTCGGATCCGGAAGGGAGACGAATGGAAGACGGCATTCAACACCCCATTAGGTCATTTTGAGTACCTGGTCATGCCGTTCGGCCTCACTAACGCCCCCGCGACGTTCCAAGCATTGGTAAACAACGTCTTGCGGGACTTCCTGCACCGATTCATCTTCGTATATCTGGATGACATACTCATCTTTTCCCCGGACCCTGAGACTCATGTCCAGCATGTACGTCAGGTCCTGCAGCGGTTGTTGGAGAACCGGCTGTGTGTGAAGGGCAAGAAGTTTGAGTTTCACCGCACCTCTTTGTCCTTCCTGGGGTTCATCATCTCCTCCAACTCCGTCGCCCCTGATCCGGCCAAGGTTGCGGCGGTGAGAGATTGGCCCCAACCAACAAGCCGTAGGAAGCTGCAACAGTTCCTCGGCTTTGCAAATTTCTACAGGAGGTTCATTAAGGGCTACAGTCAGGTAGTTAGCCCCCTGACAGCCCTGACCTCTCCAAAAGTCCCCTTCACCTGGTCGGATCGGTGCGAAGCCGCGTTCAAGGAGTTGAAATGCCGGTTCTCGTCTGCACCAGTTCTGGTGCAGCCCGACCCTAGCCGCCAGTTTGTGGTTGAAGTGGACGCCTCTGACTCAGGGATAGGAGCCGTGCTATCCCAGAGCGGAGAGACCAATAAGGTTCTTCACCCGTGTGCCTACTTTTCTCGCAGGTTGACCCCAGCTGAACGGAACTATGACGTCGGCAATCGAGAACTCCTTGCGGTGAAAGAGGCTCTTGAGGAGTGGCGACACCTGTTGGAGGGAGCGTCTGTGCCATTCACGGTTTTCACTGACCATCAGAACCTGGAGTATATCAGAACCGCCAAGCGGCTGAACCCCAGGCAAGCCCGCTGGTCACTGTTCTTCGGGCGTTTTGACTTCCGAATCACCTACCGTCCCGGGACCAAGAACCAGAGATCGGATGCCTTGTCCCGGGTGCATGAAGATGAAGTCAAGTCTGAGCTGTCGGATCCACCGGAGCCCATCATTCCGGAGTCCACTATCATGGCCACCTTCACCTGGGACGTGGAGAAGACCGTTCGGGAGGCCCTGGCACGGAGCCCGGAGCCCGGAGCCCGGAACTGGGCCGAAGAACAAGCTCTACATCCCACCAGAGGCCAGGGCTGCTGTCTTGGATTTCTGTCACAGTTCTAAGCTCTCCTGTCATCCGGGGGTGCGAAGGACCATGGCAGTGGTCCGGCAGCGCTTCTGGTGGGCGTCCCTGGAGGCCGACGTCCGGGAATATATCCAGGCCTGCACCACCTGTGCCAGGGGCAAGGCAGACCACCAGAAGGCACAGGGACTTCTTCAGCCACTTCCTGTGCCTCATCGCCCCTGGTCCCACATCGGTCTGGATTTTGTCACAGGCCTCTCACCGTCCCAGGGCATGACGACCATCTTCATGATAGTGGACCGATTCTCCAAGGCGGCCCACTTCGTGGCCCTCCCGAAGCTCCCCACGGCCCAGGAGACTGCAGACCTCCTGGTCCACCACGTCGTCCGTCTGCATGGGATACCTACCGACATCGTCTCTGATCGTGGTCCCCAGTTTTCCTCACATGTCTGGAGGAGCTTCTGCCGGGAACTGGGGGCCACCGTGAGCCTCTCGTCCGGGTATCACCCGCAGACCAATGGACAGGCAGAACGGGCCAATCAGGAATTGGAGCAAGCCCTGCGCTGTGTGACGTCCGCACACCCGACGGCCTGGAGTGAACATCTGGCCTGGATCGAGTATGCGCATAACAGCCAGGTGTCCTCTGCCACCGGCCTCTCCCCATTTGAGGTGTGTTTGGGGTATCAGCCCCCATTGTTTCCCATGGTGGAGGGAGAGGTCGGTGTGCCCTCGGTCCAGGCCCACCTGCAGAAGTGTCGTCGGGTGTGGCGCTCCGCCTGTTCTGCCTTGTTGAAGGCCCGGACGAGGGCGAAGACCCATGCAGACCGCCGGCGGTCCCCGGCCCCTGCTTACCAGCCCGGGCAGGAGGTGTGGCTATCCACGAAGGACATCCCCCTCCAGGTGGACTCCCCGAAGCTCAAGGACAGGTACATTGGACCATACAAAATCCTCAAAATCCTCAGTCCTGCCGCAGTGAAGCTCCGACTCCCAGCTTCACTGCGGATCCACCCGGTTTTTCATGTGTCAAGAATCAAACCTCACCACACCTCACCCCTCTGTGCTCCCGGACCGGCGCCGCCTCCTGCCCGGATCATCGACGGGGAGCCGGCTTGGACGGTGCACCGGCTCCTGGACGTCTGTCGGATGGGCCGTGGATTCCAGTATTTGGTGGACTGGGAGGGGTATGGACCCGAAGAACGCTCCTGGGTAAAGAGGAGCTTCATCCTGGATCTGGCCCTCCTGGCCGATTTCTACCGCCGTCACCCGGATAAGCCGGGTCGGGCACCAGGAGGCGCCCGTTGAGGGGGTGGGTCCTGTTGTGTGGCCCGCCAGAAGAGGAGGTACTGCTGGCCCACCACCAGAGGGCGCCCTGCCTGAATTGCGGGCTTCAGGCATGAGAGGGCGCTGCCGCCACGGACACAGCCGGGGGTGACAGCTGTTACTCATTATTTCTTGACAGCTGTCACCCATCTACACTTCATCATTTCACTCCATAAAGACCGGACGTCATCTCCACCTCGTTGCCGAGATATCATCTACCTGTGAAGGTAATTTCTCTGCTGACTTAATACTGAATAATAGTCTGAACTCTTTTGCAGCTGTTTTCCTGTGGTGTGCCTTATCTGCTGGATTGGCGTTTGGTGTGAACAGCGACGGCTTCGCTTCACTCCCAAACCAGATAGGTGGTTTAACAGGAGCTGCACGAGTGTGTGATTAGAGGTGGAGGTGACTTTCCACCTTCTGACTGTTTTTGTTACTGGGTGTGCACACACCCACATCTCACTGTTTGTGCTCCTCGCCAGCAGTACCAGATCCGACAGTCGGGGACGGTGATCACCTGGGAATTCGGGACTTGGCGGCTCCAGTATTCACCAGGTTCTGTGGCGGTGGAAATCGTGTGGTCCCGGCTCTTCTCAGGACAGACGTCTTCTATCCTCGAGCCTGCCCACACGTCACCTTGGTGTATTGACTGCTATCAGATTCTGTGATTGTCTGTATAATCGTTGTGCACGTTCACAACATTAAATTGTTACCTTTTGGCTCATCTATTGACCGTTCATTTGCGCCCCCTGTTGTGGGTCCGTGTCACTACACTTTCCCCAACAGGATGTCCTCTTCAGCATAAGGCAACATGACCTCTTCAAGTATTTTGACATATCCAAACTGATCCATGATACCTGGTATGCGATATATAGGCCCAACACCATAGTAGGAGAAACATGCCCATATCATGATGCTTGCACCACCATGCTTCACTGTCTTCACTGTGAACTGTGGCTTGAATTCAGAGTTTGGGGGTCGTCTCACAAACTGTCTGTGGCCCTTGGACCCAAAAAGAACAATTTTACTCTCATCAGTCCACAAAATATTCCTCCATTTCTCTTTAGGCCAGTTGATGTGTTCTTCGGCAAATTGTAACCTCTTCTGCACATGTCTTTTATTTAACAGAGGGACTTTGCAGGGGATTCTTGCAAATAAATTAGCTTCACACAGGCATCTTCTAACTGTCACAGCACTTACAGGTAACTCCAGACTGTCTTTGATCATCCTGGAGCTGATCAATGGGTGAGCCTTTGCCATTCTGGTTATTCTTCTGTCCATTTTGATGGTTGTTTTCCGTTTTCTTCCACACGTCTGTTTTTTTAGTCCATTTTAAAGCATTGGAGATCATTGTAGATGAACAGCCTATAATTTTTTGCACCTGTGTATAGGTTTCCCCCTTTCCAATCAACTTTTTAATCAAACTACGCTGTTCTTCTGAACAATGTCTTGAACATCCCATTTTTCTCAGGCTTTCAAAGAGAAAAGCATGTTCAACAGGTGCTAGCTTCATCCTTAAAAACGGGACACCTGATTCACACCTGTTTGTTCCACAAAATTGACGAACTCACTGACTGAATGCCACACTACTACTTTTTTTACTAATAGCCCAATTTCATAGCCTTAAGAGTGTGCATATCATGAATGCTTGGTCTTGTTGGATTTGTGAGAATCGACTGGTACCTTGTTTCCCAGTATAAGAAATATACTCAAAACCTGGACTAATGTTTTTAGTCACATAGCTCTACTATTATTCTGAACACTACTGTAATTTTAAATGAACACCGCTGGCTCTTGTAGGATTTTTATTTTTTTAACCAAACACTGTTTTCAGAGTCCCAGAGTTAATGTCCAGCTGTTGTGCTACATTGATTTGTCATTGGTCACTGCAAGGAATCTGCACCGCTGAAGGAGCTGATTGACCACTGAGCCCATTGATTTGCCACCGTGCAGCAGCTTGTGACGTCTGACCGCTCTTTTGTCTCTCCTGTGTGAGGTGCATGTTGTGTTTTTGACGTGATATGTCATCTGAAGGGCAGCTGGGGTGCCATGGTAGCACAAGAAGTCCTGAGAAACACTGATAAAATGGCTTTGCAGTGACTTTGCAGCTTCATCAGTCCAACAATGTCAAATCAGATAAACATTTGGAAACAATGAGGTGTTTATTTCAATGTTTATGATACTGTAGAACCCTGCAAAATCCATTTCTTTAAACACATTATCATGCAACCTATCAGACTGTGAGCGAGCAAGATTTTCTTTGTCATTTATTCACAAGGTGTACACAAAGAATCTGGTCATTTGAACAATAAATTCAAACTGAATGGAGTCGTCTACAATATATTTACATTTGGTTATATCACCTTATTTTATACCCATGCACAGTCAAGCATTTTGATCTGATTTGGACCAAACGTAGTGAAATAACTGAGGGTAAGCCAAGGATAAAATAATGTCATTTGGCAAAGAAAATGGTTAAAAGTCAAGGGCACGGTCCGAAGCTTATATACAGGGTAAATTTAGAATGTCCATTTTGAGGAATTGGCTGTTAAAGATACACCTGTGGTTACTATTAGTATAACTAAGGCAAAGCTTTGGATCGAACATCAACGCGGGTTGATGTAAATGTATCGTATTGATTGCATGTGATATACCATAGTTCAAAATTGCTTGGGCGTATGAAGGTCTTGAGATGAAGACACCTTACCTAGACTGACACGATTTGTTAATGATATACTATTGTGGGCTTTAATGGTACACACATGTGGGTTTATTAAAGGTATTCATGAAAATATCATTCCTAAGTAGAATATCAAGAACAGAAACTTCTGTATTCTCAAGATTGATAGATTTATCGTATGATCAATGTAATTTACAACAACAGTACATAATAACAGTAAATTTAGGGAACAACAGTAGTGAAGAACAGTAATGTCGCCAACATTAATGAGTGAAGCTCCTCACCATGTAATTTAGGTCCTTCAGACTTTTTTTCAGTAAAATAATTCTGGAGAGCATTGGCATGGCTAAAACCCTTCAGCTTCTGGGGGTTGAAGAAGGGCTCTCTTGACCCCTGCCATTTTAAGCATTTCTTTTTATTTGCCTCTCACATGCCTGGAAGCTCCTCACCATCTAGTCATTTAGGTCCTTCAGACTCTTTTTCAGTAAAATGGCTGAAATCCTTCAGCCTCAGCTGCCCCCCCCCCCCCCCCCCCCCCCCCCCGCCATTTTAAACATACAAAACAAAAAGTAAAACAGCACATAAAAACAAATCGTATCACAGCACCAATAGATAAAACACGTCTTTTCTGATAGTAACGCCCCGCGCCAAAGACGCGTCATCGAGCCAATTTCTTTTCTTCTCTTTTCTTGTGGTATGTTGTTGTTGACATGGACATAGAACTCAATTTTCTACGGGTCTTGAAAAAAACACTCAAATGCTGAAGAAATCCTGGCACTGGGATGTTCTGAACTTTGAAAATGGCTGGCACTCAATGAGTTAAAGCCAGCTTAATTTTTAAAAATTTTTATTTATTTATTTGACTTTTCCAGACATCATCTTCCAAAACAGTGGTGTCTTATGTGGATAACAGGTTTCGGGAGGCTGTGATGATGAATCTGGCTGAAAGGATGCAACAAGTTGGATTAAAAAACATCATATTTACTCACTGTGGCACTGTGGCAACATTCAATCTGACAAGGGTTTCCACTCAGTCTGTCTACTGTAACAGAGACGTCTGATCCGTTAGGATGTTTCACCACTCAACAAGCCAGATTATTCCAGGTGTTTGTCATAAAACACTCCATAAAATTCTCCTCGACCAGCCGCATTGAGCGTAGTTGGAGCTAAAGACGAGCCATGGAGACGCTCTGTTCAGCAGCTGTCTGTTGTATTACACCAGGAACTGAAAAGAGACCCAAATGCAATTAGACAGGTTGAATGATGAAATAAGGTAACAGATTTACTGAAAATATATTGATGGTGTGAAGCCAGGAGGAGAAGACACTGGAGGACAGATCGTAGGTGCAGGAAGCCAGGTGAGCTGGTGGAGCCGGTGGTGGCTGCAGACTGCAAGAGAAGGGAAAAAGACGATGAGAAAAAGCAGAGTATAATCCATAAACACACAAGAAGAGAACAAAGTGAGATGACGAGGAACTGTGAGGCCAGGTTACCACTTCTGTAGATGGAAAGCTCTGGCAGCCTCCTCTTGGTCATTCCCAGCTTAAGTAGGATGCAGCTGATAAATGCAGGTGTGCCGCAGCCACAGGTGTAGACAATCAACTCCACTGGCAAGAGAGAGACAAGAGAGAGCCCGGACTGATTCCCCAGACATCACTGTCACTCAAAGTGACCACGCCCCAGTTATATAGAAGTTTATGGCTTAAAACATCTTAAACTAAGACGTTAAAAAAAAAATTCACCCCCGTACAGTTGTCATGGGGATGGAAGCTGTCGAAAGAGACCAAACTGGTTTGTGTACCTGTTTCTTGCTGGTGTAAAGTTAGACATTTTAACACAGAGTCCTAGGAGAAAATGCTGTTTTGAAGCCAGCCTCAAGTGGCCAGTCAAGGTACTGCACTTCCACGTCGACCTCATTTATAGCGGGCTCAGGTTGCTACTCGTTTGTAACCAGCATGCAATCTTTATGCGCATGCTCCATGTCTTCTTCTCCGTTTTTTTTTTTTTTTTTTTTTTGGAGCGTTACAGCACCACATATAGGCCTGGCATATATATTAGTGTTTGCAGTTGTCTTCAGTGGATTCGTTTGGACGCAGATATTTTTTGAAACAGTGCCGTGTTTACAGAACACATTTTGAGAACAACAAAGAAAAAGATTGTATCCATTTCCATGTTTACAAGGCCTAAATTTGACCTTAATAAATTGTGTCGCGTGTGCAAGCCACACCCCTTTGCATGATCCCTCCCACAATTTTGCACAGTCAACTGGATAAAGCTCAAATTGCATATTCATTAAGGAAAACTCACTAAATGGACAATATATTGAGCATTTGAACGACGCAATCCTCATTGCGCTCTAGTATATCAGCATGCGTGTTTTTCTTTTTTGTGAGTGCTATTGTTTTTGTGCAAAGCTTTAGTATATTAAGCCCACAGCTTCACTGCATCTTGGGATTGATTCTACACACGTCTGGACCTTTACTGGAGGGATGGAACACCATTCTTTCAAACAGCAATATTCACTCCTTTGGGGCTTGACTGATGGTGGTACAGAGCACTGTCTAAAACATCACTCCAAAATCTCCCATCAGTGTTCAGTTGGGTTGAGATCTGGTGACTGTAAAAGCTAAAGCACGATTCACATCATTTTCACACTAAATCATTCTGTGACCCTCTCGTGCCCTATGTGTGGGGTCATTCGTATCATTTATTCATGTATTTTTCTTTCATTTGTCACCCGTCTGTATGTTAATATACTGACCTGTTTCTCTCCAGGTAAATAATCCAACGCTTGCACCTTCATTTCACATTTGTTTGTATTATTTTATCCCCTCTGTAGTAGCTACAGTCCACACAGCATTAATCTATACCACTTTGACAGTGAGAATTGATTTTTTTTTTTTCCCTCTCTCAGATGATGTTTCAGGCTATGAGACAAAGACCTGGTGGAACCTGAACAGAAGCAAGACAAATGAACAAGGGTTAATACTTGAGTGAAGAGAACTCAAGTGTCTCAGCTCAAATTTGTTCAAGGTGTCCCAGCTTGTCTGCTCTAACAAATCCAATACAAATACCTTCCACCTGTGACAGCAACAGGCAGCCAAGGAGTGAAGCAGCTGTGACAACAAACAGAAACGTTGGATCTAAATCCACGACTTACATCTGACTGCCTCTGATTAACTTCCTATAATTCACCTTGGGGTTCCTGTGGAACGGGTGATGTAAAACAGATCATATGCTTTTTGGGATTGAAAGCACTTCAATCAAAGAATGCCTCTTTTGCCCGTTAAAAAAAAGTTTTACTTTTTTATTATCTTCAAATTCCATCTTCAAGTTTTAAATGCTGTCGTATGACCAGAATTTATTATGGATGTGAATACAAAACAATCCGCATTCATCAAATAGGCACACGTCGTGCATGCACATCAGTAATTATCAGCTTTTGATAAACTCTCCATAAGCACATCCTCCTCATGCACCTTCATGGTCATTTGCACTCAGTAAATATGTGGATGAGGTTGCATGCAGTAGTATACAAATAATGAATGTTTATGAGTTCAATGGTATGAATATTTCATGAGGTGAATTAAATCTTCGCTCCATTGAAAGAATGTAAAAACATTCATTATTTGTTATATATAACGGCTAAAATAAATCCTTGTCATTTGATATTTTATTAATTTATAAACAACAGAAAAGGGACTGACATTTTGGTGTTTCACTGCTGCTGAAGTCCAAATTGTGACATGTAGTCCAGTGATGCTGTGCACTGACTTCGGACTTCCATAAAAAAAAAAAGACTGTGTAGCTCCTCAGTCCAGCCAAAAATCACGTCAGCTTTTCAGCTTTTCATGCATCCAGACGGTTTACAGTGGAGTGGATTTTGTGTGTGTGTGTGTGTGTGTGTGTTATAAAAACTAGCACAAGGACTATAACTCAATCAAATCGTCTCGCTTTGGTCGTCACACAAAAGGGATGCGCTTGTGCACGCGTGTACTACCAAAAAAGGAAATTAGTCCACCTTTTCATTCTGACTTTTCTGCTAACAGCCTCCAGGCGGTTTACAGTGCAGTGGATTTGTTTTGTGTGCGTGCGCGCGTTTGTGTGTGTGTGTGTGTGTGTGTGTGCGTGCGTGTGCAGAGTGCAATGGTACAAAATGCATGGAACCAAATTTGCACTCTAAATGGAACCAAATTGCACTGTAAATGGGACGAATAATCCATGTCATGTGACATACAAATCACCAATCAAATGACAAGGATCCACTCAGCTGTTACAGTGCAGTGGATTTGTTTTGTGTGCATGCGCGCATTTGTGTGTGTGTGTGTGTGTGTGTGTGTGTGCATGCGCGGAGTGCAGTGGTACGAAACGCATGGAACCAAATTTGACACTTTGCATACAAATGTTAATTTTCACAGTTTAAGCACGTCTGTGGAAACAATGTTTTGATAAATGAAATGAAATGATAAATTGAGTGAAAAAAACGAGTTTAGCAAAATGCCTGATAAACCCGTCATATTTCCTATAGCAGAATTGGAAAAACGTCCAAAAAATTTCTTAATCCACAGAGTACTGACATTTTTTTTTTCTGTTCCTATCTTTGTGATTGCTCTTGTCATATAAGACTGAGTCTGCAAGCGGTTTTATTTGTTTTGTTTTTTGCTGCAGTTGAAACAAAATGTCAAGTAGTTTTATTTGTACAGTCACATTAGCTGCAAGTGACAGAGGCAAGGCGACCAGTTGCCATTCTTTTTCAAACGTAGTGGGCGTTTGGCGGTGAAAAGAGACAATTCAGTCACTGTGCCGCCAGACAGACAAGGCCTAAATAGACAAGTAGTCTATTTTATGCAAATGCTGAGTGACGCGACACGCCGACTGCCAATCTGAATAAAATAACAGTGTGATGCCAGGTTGTTGCCTGCTCAAACAAAATCAACCAAGATGGCGAGAAACTCTCAGGAACTCTCTATAAATCTGTTTGGCATTTTTTCTCATATATTTTTAGATTCATAAACACTTACGGTGATGTTAGTGTGCTAACTGGCAATACAGGAACATCACTGTGAAAGATGTTGTACTGAAACAAATCAAGCAAACTTTGGTTCCATTAAGCAGTCAAGCATTGTGTATATTAACTCCAAGTAACCACGAGCTAGCCACCCCCTGGCAACGCCCATCAACCGACAAACATCAACTGCTTGCGTTTGGATGTGAATATGGCGTATGTCCCCGAGTCAACTGTGTTTCTGACCAAAGGATGTGATAACAGAACAAATTATGCCAATTAGTGACAATCAGGAATGCTTCCTTGAGCGTATCATCAGTTTGATGTAGACATGTTTCTCTAGTCATATGGAAGCAAGTTTCCTATAAAAACTAGGGTATGTTATCAATCTGGGTCTCCACTTTGTTTTTCCAGGGTGTTCATGGCTCTTGGTCAAATAAACTGAGGGACCTGTTTGACTGCTCATTCTGTCTCATGACCTAACACGTGTTGCCCTCGCCCTGCGATAGACTGTTGTCCGGTCCAGGGTGTCCTCTGCCCCTGGCACCCTATGACTTCTGGGTTAGGCTCCAGCTTCCCCACCACCCGACCCCATGGCCCTTGTAAGCGGGTATAGAAAATGAATGGATGGGTGGACATGTTGTCCTCATTTTTGGCTAATGTGACCGTAGGATTAGGTGCTTTTGCTGACGAGGAAAGGTTTGCCTGACATTGACCCCAGTCTCTGACACACAAATACACACTCACTCTCATGTCAGGGTGCTGCCATGCCAGGCACTCCACCGCACACCGGGAGCAACTTAAATGGTAAATGGTAAATGGACTGCATTTATATAGCGCTTTTCCATCTGTATCAGACACTCAAAGCACTTTACAATAATGCCTCACATTCACCCCGATGTCAGGGTGCTGCCATACAAGGCGCTCACTACACACCGGGAGCAATAGGGGATTAAAGGCCTTGCCCAAGAGCCCTTAGTGATTTTCCAGTCAGGCGGGGATTTGAACCCATGATCTTCTGGACTCAAGCCCAACACCTTAACCACTAGACCATCACCTCCCCCTTGAATATTAAGAAGGTTACATCATGATCATGATGATGATAATGATGCAATGATCATAAAAGAGCCATATAGAATTAATGGAGATCCTGTTCTGAAAGCTGCTTTTACCCTGGAGGTTTTGCTCAGCGTCCAAACAACGTATTAGGCGAGTGGCTTTGTGACAATGCAGGCGGAGAATTGTCTCCTGATGATGGGTAGTTTATTTTCAGTGTGCTTCTTCATTAACACACAGAGTGACTTCAGTATGAGGGGTCAGTCTTCTATCTTGATGATCCTGGGCGAATCCATTCATAGGGAATATGGCGGCGTATGATTATCTGCACATTGTGCAATACTGCACACTTTCAGTGTGGAGTGCAATAATGATGGAGATGGACTTGACTGTAGGATTGGACTCGAACCCACGACTCTTTCAACTGCAGCTACCAAAACAGTATATTTTGGAGACGTGTTCACTCACTGACATATGCGGAGCCTAATTTATTATAATCTACTCATGATAGCCTCCATTGTGTTTTTATTGTTTTACAAATACAAGCCCTGCTGCTCAAGTGATTTCACACCTGTTTAATCTCAACACTGTGACGCTGTGCAAAAAACATTCACAAGCTTGGCCCCTCTGCCTTCCAACCACAAAATACTCAATATACCATGAAGCCGGATTACTGCTGGGAGACGTGGATTATACTTTACTACAAAATTCCAGTGATAAACGGCCGACGCCGCTCGCCAGACACTCCAGCGCAGCCAACATTAAGAAAATATTACTTACTCATAAACTGAGCCCCACAGTTTATTGTTCTGATGATCATTTTAAAGCACACTGCATGTTAGTGCATGTTAATCATTGTTCTCAATGAGACTGAACTACACGACAGGCCTCAGTGACGACAGCGATGCACTGCAGGTAGTGTAGTTAGTGCACGTCTGGCTGTCTTCCAGGTGCGTCCCACGCTGACTGTTAACTTATTAACCCAGCGTGCTCCAGCTGTGCTGCTCTCACAGGCTGCTGCTGCTCAGAAGATTAGCAGCACGTTATGGCCGATGATGAGATGCAAATTAATGGTCGGTTTCGGTTTCTCTGAGAGACGCTGCCTGCTGTTCTGCGTGGTAAATAGTTGTGGAATGCCTGGTGCATACCACACAGAGTTATCATCACAGCATCAGAGGGATACCAGGACAAACCCCAGTGGATACAATAAAGATGAGGGATGATGAATTGTCTTTCCAGCAGCAGCAGCAGCGATCAGATAACGAACAAATACAACATTATCAAGAATCAGTGCTGAAATGGCACCGTGCTGAGGGGGAGCTCATAGATTCTCGAACCCGAGAGCAGAATCTACGGCAGAATCATCCGTGTCTCCATCCCACATCTATCACACCACTCACCTCCACCTCCTCCCTCACCACGTCTTCCTCTTGTCAACCAGCCTGGTGGTTCCATCCTCAGCATCCTTCTCACAATATACCCCCCAGCCCTCCTTTGCACATCTCAAGCTCATCTCTCTGACTTTGTTCTCCTGCTGTCAGCTCCACCACCTTAAAGTCATAATAATAATATAATAATTTATTAATTTATATAGCGCCAAATCACGACTAATCGCCTCAAGGTGCTTCACAAACATCATTTAAAAGCAGAATAAAATGAAATAAGATTAAAACACAATAAAAAAAAATTTAGCCATAAAAAGGTAAAAGAAATAAAACAAATAAAATACGAGGTCTGTCAATAAAGTATAGGTCCTTTTTATTTTTTCAAAAACTATATGGATTTCATTCATATGTTTTTACGTCAGACATGCTTGACCCTCGTGCGCATGCGTGAGTTTTTCCACGCCTGTCGGTGACGTCATTCGCCTGTGAGCACTCCTTGTGGGAGGAGTCGTCCAGTCCCTCGTCGGAATTCCTTTGTCTGAGAAGTTGCTGAGAGACTGGCGCTTTGTTTGATCAAAATTTTTTCCAAACCTGTGAGACACATCGAAGTGGACACGGTTCGAAAAATTAAGCTGGTTTTCAGTGAAAATTTTAACGGCTGATGAGAGATTTTGAGGTGATACTGTCGCTTTAAGGACTTCCCACGGTGCGAGACGTCGCGCAGCGCTCTCAGGCGCCATCGTCAGCCTGTTTCAAGCTGAAAACCTCCACATTTCAGGCTCTATTGATCCAGGACGTCGTGAGAGAACAGAGAAGTTTCAGAAGAAGTCGGTTTCAGCATTTTATCCGGATATTCCACTGTTAAAGGAGATTTTTTTTAATGAAAGACGTGCGGACGGATTGCAGCGTCGGCTCACAGCCGCTGCGACGCTCCGCCACAGGAAAAACACCTCTGTTGGAAGCCTTAAGGACAAGTTGGAACATGTCCAGCTGTTAAACAATTTCTCATATACTCACTCCACTGAAAGCCATCAAAAGTCGCCTGGATTTTACAAATGGTTATCAACACGGAGGTGTTTTTCCTGTGCCGCCGCACCGCGCCGGCTGCGTCCCGACGCGCGGACCCGTCCGCACGTCTTTCATTAAAAAAATCTCCTTTAACAGTGGAATATCCGGATAAAATGCTGAAACCGACTTCTTCTGAAACTTCTCTGTTCTCTCACGACGCGCCTGAAATGTGGAGGTTTTCAAACTCACGCATGCGCATGAGGGTTCAAGCATGTCTGACGTAAAAACATATGAATGAAATCCATATAGTTTTTGAAAAAAATAAAAAGGACCTATACTTTATTGACAGCCCTCGTAAATAAAAAAGACACATAAAACAGGGAGAACAAATGTGTCTTCAGCCTGGCTTTAAAAGTCTCCACAGAGTCTGACTGTCGTATCTGCGCAGGCAGATCATTCCACAGAGCTGGGGTGCGGTGATAAAAAGCTCTGTAACCCGCTGACTTTTTCTTCACCCTCAGGACACACAATAGTCCTGCACCCTGTGAATGCAGAGTCCTTGCCGGCACATAGGACTCAACCAGGTGCCGGCTTTCATACAACACTGCTGGTGTTTTGACCCGTACAGAGCACCTAGAGTCAACTGTGATTCCTACATGTATCCCTGTTTTGTGACTAATTAAGGAATTTCTTTATTATATCTTAAAGTAGGCATGGTTGTTTAGTGGTTAGCACTGTTGCCTCACAGCAAGAAGGTCATGGGATTACTCTATGCTGGTTCTTTATGGGTGGAGTTGACATGTTCCCATGCTTATGTGGGTTCCCATCCAAGCCCACTGGCTTCCTCCCACTTCAAAACAATGCAGGTTAGGTGAATGGTAAAAATTTAAAAGGCCCGTAGATGTACAGTATTTGTCAGTGGCCTGTCCAGGGTGCACCCTGCCTCTTACCAAATGACTGCTGGGATAACTCCCTCTGACCTTTCTTTGGAATAAGCAGGTATACAATGAGGCAAATAAGTATTTGATCCACTGTCAATTTTGCAAGAATGGAGAGGTCTGTCATTTTTATCGTAGGTACACTTCAACTGTCAGAGACAGAATCTAAAAAAATACTCAGAAGATCACATTGTATGATTTTGAAATAATTAACTTACACTTTATTGCATGAAATAAGTATTTGATACAATAAAAAAAACAGACCTTAATATTTGATACAGAAACATTTGTTTGCAGTTACAGAGGTCAGATGTTTCTTGTAGTTCTTGACCAAGTTTGCACACTGCAGCAGGGATTTTGGTCCACTCCTCCATACAGACCTTCTCCAGATCTTTCAGGTTTGAGTTTCAGCTACCTCCAACGAGGGAACTGTGCACAAGGTCCAACTCAAAGTAAAAAAAAAAACTTGCAAACAGAGCAAAATATCTGAAAGTTTCTGGTCCAGTTTTTTAGAGTCAAAATTTCAATCACAAATGCACGCATCCTGCAACATTAGAACAGGCTCACCCCACTGATCCCAACTATCAGGAGTGTTGGACAGAAACGGTTGGACACAAATGCAGGACTCGACACGATAGCTCTGGTTAAAGCCGTGGTCACAACCCACCGTACTTGCACGTGCATGCAGTCTACTTGCAAAAACGTGGGCTAAATTTGGAGATCCGTACGTCGTAAGTACTGCCTCAGTACGAATTTAGGAGCATGCAGACACACGCAGACACACTGTAGAGGTTTTAGTGCATGCAGAACTTTCACTGCAGTCAGGCTGTGGATTCACCAGCAGTACAGATGATGCACGTTGTGAGTACTGCCTCAGTACGGATTCAAAGCAGCACATTTTCATTCAATTACTATTGAATTAACCAAATCCGTACGTAGGCAGTACGGATTACGGCACTCACCACATACTATGGAGGCCGACAGACATGCATGCACGATGCAGCTTCTCACTTGAACTTGGACTTTATTTCCAAACTTCAGCAACACAGACACTCCACAGCTTCAGTCTGTAACTTTTTGTCCAGCTGTAACTTTTCGAGGCAAGTAAACACTTGTACAACTGACCGCTGCAGGCTGGACATGCTCATGCATTGCAGATGCCCAAAAAACACCTGCCGCTCCGGTCCCGCTCATAAAAAAGAAAAGCCGACCCCACACACACACACACACACACTGCTTTATTGTCAACTCTCTTTATCGTTACACTCCTAGAGACGGGCGTTGAACGTACTCCCTCCCTCCTCTTGCTACTGCCTCCATACATTTTCACAAAAATGTAGTGGCCGTGGAATCCGCAGAAAACGTACGGCGAAAAAAAAACGCACGGTGGGTTGTGACCGGCGCTTAAGAAAGGCGTTTACTGAGTTACTCAGTGGTGTTCGGTACACAATAAGGCAGTCCAAAAGGAGCAAACAGATCAGGATCATCAGGCAAAAAGCGTGGTCGGTACAAACAGGCAGGTGGTCAGATACACTACATGGAAACAGGACTTGGAAAAACACACAACTCAGAGCTAGAAGCGAAGGCACAAGGCGCAACGATCAGGTGAAATACAAGTGCAACTAGTGAGGCTTAAATACTCCTTGGTGATGAGCTGCTGATAGGAAACACCTGTGTGGAAGGATCCAGAATTGGGTGTGATCAAGACTGTGCCACGCCCCCCACCCAGCACCAAGAGACACGGAAAACACACAGAAAACACAACAACCAAATCAATACCAAAATCAAATATGGTAGATGAAAAGAGCAGCCACAGAACATGACACCAACGGTATAAAGTTTTCCTATGGTTGACCCCATTCAGTACTTTAACATTTCCTGTAATTCCCCTGGCGGCCTCCTGCGCTTTCCAGAATGCACCGTGGTGCCAGCAGAGTTCTGGCATCTCACAGCGCATGTAAACAATAACTAACAAGGACGTGGATGGCGTTGATCCAGCGAATTCACGGGCAATTATGATGATGACACATTCTGTTGAGAGGGTTATCTAGAGGAGGTGTAGCACCTGTGATGGACTTCTGCTGTGCCCCGATGTTGTCTTGTTGTCCATACTTCACGACGTTTGTTTACATTGTGCGCTGAACTGAAACTCTGCTCAAACTGACCTCTCGCGTGAGTCACAGACCATGAAACGGCGCGAGATTCACAACTGCGAAACACAGAATGGATCAAAAATGACTAGTCTTAACACATTTTTATTAATTATTATAATGCCACCTAGCATTTTTCACTGGCCATTTTTTGTATACGCGAGTTTTGGCTGACATCTACCAACCCTGTAAATTTCACATTTCAATTCCGCCTGGTTTAGGCTGCCCAAACACGTTTTGTGTCTAGAACCCCGCCCCCCCACAAAAAACCCCAAACAAAACAAAAACCATCACAAAACAACAGAGTTCTTTGCCCAGGTGTTTGGACCCAAGAAACAGCAAACCCACCTTTGAATTCAAATTAGTTTTCCTATCCCTTAAAAATTATACTCCAACAAAATAGCTAGAAAGATCTGTGGAGATATATCTTGTTTCTTGCTTATTTGAATTATTTCTATATTCTGTTTGATTGTGTTCAATATAAAAAAAAACAAATTGGTGCTTGGACCCCAAAATCCCCCCCCCCCCCCCCAATCATGCAGTTGTCACAGAGGGGGAAAGTGGCTATAGAGACCAAAACATGTTTATGTACCAGGATATCAACATGTTTTTTTCTGCTCTAAAGTTGGACATTTTAACATGGACTTCTATGAGAATCTGCCTGCTTTCGGAGCCAGCTTAAAGCAACCATTCAAGGAACTGCAACCTTTTCTTCTTCCTGGTAAGCCTCATTTTTAACAGCTAGAGGTTGGAGCTCTGTTGCTAAATCAGGTTTGGATGACCGCAGATGCATCACGTGACTCCAACTCCAGGTCTGAACACTCGTAGGTTTTGTTCTTACCAATGAAATGACTCAAAATACAAGAAAATTTGTGACTGTGGAAAGTCTTATTTAATCACTCTCATGAGCCTTTTACAGATGAATCTGTTCATATGAGTGGTTTCTGCCTGAGGGCCAATGTTTTAAACAGGTTTTGAAAGATTATGCAGCAGTGTTTCATATTATTCATCAGTGATTACTAATTTGCAGTAGCAACAAAAGGTTTTGGTATCATCCATAACCCCATGTTCTGCCTATAGTTTGCTTCTGGTTTTACTTTATCCAGTTTGTTGGATATTTTGTCCCAAACTTGCCCACATAGTGGGAATCATGTTTCTCCCCATGTTTGCTAACTTGTTAGCTGGGTGGAGAGGAGTAACGAGCACATGGCATGCCCAGTGTCCAGCAGGCAGACAAGCTACATGAGCTGTGGTTGAAACAGCTCCACAGCTGCAGCAGGTGGCAGACACATCTATGGGATATCATAGGCAAAACAAACTTACTCTTTTGTTCAATTTTGTGCAGTAAAGTTAATCAGATGCAACTGATTTTGTTGTCATTATATGTTCGTTTAATTTGGTTAACTATAAGATGATAGCATTTATTGTTTTTGAGTTATTGTCTGCAAAACATGGCTGAGATGGACTTACTCACTCACTCCCACCCACACATCTACATTTTTGCTCCACGAGCCCTCAAGTTACAAGCACAGGGAAAATTCATTCTTGTACACTTACTGCAAATCATTAAAGCTATGTGGCCTTTAAAATTTCACAAAACTGAGAAAATGTAGTTTCTACCAAAATCCAAGCATTATAATGTAGGTTGATTTTTGTAACATGGTGCAAAATTACAGCTCATTTTAATGAAGAGGACATATTTATCTTGGAGGGAGGGGGGAATTCCATAGTGAATATTGTCTTTCCCTTCATCAGTGTCATGCAGACTAACTACAGGAGGAAGTACGTGTGCACGTGTGATGTTTTGAGATTGCCTGTATCCCCTTTTACATTAACATCCATAAGCTTTCTTGTAAATGACTTCTAAATCTACCAAATGTTGTTCATTGCATCATAGCATCCGTTACATTTCTCCCCCTCAGGGGTTGAAATTCTAAATTGTTTCCAGACAGCATGAATTTTGATCATATTGGCAATATCATATTATGAATCCCTTATCTAAATGCTAAGGAATAAAATTATAGTGGTGCCAAAGAAAATTCTTTTTATGACTTAAATCTTAAAAAAAAACAAAGAGTGGCACTGTGCCTTTAATTAAACGTGTCCCCACCTGACTCCTCCAAGACAGAACATTTAGTCCCACAGCTGAATGTTACAGTTTAATGATGATGACTTTTAAATGTCTGAGTAACACCCTGAGTGTAATCATGATAACCAGGCAATCCACAGACACTCATGAAGAGTTAAAGTGTTCTCACTGTGGCAGTGTAGTAAACCTAACAGGAGATAATTGTATTTATTAAATCATGACAGTCGTTGCAAAGGTTTATTGTAGTAGTGGCGCAGCCCCACCTGTAGGAGTCGCTAATGAGCGCTTGTTGTCTTTAAACTTCATTTCCTTTGTCAGTAAAGTGTGTTAGCATCAAAAAGCGGCATGTAGCTGTCACCAAAACCGCCTCCCGACGATCTTTTAGAGGCCAAATACTTGTTGGCAGCATACAAGTGGAATAAAAAGACGGCGTTAGATCCGACTGGAAAGTTCTGGCGTGAAGCTGAACCGGGCTGAAGTTTTCTTTAAGACGTTTAGCAGGTAAGAAAATATCGATTACAGTGACCAGATAAATATTCTAATAAAGTCACTCAGCGATAATAACAAGTGATTCATGTGAACTGAGTGGGAGCCAGATTATAGTATTTAAAAAAAGTTAATGCTTTTGTTTTTCACAACTGGGTTTTAACTTTTTAACTACTAACACCTTGCTTTAAACTAATCACATTTTGATAATCCTTTTTTGTGGAACAATTGGATTATTTGTTTCTGTTTTACTTGAATATTTTAATTTTTTCTATTTTTGTAAAAAAAAAAACAGGTTAATTGAAAACGTGTTAAAGTTATGAACATTTTGCAGTTTTCTGATATTTTATATTTGTATACATTATTATGTATTATACATATTATAATATATTATGCATGTTAATTATGCAAATTGTTAAAAACAAAATTGAATAAGTGTGTGATTATTTCTTACTATATATTTATACAGTATTATTACCAGCTATTTTGCCATAGATTTTTATATTTGTCTAAAACTACATATATGACTATGGATTAAAAATACCTTTAGAAACTTCTCTGTTTTTTTATTGATGTATGTTAACATACAAATAAACAAAGCACTTTACAGAATAAAATCATAAACACATAAAGCACCAATGTCAAGACACAATTAACTATATGAAATAGATTTAAATACATCAAAAGAGAATTAAAACATTACATTCAAAATTTAGACCTTCAATGGCAGCTGAAAACCAGGGCAGTGCTTTTATATATTTGTCCAGCATACAAAGACCTTCCATTTATTATTATTATTATAATGATGATAATAATAACTGGAAAAAACAGCACTTTTTATTACATATGAGAAGGTGGAGTGTGCCAAAGTTTGGCACAATATTTTGTTAAATAATAATCAAAGTAGGTTTTTTGCTGCTGACTATTCGTAATTACTGCAAAATACCAAAATGTAAAAAAAAAAAAAAAAATCAGCAGATTAACAGACTAATCTGTAATGAAAGAAATTAAACGTTCCAGTCATGCAATTAATGATTCTTTGTTAGTTATCAATAAATTAGAATCGCATCCAGTGTAAAATTTGTGCCAATTCAACATGTAGCTCCACACTGTATTCACTATAGCAAACCCTGAGCAAATGGGAGCAGCCAAAAGAAAGATTTTTATATATAATACATAGATCATTTAGTCATTATAACACTATTAATACAATTATGCTAATGTGACCACTCGACCTGCAATGATTAATTAAATAATCAATTATTAATCCACTCGTAAATTAACTGATACATTGCTTTGTCTCTTTTTAATGTTAAAATTCTCTGATTTCATCTTCTTAAATGTGAGTATTTTCTGGTTTCTTTCTTCCTTTTTGACAGTAAATCCTATATTTTTGGGTTGTGGACAAAACAAAACATCTGAGGACATCATCTTGGTTGACATTTTTCAATGTTGTCTGTCATTTTTTCAACCAGACAACTTATTGCTCAATCAAGAAAATAATCAGCAGATTAATGGATTATGAAAATAATCGTTAGTTGTAGCCCAATGGTCACACAGACTACTCATGTTTGAAATTGAAAACTCTTCCAAATGTGAAATTATAAACCACTTATGAAGAAAATGGAGTTTTGGAACTCCTTAACTCTTTTAAAATGACTTAAAGTGGTGTTAATAAATGGATTAATATGAACAAATGAAAACTAAGTTAATTATTTTTAGATGTCATTGACAAATGGTTTAGATGATTGATGTGAATAAGCAAAGCTATAAATAGGATATATTTTTATTTAAACTAATTTAACAAGCATAAATAATGCAGGGGTGGTGGCCAAGTGGTTAGTGCACTTGGTTTCAGTGCAGAAGGTTATTTTTACTTTATATAGCGCCAAATCACAACAGAGTTGCCTCAAGGCGCTTCACACAGGTAAGGTCTAACCTTACCAACCCCCAGAGCAACAGTGGTAAGGAAAAACTCCCTCTGAGTAAGAAACCTCAAGCAGACCAGACTCAAAGGGGTGACCCTCTGCTTGGGCCATGCTACAGTCATAAATTACAGAAATAATTCACAGAACAATTCATGGACAAATATACAAGAATTGCTGTTGGTGCACAGGACAGGTTCTCTGTTCAAACCCCAACCCTACCACATTTCTCCATATAATGTGGAGTTGTGCAATGAAGGGCATCTGGCAACTTGTGCCAATTCAGTAAGCAGATCTGCTGTGGCGACCCAGAGTGAGGGGGAACAAGTGAGCAGCCGAAGGGTCTTACTTTACTAACAGGCATAAATAATGCACATTACTTGGACATTTTTTTAAATTGTGAGATTAGTCAGATTATTATTTTAAAATCTAACAGTGCCCCTTTAAGAAATGGCTTTTAATTGTTTTGTCCAAGGGTCTCCCCGACAATAAAGTTTTTATATTTTTGATTATTGCTTTATATGTATGACAAGAGTGAAATGAAGGCTTCATTCAACTTTATGTGCATTTGTTGCAATAAAAGTTGGCTCATGTATGTGTGAAGGAATGTCAGGAATCAAAGGATAAATTCTGAGTGGTTTCAGCGATGACACCTGTATACTAGGTAACATGCCTGACTCTACAATAGCACCATCGCTGGACTTCCCTCAGTTCAGTCTCTTGCGTGTTTCTGCTTTCCATCCAGAGACCTCAAAGCTGCCAGCATCTCTGTTTCTTGTACTGATTTTAATCTCCTTTGAGTAGGCCCTCATGTTCAAGAGCTCCTGTAAAGTGCAGCATTGACTGAAACTGTGATCTGTAAGTTTTTTTTTTTGTTATTTTTATTTTATGGTGGATCCCCTTTTATTGTTGACTTACCAGATGCACTATACGGGTTTTCTCAGTTCTAAGTCTTTGTAACTGACAGACCTCTGTGTTTTATAGTAAAAGAAAAAATATCCAGATAGCGTTGTGGATGGTTCAGTAAACACTGCATAGTTACAAGATCAATTCACAAACATATGTTAGGTCACAAAGTTAGGTTTACCCTTACCACCACCCCCCCCCCCCCCCCCCCAGAGAAAGCATATAGCCAATCGCGGTAAGAGGAAAAATTCCCCTTGCATTTTCGTTCTGGAAGAAACCTCAAGCGACTATACTCAGAGAGGGTGACCAACTGCTTAGGCATACTACAATAACAAACAGCAAATCAAATACAGAAAGACGTTTTACTATTATATATAAACCGTAGGCCATCGTAGTCCAGAAAATAATCAATAGTGCACAGAAATTTTGCTAGATAACAATTTACTCTGGCTTGGATAACATTTGGGTCCTCAGTCCAAGTAGAGTTTAATATACTCCATCACAGTGTAAAACTAAATCTTATTGGAGTAGAAGCGCTTGATTTGACAAGACGGTAGAGCTGACTTCACTCTATAATAGAGTGTAGGTATTTTATTCTGTTTCGACTGGGACCAAGTGTTATCCCAGCAGAGTATATTTTACTCAGCAGAATTTACTGTGTGGTGGAGATCTTCCTAATGCCAGTTTAGTCAAACTACATGCTCTGGCAGGAACTGCTAGAAATGTGCTCCATGTCAGCGCAGCCATCAGTGAAGGGTCCAACAATCATACCTTCAACAGAGGCAAAAAGCAGAATCAATGAGTCAGAACTATCAACTCAAAGAACATTATTTCTTAGCACAACAATAACAAAATAAACAGGATACTCATGCAGCCACCAGCAGCTAGCCATCTGCTTCACTAACAGTCCCAGAATTTAGCTATGATGAAACTAAGTCCTGCTCTTTTATTAGTAACAAAATTAAGAGGCAGGGGAAAAATGGTCCAGTACAATACTAATATTTTAGTAATACAAAAAGGAGAACAAATGGGTTTTTAATCTGGATTTGAATGACTCCACAGAATCAGACTGTTTTATCTCAGCAGGCCTGCTATTCCATAGAACAGGTGCATGGTAAGAGAAAGCTCTGAGGCCTGCTGATTTTTATTTTTTCCTGCCCTGACCTTTGGATCGCACAGTAATCTTTCCTCCTGAGACTGCAGAGCATGGGCTGCTGCATAAGGTTTGATTAGACTGGCCAGATTGAGGATTTTGTATGTTAAAAATAAAACCTGAAAATCTGGCCTTGCATGGACAGAAAGCCACTGGAGGGAGGGCACAATTTGGGTAATATGATCAAACCTTCTCCTCCTCATTGGAACGCTAGCAGCAGCATTTTGAAACATGTGAAGACCTCTTATACTGGACTGTAGGAAGACAGAAAACAGGATGTTACTGTAATCCATTCTGGAAGAGACAAAGGCATGTATTAGTCTCTGCATGAGCCAGAGACAGGATAGGTCAGATCATCGCAATGTTACAGAGGTGATAGAAAGCAGTGTTAGTGATTTGTCTAATGTGTTGGTCGAACAACAGTGAGGGATCAAAAGAGATTTTTTTACTTTCTCACTGTGATGAATGGCACACAAGTCCAAGGTTAATGTTAGCTGGTCAAAATGATGCCTGTGTCTCATAGGACCAATGACCATCATCTTGAGTTTGTCAAAATGTAAACGTGAGGAGTTACTAGACAGCCAGTTTTTCATTGAAGCAAGACAATTGAAGTTATTTTTCCCATACCTAAATCCTCAAGTCTGCCAAGGGAAAAGGCAATTTGAGGCATATCCAAGTAAGTCATGCATGAACTCTTGTACTGCAGATGATGCAGATCGAGAGACAAATGTCTGACCAATGACCTGATTTTTAAAGGGGTATCAAATCAATATAAGAGGAGCCCCCAAAATTTTGCCAACTGTTACATAAAGTAGAGATGTTGGTTTATCCATTCTTGCAAATTTCTGTAAAAAAGGCTGATGGCGCGGGCCACCAGGTGGTGCTAAACTTTCTCAAAATTGGGCAAGTCAAGTGCTTTGGCGCCCCCTGGGTTCAGCGCCATCAAGACCACAATGTTTTTTCAATTGCATGTGATAGAGTAGGGCCTAATAATTTTGCATAATGCATAGTTTTTTACTGAAATTGGAGCAGCTTTAATATTTGACCCCTGTACAAACTGAAATTGACCTTTGTCACCATTTTTGCTGTTTTGACCCCATAACTCCAGAACATTCCGTCATAGTCCAAACTATACCTTTTTGGAATCGTTATGATCAGACAAGTAATGTGATATAGTTTTCAACATGATTGGAGCATTTTTATAGTTTGACCTCTGTGTAATTCTTCATTGTCCCCTACCTGGCTACAGCTACCACCATGGGATGGCTATCATACATTTTAGTGTAGGCCATGATACACTGAGGCTGGATTCTAAGTGTTGTTTTTCCCCTTAAGTGGTACCGAAAATCTGCTTGGCCCATGGACTAATTTCAACAATTTAAAAACAATACTGATATACTTCTACTCAAAAATGCCGGTTATGTTGTGAAAAGTGTGATGACACGGACCCACAACAGGGGGCGTAAATGAACGGTCAATGGGAATGCAAGAATAACAATTTACTGTTGTGAAATGTGCACAACTAATACAGATACAATTTAATACTACAGTCAATTATGAAGTTGGTGTCGTGTGGGCAGGCTCGAGGATAGGAGACGCCCGTCCAAAGAGGAGTCGGAACCCACACGATTACCAGCGCCAACGGATGTGGAACACCCCGGAGCCACCAATCCTGAGTCCCCAGGTGGCCACCGTCTCCAGCTGTCAGATCGGGTACTGCTGGCAGGAAACAGAAACAGTTAAGAGTGAGTGTGAGTGAACACACCCAGCAAACAGTCACCAATTGACTCCTTTTTGGGAGGAGAAGAACGCCTCCACCTCCTGCTTTCACAAGTCCTGTGAGTTACCGTGCAGACCAAGTATACACTTGTTGAGGGCTGGAGTGCAGAGCGGAAACGCCGGCTCCAACCAACTCCCTCAGACTCAGACACAAGTGGAATAAACTGCAAACTCAAAAAGTCACTGATTATCAGCTACCAGCTCAGAAGTAATGAACGTTACAACAAAAGCTTAGCTGCGAAGACGGCTGAGAGTCTACCTGTACGGGTCGACGATTTCTCGGCGTGGGTGTGGTGTCTTCTCCAGGCTTTTATGGGTGCGTCATGATGAGTGGATGAGTGACAGCTGTCAATCCGAGTTTCGGATGCTCCAGGCGACGACTGCGCCCTCTGGTGCCTGAAGCCCGCCTTCAGGCAGGGCGCCCTCTGGTGTTGGCCAGCAGTACCTCCTCTTCTGGCGGCCCACACAACAGGTTAACCTTTTATAAAGCCGCTTTTCATGAGTTCTGTCTAGACTATCCTGAAAACTCATATTGGTACTGCAGTGGGCCATGTTTCGAATTTGAATTGGGTGCATTCTTCAGAAAATATGTTTAACTATTACATACTACCCCTAGCATGAGGCAGTACCAAATCAACAGCAACGTACGTCCCGTGTTCCATTATGGAGGTATGCAGAGTATTGTGTCTATTCTGGTAATGGGATGGGAGTGAGAGTGCACCATCTGACCCCACATTCCAGCTACAGTAGTGTCTTTGGGTCAGTACCCCCCCCCCCCCCCCCCCCACGCCATATGACCTAGTCTTAAAAGTAAATATGTGTATTTTCTATTTTTATTCTGGTTGGTTATTTTTTACTAGATTTGAAGGGCAAATCAGCCTTTTATCATCCGCAGTGATTTCAGTGCAAACAAGGATGTATTGTGAATTGTATTTTAAAGAGCAAATGGATTAATTTCTCAGAAATGTCTGCTTGTTGTTCTTTGAGGGGACAACTGAGCTGTTTGAACCGCCAGCTCTTTCTCATTGTGTTTATATCTTGTCTTAGGCCCTCGGGCTTGTATAATGAAACCAACAAACTGTTTGACATCAAAGCTCGCTAGCAACAGCTAACGTTCTGCACCAGTGTTCTGAATCAGTGATGGTCTTTGTTCGACCGTTTTCCTCCGGGATGCACTGGCTGGTCTCTGCACGGTAAACAAAAGCAGCAGTGTGACCTTCCGATTGTCTTGACTTCCTCAGTTTTTTCTGTCCTGTGAAGTCACCTCAGAGCTCAGCTCGCTGTTCTGTTTCTTCATGAAAGTTTCTATTCTCTGGGACAAGAGGGCAGGACCATGCTGGGCGGTTCTCATTCCACAAGGCCACACAATGCATGAGCTGTGCTGCTGTACCAACATTTATTTCTCTCTCTCCCTGTAATCACAGCCATCTGCACCAATCACCAACTGGAAAAGCAGGGATGTGTCAGTGTCTGGCCGTGTTGGATGTCTGTGGCTTTGTGCTGCTGGCCCGCGGGTGGCATGACTCACTATGACTTTGCGTCTTGTGTCGGGGGGAAAAAGGCAGATGACTCTAGAACTGGACATTGTGGGCATTTGGTGACAGTTATTTTTAAATATGTCTGTTTTATCCCATTTCCATTAAAGTGGGCTATCTGTAGTAATATTCTAATTTGCTGTTCATTTTATACAATGTTTGCACCATCGACAGTGATTCATACCATCCGGGCAATTCCATGAAAAATGGGACATGACCAGGTAAAAATTATTTTCAGTTACAGATTCTGAAAAAAGGTGCAACTTATTTGTAAAACCCCCAACTTTGCAGACCAAGTGGAATTCATTCACACACAAATTGTGACTGTCAAATCTGTCAGATGGACATTGCTGTTGTGTGGGCCGCTGAAGAGGAGGTACTGCTGGCCCACCACCACAAGATGGCGCCCTGCTTGAAGTGCGGGCTTCAAGCACGAGAGGGCGTCGGAGCGACCAGGAGTGACAGCTGTCACTCATCATCCGTACCAGCTGTCACTCATCTACTACTCATCACCACCACCATAAAGGCCGGACTGCAACTCCACCTCCCCGCCGAGAAATCAACTACCAATCAGGTAATTTTCTCTGCTGACTCGAAACGTTGAGTAATAATCTGAACTTCTTTTGCAGCCGTTATCCTGTGGTGTTTGCCTTATCTGTGGGATTGGCGTTTGGTGTGATCAGCGACGGCTTCGCTTCACACTCCAATCAGATAAGTGGTTAGACAGGAGCTGCACGAGTGTGTGATTGGAGGTGGAGGTTCTCCCTCCTTTACTGTATACAGAATGTGGGATTACTGAGTGTGCAACCTCACACTCATCTGGACTGTCTCTGTTCTCTGCCAGCAGTACCGGGTCTGACTGCTGAAGACAGCGGCCACCTGGGGCGCAGGGCTTGGCGGCTCCGGTGTTCTTCAGCTCCGTTGGCGGTGGAAGCTGTGTGGATCCGGCTTTTCTCTCGCCAGGCGTCTTCTATCGTCGAGCCTGCCCACACGTCACCTGGTGTATGATTGACAGTCCACCATATTGTTATTGTCTGTACATCGTTGTGTGATTGACAACATTAAATTGTTACTTTTGGCTTATCCATTGTCCGTTCATTAACACCCCCTGTTGTGGGTCCGTGACACGACACTTTCACAACAGGATTTCTTGGCCTGGACTTTGTCACGGACCTCCCGCCGTCCCAGGGCAACACCACCATCTTAACGATAGTGGACCGGTTCTCCAAGGCGGCCCACTTCGTGGCCCTCCCAAAGCTCCCGACGGCCCAGGAGACTGCAGACCTCCTGGTCCACCACGTCGTGCGTCTGCATGGGATTCCATCAGACATTGTCTCGGATCGTGGTCCTCAGTTCTCCTCCCAGGTCTGGCGGAGTTTCTGTAGGGAACTGGGGGCCACCGTCAGTCTCTCGTCTGGGTACCACCCCCAGACGAACGGGCAGGCAGAGCGGACTAACCAGGAACTGGAGCAGGCCCTCCGCTGCGTGACCTCCGCGCACCCGACGGCCTGGAGTGACCATCTCGCCTGGATTGAGTACGCTCATAACAACCAAGTCTCGTCTGCCACCGGCCTCTCCCCATTTGAAGTGTGTTTGGGGTACCAGCCCCCATTGTTCCCGCTAGTGGAGGGAGAGGTCGGGGTGCCCTCGGTCCAGGCCCATCTGAGAAGGTGCCGTCGGGTGTGGCGTACCGCCCGCTCTGCCCTGCTCTGAACTTCTTTTGCAGCCGTTATCCTGTGGTGTTTGCCTTATCTGTGGGATTGGCGTTTGGTGTGATCAGCGACGGCTTTGCTTCACACTCCAATCAGATAAGTGGTTAGACAGGAGCTGCACAAGTGTGTGATTGGAGGTGGAGGTTCTCCCTCCTTTACTGTATACAGACTGTGGGATTACTGAGTGTGCGACCTCACACTCATCTGGACTGTCTCTGTTCTCTGCCAGCAGTACCGGGTCTGACTGCTGAAGACAGCAGCCACCTGGGGCGCAGGGCTTGGCGGCTCCGGTGTTCTTCAGCTCCGTTGGCGGTGGAAGCTGTGTGGATCCGGCTTTTCTCTCGCCAGGCGTCTTCTATCGTCGAGCCTGCCCACACGTCACCTGGTGTATGATTGACAGTCCACCATATTGTTATTGTCTGTACATCGTTGTGTGATTCACAACATTAAATTGTTACTTTTGGCTTATCCATTGTCTGTTCATTAACGCCCCCTGTTGTTGGTCCGTGACACGACACTTTCACAACAATTGCGCTGCAATGCACCATAGGAGTTTGGGGTTTTGAGGTTTTAAAAGTTGTTATTGTGGTTCATGCTAGTTTAACAGTGTTGTTGGTGTTAATGATTTATTGTGTTTTTGTAGTTCATTTGGTTTAGTCAGTTTAGTTAAGTGTTATGTTGCTCTTACCATGTGTGAGTTAAATCTCAAGTTGGTACCAGGAGTGAAAACTAGTGATTTTAATGTCTTCATCCACTGTATTTTTTTTTTGGTCAAATTAAAAGCACCTACTTACAGCAACTGTGCATGCGTGCGTGTGTGCACCTTCGATCACAGACAAACTGTGGAGAGCTGACATTTCCCATTTGGTGTGCTTATGTATTTTTGGGACAAGGATTAATACTGCAAAACATAACGGGAGGGCAAATATTTTTGGAGTAGCTTCAGATATTAGTTAACAACACTGAACAATGGATGTTGCTAACTACTTTCTGGAATCACATGCCATTCCAGAAGGGGGCAGTAAGTCATCTTTATATTAAAAGTGTGAGTGTACTGAGTGATTTTATTTAGTAAGTTCAATGTAAGTACATAATATAATTGTAAATACATTAAAAATACATGGATGATACACGAAACTGAAAACCCTTATTAACCTTGTGGGCCATTTAAAAATCAAATGTCAGAATAGTAGTAAAAATAAAATAATAATCCTAATAATAGTGTGTATATGATAACAAGAACCTAAACAATTTATAAATACATTAAGATAGTAAATTAACATAAAATGTACATAATTAACAGGAAATAAAAGGGTTGAGTTCCTCTTCTAAAAATTGTTGAGGTCTGACATTCTGGAATCAGACACCATTCCAACTCATTATACAAGTTTTGGTTAATTTATTACCACCATTGAAAAATGTGAGCTACCTATTTTATTAACACTAACCAATCTAGACCCCATTGAGCCCCACAGGCAACACACTAGTTAATATTTAAATTGGTTGGTTATCAGTTTGTGCTAGATTTTTCCATTTATGTTTTTTGGTTGGACATATGTTCTTATTACATGTATCTCTAGAAACGCATGTCGGGAGAGTTGGAAACAGTTTTCTCAGATTTTCTAAAACCTTTTAAACCCAGAAATGCATGAAATGATGTAGAATTGTCAGTAAATGGATTATTTCATGTTTTCCAAAGCAAATCAGTAAAATATTTCAGAAATCGTGTCTTTTTATCTGCAAGTCATATAAATGGAATCAGATGTAACATCCATCACACTGAATTTTTCACAACCCTGAAGTCAGTGCTGCCAAGTGCCTCAATATTTGTTCCCCACTGCAGTCAGTATATTAACAAGCCTACCCCCCCCCCCTATATTCCTGGAGTTCACAATTATGAATCGTTGTTAGTTTTCAGAGAATTTTGAAATAAAGGAAATTTTCATGTCTTTTTCTTATAACATCACCACACTCATGTTTTTGTTTTCATTAAAAAAAACAAACAAAAAAACAGAAGCATCACTGGATCTTTTCTAACCACCAAAATACCTTGCTTCTGTTTTCTGCTGAAAATGGTACAATGATCTACTCTTGCATATAGCAATGATGAACATTTTCTGGAAATTAACAAATTTATGGATTTGAAGGAAGCACCACACTATGTATAGAATAGAACGACTATTGTCACTATACGTATGTACAATGACGTTTAAAGCAACTCCTCCTCAGTGCAAATATATAAAACAATTATATATGAAGGGAGATAAAGGCACACAATCTGAGTTGTATATTGCACGTTATTCATTAAATGTTGCACAGTAGTATTGGTCATATGCAGTGAATAATGGATACTGGACAGAGAGCATTAGGGATAGATACAGATATTGTACAGTAATGTATTTCACAGTAGGTGGGTAGAAAGTCTGGGGGGGTACATAGTCTGTGAACATAGATAGAGCTCTACAGGGAGGGTAACGTTAGGATTTTACAGCAGGCCACAGAGCAGGTGATTAGAGACCCTGCAAGGCTTATGACAAATGTGGATGTGGAATCTATTAGCGGGGAAATTAGTGGAGAAAATCCACTATAGTGATCGTGCAGTTTATTTGCCAGGGAGGGAAATTGATGAAGTTGAGACTGTGTCCTGTTTCCGGAGACGTGTCCATAAAAATCATAGAGGGATATGCTTTGCACACTTAATACCCATTACTACATTGGATGATGTTGAAATTGAGGATGGCCCTTTGGCTGTTCCAGCAATATCAAATATTTTGTGTCTGTTACCTACAACCCGCGTGGAATCTCTCAAACCTAAACCTACTTCCAGGCATCTTATATATGCTACTCTGGAACCACCCCTAAATCCAAACAGTCCAACTGTCAGCCCCACTGAGGTCCTTAGTTTGGGTCTCATTAACATAAGATCACTATCCTCAAAATCATTGTTTATTAATGATCTTATTATGGATCATCACTTAAACATGTTTGGGTTATGTGAAACCTGGCTTAAACCCACAGCTGTCCTCCCCTTAAATAAGGCCTGCCCATTGGCGTACACATTTTGTCACGTCCCTTGTGATGCGAAGCAAGGTGGGGGTGTTTCTCTTATTTCTAAATCTAGGTTTAGCTTATTAGCTGTTGGGGGTCACAAATATAACTCATTTGAGCATCTGATTCGCCGCTCTGCCCATGATTCTACGTACTGCAAAGGACAGAAGAATAAAAATCAGCTGTCACTGTATATAGGCCCCCTGGCCCATACTATGAATTCTTAGATGAATTTGGTGCGTTCATCTCTAACTTGTCAACTAGTGCAGATAACATTCTGATTATTGGTAACTTTGACATTCATATAAATAAGCCTTCTGATCCCCTCTGCAAATCATTTATGGAAATTGTGGATGCATTAGGATTTCAGCCATGCGTTCAAGATTCGGCGCACATTAGTGGAAATACCCTGAATTTGGTTCTCGCACGTGTTATTGCTGTCACGTATATTGACATCATGCCTCGTGCATCGATGTTCTGTCATCACTCACTTATTAGGTTTACAGTTTCGCTGCCATGTTTAGTGGAACAACAACCTTATTTATCACTACGGCGACGCATCAACTCTTCAACTATGACTGAACTCAAAGCTAGACTGCCTGATAGCTTAGCTTCATGTTTGGAAAATGCCCAGTCAGTAGACAGTCTTGTGGATAGTTTAAACTCAGTGCCCAAAACTACACTCGACATGATTGCGCCACCTTTATTAAAACCACGCCCCCCCAACCTAAAACACAGTCACATTGGTTCAGTGATTACTTGCGTGACCTCAAGCATAAGGCTAGAGGTTTAGAACAGAAACGGCGTCATTCAAATTAGAAGTATTCTACCTTGCATGGTGTGATGCTATCTTAGACTATAAGCATGCATTACTGGCTACAAAGCAGGGCTATTACTCTGATTTGATCAACAAAAACAAGCATAACTCAAAGTTCTTGTTCGACGTGGTGGCAACACTTATTCATGGACGACCACCTGCAAGTCGCTCTCCTTTTACAGCACAAGATTTGTTGGATTACTTCGAGAAGGAAACAGAAGCCATTAGGTTAAACATATCCCAGCATGCCGCGACCCAGGAACTACACCCTGCTATTGAGGTGGGTGCCATTACTGAGGTATTACCTACATTTGCAGAATTTTATAGTATCTCACTAGGTGTGCTGACGAAACCTGTAATGTCTACAAAAAGCACAACCTGCTTAATTGATCCTATACCAACAAAATTGTTTAAGGACCTGTGGCCCACTCTTGGGCCAACTGTGCTGGAAATGATTAATCTCCCTAGTGTATTGAAAAACTATAAGCTGATATAAAATCTATCATTTTGCTCTAAAATTCTGAAAAAGTGGTTTCACGGCAGCTCATGGACCACCTTACTGTGAATAACTTTTTGAGCCCCTGCAGTCTGCTTTTAGAAAACATCATTCCACAGAGACAGCTCTCACTAAAGTGGTGAATGATCTTCTGCTTGCAGTGGATTCAGACACCACTACGGTTCTGGTGCTGTTAGATCTCAGTGCTGCGTTTGATACCGTGGATCATCATGTTCTACTTGTTAGACTGGAGAATCATTTTGGGATTACTGGGACTGCCCTTGCGTGGTTGACGTCATACCTGACCAGATGTTCTCACTGTTTTGTACAATAACACTACCTCTAACCTTAGTGACATGAAATTTGGGGTTCCACAGGGGCCCGTCTTAGACCCCCTGCTTTTCTATATAGCACCCATTGGGCACATATTGAGGTGTTTTGCGATTACTTTCACTGCTATGCTGATGATACTCAGTTACACATGCCGATAACTGCTGGTAATCTTGTCCACATACAGTCCTTAGAAGATTGCCTTGCACCAGTGAGAAGTTGGATGTCGAGAAACATCCTACTTTTAAACTCTGACAAGACTGAAATGATGGTTCTTGGTCCATTGAGACATCAATTTGACCAGCTAACACTTAGCCTCGGCTCGTCTGTCATACATCACACTGACAAAGTGAGGAACCTTGGGGTAATTTTTGATCCTACCTTGTTCTTTGACCTCCACATTAGAGATATTACGAGGACTGCTTTCTTTCCACCTGCGAATATAGGGAAGATTCATCCCATCCTGTCTATGGCTGATGCTGAGACCCTGATTCATGCATTTGTCTCTTCTAGATTGGACTACCAGAATGTTCTATTTTATGGTTTACCGCAGTCCAGCATTAGGTGTCTCCAATTGGTTCAAAATGCTGCTGCCAGACTTTTGACACGAAGCAGAAAGTTCGACCACAATGAGAAGCTGGATGTCTAGAAACCTCCTACTTTTAAACTCTGACAAGACTGAAATGATGGTTCTTGGTCCAGTGAGACATCGGCATCAATTTGACCAGTTAACTCTTAGATCGTCCTGTTCACACCGTGTGCACGTGTCGGTGACAGTTATACTGAAATTATGAGATGACATAAATTGGTCAAAATTCCTTAAAATGAGAATATATGAATGAACAGAATAAAAATCACACACGTGTTTAAAAAAAACCTGATTTGGAGAAACTCTGCAGTGATGTTCAGAAGCAGAAATCACATAAAGCAGCTGAGAACTCTGAACTTTAACAGGTTGTTATTTTACAAAGATATTTATTTTAGATTACTTAATGTAGTTGTTTAATGTTCAAGCACAAAACCTGACTGAGGAGGAGAAAAAAAGAGGAAATGAACTCTATTCAGCATAAAAATACAAGCTGCTGATTTTTATTCTTCAAAATTATTAGGCTGCAGCTCTGCATTTCATTTATTTCAAAGTAAGTTACCGCTTATTATTTTCAAAAATCACGAGTCAGATCAGTCTGCATTGTTCAGTTTTTCCTGCACGTTTGTGTATTTTTTCCTTCTTTACAAGAGTTTGGTTTTTGTGTTTGTTCTACTAAAAAGTTTTAAAAAACAAGAAAATGTTAACATTTTTTCCTTATAGCAGTTCTTTAATTTCAGAAATGGAACAGAAACAACCATGAAAAAAAAAAAGTAGGGACTCTATGTAAAATGAAGATCAAATAAAAATGTTGTTATATTCCCAGTTTCTCCACTCACACCCACCGAGGCCAAACATTCTTCCAAAGTTGTCTTGGTGGCTTCCCTCACTTGTCTTCTTCCAGCATGGACATTTAGTTTTTGAGAACTACCTACCTGACACAGATTTACCATAAAGTACCACACTGTTTGTATTTCTGAATGATTGATGTAAATAAAGTCTAAGAAATATTCAGTAAGTTGGAAATGTTCATGTATTCCTCTGATATAGGGATGGGTATCGAGAACCGGTTCCTTTCGGGTATCGTTAAGAAATGATTCGATCCACCGACATCAATAAGCTTTGTGCTTAACGATTCTGTTATTGGTCCTTCAGAGTGGCCGTTGTTTTGGCGGGTGTTTGTCAGGAAAATGATCAGTTCTCTACATTGATTACAGACCCTGCAGCGGGTCCTTAATCAACTTTTCTGCAGCGCGGCTTTGCTTTGAACCTTGAACCAATCGAAGCGTGGTTCGCAGATTGAAGCAATGCTTCGGTCGATTGCTTCGTTTCTTTCTTTCGCTTAATTTCCCCCCGCTAAAACCCTAAAGAGCATACGTCTGTGAGTATTATTTACCTTTTCTATGTTAAACCGACCTGTTATGGTCTTCTGAAACAGTTGATAGATGTATTTTATAACTTAAAAACAGGAGCGATGCCAACGCGTTAGCATGTCTATGGTATTTTCAATGTTAAAAGTTAGCATTTAGCAATTGCAGCCGTCATCACGTTCGGGTGCATTTGTTTTCAAATTGTAATATTCCTTAAATTTATTTTTGCTTATATATATTAATAATCTAATGATTATTATATACAATTTTAGAGAAAGAGACTAAAAGAACCTGAATAGAAACACAACAGAAAATATATAATAGCAATTAACAATGAACATAAATAAATAAATACATACAGAAATAAATGTTTCCTGTGAACACCTAGTGACTCTCACACCTCCATTTCATCCCTGTCTTATTTAAGTTTAATGACAATTTGTTTCGGTCAAACCATATTTTCAATTTGTTAATTTCTTCAGTGATTTCCTCCAGAACTATCTGCCAAATTAGAAAACTGCTGCATCCTAGTAAGAGCAGAATACTACTGGAATGAATCCGAATAAGGAAAGTTGTATTTTTTTTTTTTTCTCACCTAAATGGATGCTGCACTCACTCCAGTTTATTGTCTGGAATAGTCCCAGATTACATTTCAGAGCTTCTAGAATTCAAACATTTTCGTGCAGGTGGTGTTGGGGGGTAATTTTGGGTTTCAGCTTTTTTTGTTTTTCATCACTTTCATCCCTGAATATGAGTTGTGATTCACTTTTGTGCGGATTAAAGTTACTAACTGGGACTCCTGTCTCGTTGCGAGAAAGAAACGAGAATCATCCTCCGTTCTGGTCACACAGCTCCAAACGTTGCGCGGCTCTCTGACCAGTCAAGATAGAATGATAGAATTAAGTCTGAATTAATAACTTCAAAGCGAAACACAGTTTTGTGTATTTTTATTTATGTCCAGAGATCAAGGATACAGTGACTAATCTCATATTTATTTACTTTAAGACTCAAGGAAATACATAGAAAACCTGTAAAGCCTACTTTTAGTACAAAATTCACGAGGTATCGATAAGGGAATCGATAAGGAATCGGATCGATAAGCAGAATCGATAATGGCATCAATATCGATAAAACCTTATCAATACCCATCCCTACTCTGATATTTCCCAAGAAAACTGGCTGTAAATATTATTAGCTAATTCTTCCATTAACAATAAACTGCCCTGTCCCAAACTTTTTTTCTTGGAAAATGCTGCAGGCCTCAATTGTAGGAATGGGTGATGGTCTAGTGGTTAAGGTGTTGGGCTTAAGTCTAGAAGATCATGGGTTCAAATCCCCGCCTGACTGGAAAATCATTAAGGGCCCTAGGGCAAGGCCTTTAATCCCCTATTGCTCCCGGTGTGTAGTGAGCGCCTTGTATGGCAGCACCCTGACATCGGGGTGAATGTGAGGCATTTTTATAAAGCGCTTTGAGCATCTGATACAGATATAAATGCAAACATAAATGCAGTCCATTTCATTACGTGTCCATCACCACCACATTTTGAAAAATTATAAGACCACAGGTCATGCATTATTTATGTTTTGTGTCTTTTAGTGACTTTTTTTTTATTTTTATTTTTTTAATTTGGATTAATGCAATAAGTGCCCCCCTGTATTACCACAGATGAACTTTTTTTGTTGCCACATCTTCTGAAATAAAACTGCAAAATTTTACCACCCACACAGGAGAGTGACAGTATTAACTTTTTCATGAAGTGATATGTCACAGCAAAGTAGATGCGATAAATATTTAATCTGAATCTCAGTCCCAGAAAATGTTGAAATGTAATGATTTTTCTATTTCAGCTGCAATTCTTATGTTGGAATATTAAAGTTAAAGTACTTACAAACAAAAGACAGGTTTTTATTAAGTGACAAGTCAGAGCAAAGTACATGTGATAAATATTTAATTTGAATCTCACTCACGGGTTGTCTGGATAATCAGCTTTTCCTATAGGACAAGTAAACTACCAGGGTTACTTGTCCTGTGGACAAGTACACTAAAAAGCTTAATGTCAATGCCTGAAAATGTGAAATCATTTTTTAAGAGGTGATTTATCATCTTTGGTCTGACAGTAAACCAGCACTTTGTAGGACTCTCTGGGAAAATCTACATTCAATTTTGAGTTTTTACTTTTTAAATTCAAAGAAAAATGCTCTACATCGCCATCTAGTTGCGCGGTGCCACCAGATTTGGCACTGCAACACTAACGGAGGTCATGCATGATAAATGGTCAAACTCAAAGCCATGAAAATTACAAACAGAGCAACTAATTTTAATGTTTCCAGTCCAATTAGAGAACATTTTGACACAAATCTGTCTTTTCTACATCAAAAATCCAGAGACAAGGTTGTTCGGGCAATTTTGCATACAGTTGGATGCAAAAGTTTGGGCACCCGTGATAATTTTCATGATTTTCCTTTATAAATCATTGTTTGTCTGGATCAGAAATTTCAGCTAAATATATCATATAGTAGACAAACACACTGATATTTGAGACGTGAAATGAAGTTTCTACTATTAACAGAAAGTGTGCAATAATTATTTAAATAAAATTAGGCAGGTACATAAATTTGGGCACCCTTGTCATTTTATTGATTTGAATACATTTATTACTATTTATTGGAACACATAATTGCTTTGGTAAGCACATTGACCCATGACCTCCTTACACAGGTGAATCCAAACATGAGAAATGGTATTTAAGGTGGCCATTTGCAAATGTTTTCCCTCTTTGCATCTCTTCTAAAGCATGGCAACATGGGAGCCTCTAAACAACTCTCAAATGACCTGAAAACATAGATTGTTCAACATCACCGTTTAGGGGAAGAATACAAAAAGCTATCTCAGAGATTTTAGCTGTCAGTTTCCACTGTGAGGAACGTAGTGAGGAAATGGAAGACTGCAGGCACAGTACTAGTTACGGCCCGAAATGGCAGGCCAAGAAAAATCTCAGATAAGCTGAAGCGAAGGATGGTGAGAACAGTCAAAATCAACCCACAGACCTGCTCCAAAGACCTACAACATGATCTTGCTGTAGATGGTGTCTCTATGCATCGTTCGACTATACAGTGCACTTTGCACAAAGAGATGATGTATGATGCTGTAATGCAGAGGAAGCCTTTTCTGCGTATACGCCACAAACAGAGCCACTTGAGGTATGCTAAAGCACATTTGGACAAGCCAGCTTCCTTTTGGAATAAGGTGCTGTGGACTGATGAAACTAAAATTGAGTTATTTGGACATAAACAAGGGGTGGTATGCATGGCTGAAAAAGAACACAACATTCTAAGAAAAACACTTGCTATCTATAGTAAAATTTGGAGGTGGTTCCATCATGCTGTGGTGCCAGTGCACGTACTGGGAATCTTGTTAAAGTTGAGGGTCACATGGATTCCAGTCGGCATCATCAGATTCTTGAGAACAATGTTCAAGAATCAGTGACAAAGTGGAAGTTGCGCCGGGGCTGGATCTTTGGTGTGATTTTAAGCGGGCTGTCCATGCTCGGAAACCAACAAACCTGATGTGTTTTGTAAAGAAGAATGGTCCAAAATACCTTCAACCAGACTCCAGACTCTCATTGGAAGATATAGGAAGCATTTAGAGGCTGTTATTTCTGCAAAAGGAGGATCTACTAAATATTGATGTATTTTTTTTTTCTGTTGGGGTGCCCAAATTTATGCATCTGCCTAATGTTGTTTAAAGAATTATTGCACAATTTCTGTAAATCCTATAAACTTCACTTCTCGAATATCATTGTGTCTGCTATATGATATATTTGACTGAAATTGCTGTTCCAAACAACCAGTGATTTATAAAGGAAAATCATGGAAATCGTCAGGGGTGCCCAAGCTTTTACATACAACTGTATTTCCCAATACTGAGAAAATATTTTGCAAGTGCAAAGGTGTGTGGCCTGCACCATTAGAATGGGTTCACTCCACGATTGCAACGGTATATTTTCCTATGGTTGACCTCATGAGACAAAAGGTATTATTGTTAACACATTTTTATTAATTATAGCCCCACCTAGCTTTTGTCACCAGCCATTTTTTGTATACGGTGAGTCTTTTCTCACATCTCCCAACCCAGTAAATTTCACATTTCAGCTCCGCCTGATTTAAGGTGCCCAATCAATTTTTGTGCCTCGGAAAAAAAACCCCCAAACAAAATCCAGCACAAAAACAATTGGTTCCTACGACCAGCAAAACAAGTAGATAAAACAAAGAACAACAAACGAAACACTGACCCAAGATCGTTAATGTGTGGTCAGCTTAATTTAATTTGTTAATATACATTCATTCCTGTATTTAAGGCTTGCACCAGTTTTCAAGGAGCAGAAGAGGAGAGAAAAAAAAAACACGGCTTTTCCCCTGATTTGGGGTTGTAAGTAAAGATGTAGTGCTGTAGTTGTGTTCTGTACAAAGAATGAAGCAACGCTCCCTCTGTGTGTTATAAATTTGAGCGTTTCTGTACCTTGTTTACCAAGCTGCACCAGTCCCACCCTATATAACCATTGTCTACCCTCACTTTTATAAGTGACATTAGTAATCACTGCGTAACTGTGCATTCAAAAAATTCATCCAGAGGCTTTTAAAAAACACCGTTCACCAAGAATGTGATTGGAATAGAAACAACATATGCCCATCTTTTAAGCTTAATTTAAAATAACACAGACGTCCACACAACCCTGTTGAAAGGATTTTGTATGACTGTAGCTGCAACAAGCACTTCTTCTTTCTCCCTCAACATATGTGTGGTTTGATGTTGCATAACATACATTTAAAATTAAGCTGTGTCTGTTGCTGTTGTAGTTGGCAAAATCAACAGCCTGGATAATTACCAGCCTTTAGTTCTGGCCAGTATTTTATCCAAGGCTTTCGAGAGGATTATACTGAATAATAGTTTGTCTTGACCTCTGATAACCAGTTTGGGTTTAAGGCTTAACAGAAGATCAGATATATTTTGGCCTTAATGGAGATTTTAGACCTATATAACAGGCATAATTCTGCAATTTTTCTGTGTTTTATTGATGCCTCTAAAGCCTTTCATTGTATAAATTATGACAAATTATTTTACAAGTTACACATCAGAGGGGTTCTCTTTAGTGAGACTCCTGGTTTTGTGGTATGCACATCAGTCAGTGTATGTTAAATGGGGTAAATACATGTCTACTCCATTCAGTGTGTCTCTCTTTTTTTTAAATATTTATATGAATGATTTGTCAAAGCTGTCAAACAGCTGTAAGGTTGGTAAAACCATCATCAATCAGCTGATGTACAGATGTTCAGAAGATTTAGTGATTTTTTTTTTTCTGCCCATATAATGATTGCTCGAAAGGAGGACAGAAAATTGCTATTTCCTGTTTTCTCTCTGTCTGGTACCACCCTGAAAATATGTGACAACGTTAAAAATTTAGGACATTATATACCCGATTGCCTGTCTGTGATGGGGGCATCGTAGACAGTACTCTATGATGTATGCACAAGCTAATATGCTGAATATATGAAGACCACACTTTTTCAAGCTTCTTACACCCCAGTGTATGGTGCCCACTTATGGCGGCATTGCAGAAAAGGCAGTATGGGAAAAATTTAATGTCGCATATAATGATGGCTTGACATTGCTGCTTAAAGTGTCGTGTTGGAGCTGTACATCTTTGTATGTGTTGGTTTACCCACTTGTCCTGCTGTACTCAGGAATCTCATATATAGTTGTATATGTAGACTATCTGAGTCATCCACCAACACAACGGCAACACTAATAAACCCCACAATGAGTGCGGTCAGGTTCAACATGACATAGAGCCATTGACGTGTTAATCTAATGTATTTGAACTTTTTATGTGTCGACGCGGGTTGAGGAGCGGACCTGCGTCTGACGGAACCCAGCGCCAAAACAACCAGAAAGCGGTTCCAAAAACAAAACAATTTATTTTCCCCCTTCTGTGCAATACAAAGTGTACAAACATAAAAATGCGTCTGTCTGGCGGAGTGAAGGACGGCACGCTCTCCAGTGCCCAAAAGGATCGAAGCCCGGCGCTTCTGGACCCACGTTCACCGTCAAACACCCCCCAGGTGGACACGACAAACCGACTCTGCGAAGGATAGAAAAGGTGAGGTAAGTCAGCAGCTACAACTAATATCCTTCAAAGGCACACACTATCAGCAACACATTCAGGTCTGAATTTAAGCTTTATGTAAATGAGCAGCTTCTCACAACAGGTGGAGGATCATCAGTCCGCACGCCATGGCAGTGAGAAGCGAGCTGCACAATTCTCATCAATATTCACATATACTGCGTAACAAAATACCAAGTTACTGTTAACAATTATTCAGACAATCAATCACATCTGATGTGTGCTGACAGCATGTGTCCCTCACCCGTCGTCCTCCACAGGCACGATGTGTCAAACCCAGGCGTGGTCCTCAGTGTCTCACAAATGAACATCACAAGGTCGAGTTCCCAGCAATTCTGCTTGAATCACACATGGCTTAAATGCAGAACGCCATCTCATTATCTGCTTCAGCTGAAAGTCTTTAAGGTTGCATGTGAGCACCATCCACAGGTGCTGCACATCACGTTGATGAGGGTGAAGGACTCTTCTGCCAGCACCTTCTCCACAGACAATAAATCAGTTTGCATACCACCTGGAGAGCAAAGAAAAGAAAAGAACACCCAAATGTCCAGCCAAACCCCCCAACACACAACACTTTTGGCTGTTATGGGTTTCTGACTGTTTGTCTCTTGTATTTTTACTTTTGTGCTACAGACCATTCATTTGTGTCCTGAATTGATTGAGTTGAGATGAGTTTCTTGTATTTACAAAGTATCGAGCTGGTGTCCACCAAGGACATGCAGCTTGTGTTGTGGGTGGTGTATAAGATATACGTATATTTTGAACGATCCTGCCACTGTGACATGATTGTACAAAAAACTAGAACTGACATAAAATGGTATCTGGGGTCCACAAATGAATTAAAATGATTGAATTCTTGACATCATTTAACCATTGACATAGAGAGCCGACAGTCAGTGATAACATGCTATATGTTCTCATTCATGCTTATAGTCAAGTCTGCACTTTGTGCAGTGCAGGTCATATAACTCAGTCATGCCTACACTCTCAGCACACATTTTGTTCCTATATTTTGACTTTGCACTCTGATAGCTAAGGAAAAAGGATCTTGCTTACTTTGCAAACTTCTTTTACCACAAGTCTTTTCATGCCAGAATATTTGTGGTCTGCAGGAAGGGCACATCCTGTCTTACATTAATGGTCTCTGACAGACTTTATCTTTTGTTTTCTCTGTTGTTTACAGTGTGCGTACAGCTTGTTAAGATGTGTCACTGTGAATACATTTCCCCGTGGAGTAGTTCATCTTTAACGGTTTGTTAGGACAGGAGAAAATAATGACAGTTGCAGAGGTTTTTGTGTAGTTAAAGCTGTAAAACTACATATTGTATCAGTGTTAATCACACTGCGGTAATGTCACCTGTCCAGTGTAATGTGTGTGCGTTAAGGTCTGGACTGCCGCTGCTTTCTTACATATCCGTGTCATGGGCTGCTGTTTGGTTTCCGTTCTCATTTCGATTTGTAAGGACAGATTTGTTGACTTTAACCAGGAGAGCTTCCTGTCTTGGTGGCCTGTGTAATGAAAGCCTTTGTCTGTAATTGTGGGCTGTGTGGTGATTTTTTTTTTTTGTGCTTGCTGTTATCTGAGAGCTACAGAACTCAACATGCTTCCATTGTGAAGAAAAAAAAAATACAAAACCTACTTAAGCAAGCTGGTATGCAGAGAACTGCACCGTGTGCATTCCACCTGAAGAATGCAGCATACTTATTCACCAGTTTGATAAATGCCATAAACGGAACAGTAATTAAATGCATGAAATAGATTTTTATTTTGTATTAAATATCAGTGTGTGAACACATTCAGTTATGTGGCAGACTTTGTGTGTAAGGAAGTACAAGATCCATACCTGCAAGTGTGTGATTGGATTTCATTTTGCGCTTTCATTGTTGTTTTGCCTATTGTCATTTACATATTGCTGTCAACATCACGTTACCACCAGCTATCATTTGCGCAGTTACTTTTAGTAAATCACCCATAAAATTGTTTCTTCCCCAGTGCGCAAACGTTTGGGTTGCCTACCCAATTTATTGCTCGTTATCTGAGATCTTTGTAAATCAGACCCAAAATATGCAAAAGTTTCACCTTGAAAAGAAATGTTGTTCAGTGTATTTGTAGTAGTGGCCAGCAGATGGTGGAGTGCAGTGAATAAACCTCACTTCCTGCTATTTATTAATTAATTTTAATTACATTTTAGAATTACTAAATGTTTTTGACATTGGTTTTGGAAAAATGCCACTTGTGTTGTATTGATGTGTCTGAAAGTAAAGTGGATGTAATATTGTATGTAATTGTACTGTATACTGTTTATTTACTGTATTCCCCGTAGGAGCTGTCAGGGTGATGTAACGGAAATAGTTGCTACCTCAGAGATGGCTACAAACAAATGTACTGGTAAAGTACAGCTTACATTTGTCTGCTGTTATATAGTCATGTGGGTTGAATCAGCTCCTTGAAACCATCATAACTTAAGGTGGTAACTTACTTAAACATCGTAACTTTCATCCATCATGCTCGCTTGTACGTGAGCTGTTAGTGTCTCTATGTAGCGTAGACTCCTCAGAAAAGAAGCTAACAGGTGCTATCTTGCCAAATTTGTTTGTAGCCCTCCAACGCTTGTTGGTACCATGTGAGGTGATATTACGGTGGAAATACTGGCTTGCCTGTCAGCCTGAATTCCTATCGCCTAGCAAAAATGATTCCAAAATAGTTGTTGGACCTTGAGTGTGTAGATTGTTGTATTTCATTTAAAGATAGAGAATTTTGTTTCTAAACAGTTGCAGAGTAAATTGTCAGGTGCCTGCAAGGTGTACATCCCCTTTGAAAATATATGGAAACAAGTGGCAATATCAATATGAAGGTACCTGATGTAGTTGCTTATCTGATTTATGTGAATGTACTATGTAAAAGTACAATCCCAAATCAGAAAAAGTTTGGACAGGATCGAAAATGCCCCCCCCACACACACACACCAAAAAAATCATATTTAATTAGTATTTTTAAAAATGATTTGTGACTTCTGTTTCATGTTTTTGTGGTCAGCCTGATTTCACAGATACAATGCTTGTTGTGGATATGCTTTTGGACAGATTCATAAAAAGATAAAAGCAAAAGATTTCAAAGACAATGCTGTGGTTTTTATGCATTCGGCACAAACATGTCAGCATACGAGGTCTATTAGAAAAGTATCCGACCTTATTATTTTTTTCAAAAACCATATGGATTTGAATCACGTGTGATTGCGTCAGACAAGCTTGAACCCTCGTGTGCATGCGTGAGTTTTTCCACGCCTGTCGGTTGCGTCATTCGCCTGTGAGCAGGCTTTGAGTGAGGAGTGGTCCAGCCCCCTCATCGGATTTTCATTGTCAGGAAATGGCGGAATGATTTGGGCTTTTTTTTTATCACAGTTTTTTCAGAAACTGTTAGAGACTGGCAGCTGGAAACCATTAGAAAAATTTATTTGGCTTTCGGTGAAAATGTTACAGGCTTGGTAGAGAATAAGGAGGGTTACTGTCGCTTTAAGGACGGCCCCCAGCAGCTCTGGGGTGCATGCCGCACTCCGAAGCCGCCATCGACAGCCTGAACGACCATTTCATTTCTAAACGGATGGCTTTATGGATCCGTGACCATCGTGTACCATTTCTCTGGTTATCACAAGAGCTGGACGTCAACCATTTTCCGGCAGATTTCACTTTTAACAAGAGATTTTGTCATGGAAAGCCGAGTGGAGGCTTCGCGCGTCACGATGGATTCACTACTGGAGCGAGACAAAACCACCTCCGTTTTGGTCTCAGGACGGCTTTGAGATGGCGTTCAGACAGCTGTCGGTGGTTTTTCCATCGAGTGATTATCCGAGAAATTGTGGATGTGCCTGGATATGCCAGAACATGTCCCGTGAGGCTTCATCATGGCGTTGATGTGCGCCATGCAGCACCGCCGCGACGCACGAAGCCTCCGCTCCTCTTTCCATGACAAAAACTCCTGTAACAGTGGAATGTGCTGTTCATTTCCAAACTGGATGCTGTGTTTTATCCGGGACGTCTTACTAGCACAGGAATTGTGAAAAGATGTGGACATCAGCACTTTTTCGGCACATTGAGACAGACGTGCGGAGGAATTCCGTGCGTCGCGGCGGTGCCGCATGGCGCACAGCAATGCCGTGATGAAGCATCACGGGACATGTTCTGGCATGTCCAGGCACATCCACAATTTCTTGGATAATCACTCGATGGAAAAACCACCGACAGCTGTCTGAACGCCATCTCAAAGCCGTCCTGTGAGACCAAAACGGAGGTGGTTTTGTCTCGCTCCAGTAGCGAATCCATCGTGACGCGTGAAGCCTCCGCTCGGCTTTCCATGACAAAATCTCTTGTTAAAAGTGAAATCTGCCGGAAAATGGTTGATGTCCAGCTCTTGTGATAACCAGAGAAATGGCACACGATGGTCATGGATCCATACAGCCATCCGTTTAGAAATGAAATGGTCGTTCAGCCTGTCGATGGCGGCTTCGGAGCGTGGTGCGCCCCACAGCCACTGGGGGCCGTCCTTAAAGCGACAGTAACACTCCTTATTCTCTACCAAGCCCGTAACATTTTCACCCAAAGCCAGATAAATTTTTCTAATGGTTTCCAGCTGCCAGTCTCTAACAGTTTCTGAAAAAATTCTGATGGAAAAAAGCCCAAATCATTCCTCCATTTCCTGACAATGAAAATCCGACGAAGGGGTGGACCACTCCTCACTCAAAGCCTGCTCACAGGCGAATGATGCAACCGACAGGCGTGGAAAAACTCACGCATGCACACGAGGGTTCAAGCTTGTCTGACGCAATCACACGTGATTCAAATCCATATGGTTTTTGAAAAAAAAAAAAAAAAAGGTTGGATACTTTTCTAATAGACCTCGTATGTTTGTATTCCATGAATTGAAATGGGTTAATATTTGTACCTGTGAGGCTGCAAATGGTTTTCAATAGCTCTTTCCATTTTTTGCTTGAGTGTGAGTTACCCATTGGAGTAAACGTTTTCTGATTGTCTCATCAGATTAAGTTGAAATGTAATTTGTGATTTCCGAGTTGGAGAACAAACTAAGACCTACTCATTTCTCTTCGCCACACCTTTTTTTTATGTAAATGTTGCAGTAATGGACCATAAAATCTGTTTTCTGTGTTCATTTGTCATTTTATTATTTAGATTATTTTATGCTTCATGCAGTCTAATCTTTTTATTGAGCTCATCAAGGGAGAAAATAAAGGCAGCATCTGGATTTAATTTATTTGGCGTGCACATCAAATGACATACGTTCCTGGAGATATGGCCCATTTCACCCCATATATATATATCATATCAGCCTTAGCGGTAACAAGTGGTGTAAATCATATTGTATGACTGTTATTGTTAAGTTGAGGGTGACGGCACAGACAAGAATGATGGATCGTGTTGCTATAGATATACTTTACATTTGATTGGACAGTGTTGATTATAACGCTATGATATGACAGACAAAAACCATTAATGAGGCATACAATACGAACACATCTGTCCTTAGGATACTTTAAATGTGGAAATGGTTTCAGTTTCATTTGCTTGCCAGTAAAAGTTTGATTGGTCAGATATTTGACTCTTGAAACAGTCATTTTTTAACAGTCTGTAGAGAAATATAGAATAGCAACAGATGTATGTACACCCCTGTGGAATATCAAATGAATGTGTTGAGTGATATTAAAATGGTTTCACCTGTCAGTAATTGCATGATGTCTAAGTTGTCAAGTGGAGTGTTTCCTCTTGTGAAAATCAAACACAAATATTTTTTAAAAGACAATATTGGAAATACAAGTTCCAGAGTAGAACAACAAAATCAATACAAGTACCTGTATGTGTAATGCTGCATTCACATGTTGGCGGTAGAAAAACAGTCATGCCGCTCGCTATAGCAGAATTCTTGTCTGCAGTGGCAGACTGTAGGTGACAACATGTGGTGTGGTCATTTTTCAGGATTAACGACACATACAGGAATTTATGTAATTGAAAGATAAACAGAGGTTTAATATTTTGCACAGCGCCATATTAAAACAGGAAGTGCTTGCTCTGCTGGTAGCTTAACAAGTTAAATTTTTTTTAAAGGTTATAAATTCCTTTTACCTAACTACTCTCTGCACTTAAACAAGCCATCTGTCACGGTCCCTCTTTTCTCTTTGTTAAAGATAAAACATCTGGTTTGTCCTTGTTGCTGTGGCAAAGGGTAAAAGTTGAAAACTAGCATGGTGTCAAATCACTGCAAAAATAGCCTTTGTTCCACAGAAGATTGTTTCTGTAAGAGAATATCAGAATCAAAGATTTCTGGATGCATTGAAGTGATTGTTAACATCCAAAATAGTGCATATTTGTCTGTATTTTTGTTGCCATTATTAAGATAATATTTCTGGTATGGCGGAGGTTCTCATTAGTCTTGTGACCCGCCAGGCTTATAATACTATAGGTCAAACACCGCAGGAACTTTCTACTTTGGAAGCAAGCACACTCACAGCTTGGACACCACACTGCCCACGTAATGTCTCCTGGACTTTATTTAAATAAGTCAGCAGTAAATATAGGTGTGATGTTTGAGTCTACCAGGGCTGCCCCTTGTCACAAACCGGTTTGTGATGTTCATGGACAGGGTTTCAAGCTTCAGTAAGGAACTGCATGGTATCCAGTTTGGTGAGCTCAGAGTTCCTTTTTGCAGACAATGTCATATTTGCTTCATCAGACATTGACCTCTGATGTGCACTGAGCAGGTTTGAGGCCAAATGTGAAGCGACAGTGATGAGAATCAGTACCTCCAAATCTGAGACTATGGTCCTCTGTTGGAAAAGGGTGGATTATCCCCTCTGGGTCAGGGGAAAGTTTTTGCCCCAACTGGAAAAGTTTAGGTATCTCTGGGTCTTGTTCACAAGTGGGGGTATGTTGCAGTGTGAGATTGATAGACTGATTGGGGCTGTGTCTGATGTTTTATGGACGCTGTACTGGACTGTCGTGGTGAAGAAGGAGCTGAGCCAGAAGGCGAGACTCTGACTTTACGAGTCAGTTTTACTCTCCTATGGTCATGAACCTGTGGTCATGAACTTTGGGTAATCACTGATAGAGTAAGGTTGCAGATACAAGAAGGAATGAGATTCCGCCACTGGGTATATGGGCTTACACTGTGGGACAGGGTGAGAAGCTCGACTATCTGGGACAAACTTGGAGTACAGCTGATGCTGAGGTATTTTGCACATCTTGTGAGGATGCCCCCGGTTGTCTCCCTCGGAAGGTCTTCCATTCATGTCCAACTGGGAGGAGACCCCAGGGAAGACCCAGCACATGCTGGAGGAATTATGTTTCACAGCTGGCTTGGAAAAGCATCAGGATTATCTGGGAAGAGTTAGAGGACTTGGCAGAGGAGAGGGAAGTGTGGGATCAGCTGCTGGGTCATCTACCACCTTGACCCAAACCCAGATAAATGGCAGAAAATAAATGACTGAATGAATGACAGTAAAGAGAAACAAGGTTCTATGGTAATTTTGGTTGGGGCATGCTGTCCTTTAAAGCAAAGAGACACTAAACAAAGAAGACTAGTGAGGGAAGCCTCCAAGACAGATGCTGCCTTTAAAGTTGGATGCATTGAAATTTGTTGCTTTACCAGTTACAACCTCACGAGTTACAACATTTTAAAACAAAAACTGCCGAAAGCTTGGCTCGTCTCTCCCTTCATCAGTCGATATTTCACACTCCTTATTGTAAACGAAGCTCTTCTTTGTCTCTGATCTTGCACAGGGTTGTCCTCATTTGTGTTGTTTACTGTTCTAATATCTCTGACTGTAGCCTGTCCAGGAATGGGTGGACCACGTTATAGTACTCAGCCGTTATATTTAACAGACGTCTCCAGTGGCTATAAACAGGACTTCAGTCATGGAATTTTTGACAAATGATGTCCATACAAAAGTCTCAGCTTACAGCATTTTAATCACTGTATAAACTGAGACAATTTATTCAATGATTCTGATGGTGTGCTTTGGGGAAAGTGGGATCAAGCTTAGCTCAGCTGTTAGCAGTTAAAGGCTTTTCACATTTAAATGAGTTTGTGCTTGATGTTTGACATGTTCTATTGTTTGTTTGTCACAGTTCTTTGAAATGTGTCCTTCCTCCCACGTAATAGAATGAATGAGCAGTCAAAAGCATCTGTTGTAAGGAAACAGGTGCATGTGAGCGAGTTCAGGTAATAATTCACTGCACAGACAGATCGTTGTCGTGCATATCAACGTTTTCAGACAGCAGTAGGCCCGCCGGCATCGACTTCAGCACACCTTCCTGAAAATACACTTATTCATGCACGCCTCTCATTATGTGGAACCCAGTTTTTGTCACCTTCACTGGGATCTGTCCATCAGAGGCAAATCCAGCCAGCACATTAAGCTTGCAGGGAAAAGCTGTTTGAGATTTTGAAAGTAGTTATTCAGCAATAACTTTGTGCATTTTGGGTTCACGTACCAGCTTCAAGAGCCTGACGGTGTATGTTTTAATGACCTTTTGGATCAAGATGTTTCTTCACACTAATTTCATGAAAGTATGACAGTTTATCATGATGGCGCTTTCATGACCACAACTGAAATGATTGGTTAGATGGTTAATCTGCAGGAAAAACAAAAAAGACACTTCTGATAATCCATTAATCATTTGTCTTTTGCAAGATTTTGCCTTAGTGAGTGTTTCTCTTCTTAAAAAAAAAAAATTGCAACAGCAATGTGTTGCTATCCTTTGATTCAAGTACTTAATTCCTGTGTCAATCAAATGATTTATTTGAAGTACCAACATTTTTATTTCATTCATTTATTCCCTTGTTATTTCAGCAAACATTTAATGCATCAGGTTTTGCTTTGCAAAGCACTGAGTGTTAACAGTCTAAAGAAATCAATAGCAGATTGGCCGCGCCGAGACGTTTGTTGGTGTTACACTGTGGTCGCCCCTGCTGTCATGTCTGCTCGCCTAAATGCTTGTGGGGACAATAAAAAGGTCTTGAAGGAGCAGTTGGTTTGGAGCTTTGATCTTGCTGTGATTAGTTGTGCACACGGGAGCCTCGTGGAGAAGGCAGCACCAGCATTCCAAGTTCTGCTTCGTGCCAAAGCTGGTATCAAAAGCACCTTTGTGTCTGGAGCTGGCATCTCACAAACCCGATCCTCTCTGCATTCGCTTTTTACTAGTCACTTTATTGGTGACATTTTTAATTAGCTGCCCTACCAAAGGCAGAGCAGGTCTGTGAATTACTTTACTCTGTGTGTGTGCAATATCTTGAAAAAGACTTTGTGTATCGAAGTGAAACTTTGTACACAAGTTCATCTCAGTAAGACCTTCAACAAAGTCGATGTGGTGTCCATTTTAATTCTATTTGTGGCCACCAGTGGATTAACACTGAAACCTTATGGGCAAGCCATCTTGAAAAATCTTCATGTAGCTTGGTGAAATTTAAGGTCACCTCACTAAGACCTCAGGCAAGTTTGATGGGGGACACATTTAAATTGTCATTGTGGCCTCCAAGTGGTCAAATCTAAAAAAATTGTGTATGTAATATCTTGACAAAGACTTAATGTATCAAGGTGAAACTTGTTACACAAACTCCTCTCACTGACACCTCAGAAAAGGGTGATGTTGGGCCTGTTTTAATTCTAATTGTAGCCACCAGGGGGCTGAGTCCATTTCAAACTCAATGTCTTGACAAGAACTTCATGTATCAAAGCAAAATTGGTAGATAAGATCAACTCGCTAATGCATTGTCCACATGGAAATGGAACTTTCTCTGTGCTATCCTTTTCTTTGATATTTTCACTGTTCCAGGAAATATACATACATACATACATACATACACACAAAATCACTGAAAGCACTGTAGTATACGAGGGCTGTCAATAAAGTATAGGTCCTTTTTATTTTTTTCAAAACCTATATGGATTTCATTCATATGTTTTTACGTCAGACATGCTTGAACCCTCGTGCGCATGCGTGAGTTTTTCCTCGCCTGTCGGTGACGTCATTCGCCTGTGAGCACTCCTTGTGGGAGGAGTCGTCCAGCCCCTCGTCGGAATTCCTTTGTCTGAGAAGTTGCTGAGAGACTGGCGCTTTGTTTGATCAAAATTTTTTCTAAACCTGTGAGACACATCGAAGTGGACACGGTTCGAAAAATTAAGCTGGTTTTCGGTGAAAATTTTAACGGCTGATGAGAGATTTTGAGGTGATACTGTCGCTTTAAGGACTTCCCACGGAGCGAGACGTCGTGCAGCGCTCTCAGGCGCCGTGGTCAGCCTGTTTCAAGCTGAAAACCTCCACATTTCAGGCTCTATTGATCCAGGACGTCGTGAGAGAACAGAGAAGTTTCAGAAGAAGTCGGTTTCAGCATTTTATCCGGATATTCCACTGTTAAAGGAGTTTTTTTAATGAAAGACGTGCGGACGGGTCCGCGCGGTGCGGCGGCACAGGAAAAACACCTCCGTGTTGATAACCATTTGTAAAATCCAGGCGGCTTTTGATGGCTTTCAGTGGAGTGAGTATATGAGAAATTGTTTAACAGCTGGACATGGCGAGCCGACGCTGCAATCCGCCCGCACGTCTTTCATTAAAAAAATCTCCTTTAACAGTGGAATATCCGGATAAAATGCTGAAACCGACTTCTTCTGAAACGTCTCTGTTCTCTCACGACGTCCTGGATCAATAGAGCCTGAAATGTGGAGGTTTTCAGCTTGAAACAGGCTGACGACTGCGCCTGAGAGCGCTGCGCGACGTCTCACACGGTGGGAAGTCCTTAAAGCGACAGTATCACCTCAAAATCTCTCATCAGCTGTTAAAATTTTCACCGAAAACCAGCTTAATTTTTCAAACCGTGTCCACTTCGATGTGTCTCACAGGTTTAGAAAAAATTTTGATCAAACAAAGCGCCAGTCTCTCAGCAACTTCTCAGACAAAGGAATTCCGACGAGGGGCTGGACGACTCCTCCCACAAGGAGTGCTCACAGGCGAATGACGTCACCGACAGACGTGGAAAAACTCACGCATGCGCACGAGGGTTCAAGCATGTCTGACGTAAAAACATATGAATGAAATACATATAGTTTTTGAAAAAAATAAAAAGGACCTATACTTTATTGACAGACCTCGTATACTACAGTGCTTTCAGTGATTTTGTGTGTATGTATGTATGTATGTATGTATGTATGTATGTATATTTCCTGGAACAGTGAAAAAGACACTAAAACCTAGTATATGGTATAACACCACAAGGACTTCATGTATTGTACTGAAAGTTACTACCATTATACCTTGTTAAGACCTTTTATAAGTTGGAGGTTGTGCTTGCATGTTAGAGTTAGAGTCATATTGACCCATGTTAGAGTCAATATCGCCCTTCTTTGTAAAATTATACAGTCTTCCTTTGATAATGACGATTAAGGGAAGAAATCAGAGATAAGTGTTGTTGGTCGTCTACCTCACTTGTTAATAAAAAGCCTGAAATTCATTGACATCTTCTGGGAGTTTTGACTTTTTTCCTCTCCAATATAGCCGTAGATATTGGATCAGTTGCTTCAAATGTTGAGTTCATTCAAAACATTTGTGGAAAAAAATGGCACCCAGGGGGGATTACACTACTCGAATGACTGTAATTTATTCTAAATAAATCATTGCAATCAACTGATTATTTACATAACTGACAGATCCACATCCAAAATAACATGCATTTGGAAGCATTAAAATGAACTGTGCAAACATTTAAATAAGCCGCTTATTCACATTTTTAAATTAATGATTACATAAATGTTGGTGTAATGTTTCAGTTAAGTACCTGGATGAAGTTGAAGTTGGTGTTAAATCTTTTGCCATTCCAGCTCTCTGTGCCAGCATACTGATTGTTTCAGAAACATTTCCTTGTGTTTTTCAAATATTCCATTTTAATGAAATTTTAAATGGTGCCAGATGGACATAAAATGTAGTTTTATTTGAGTAATTGGAGCATCTGGAATTACACTGAAAACTGAGAACTGCCTTTTCTCTTTCTATGCCATCCCGTTGTTGAAGCATAAGCTTCCATCTCATGGACCATTTGCTTTTCAATTTCACTTCAATTTGTATTCATGTCATGTTGTGGCAAAGTGAACATGTACTGAAGTCATAAGTGCTGTTCTGCACCTTCTCCCTGCCGGAGTGCCCTTGGCTGGTGAAGTTAGTGAATGTAACCATCCACTCAAACAGTTTTTTGCTCTCCCAAATCTGATTTTTAAATATGTGCCCTTGATGTTCTTATTGGTATGTTTTGCCTTAGGTGGATGTTGTTTTTGCACATTGAAAACTTTGCATTGCATTTATTTTTCAAGTAATCTATGCTCTTGCAATCCATTGCTTTTGTGTTTATACGGTATTTATTTTTTTTATTTTTGCTGAGTATACTGAAAATCGGAATTGGAGATTAACAAAGAATGAAAACCATAAAATTCACTGACTGATGTGTTTATTTACCAGTGGACAGCTGCAAACAGGTCTTTAGGCTGAAGTTACTCCTGACCTATTCCAGCATTTAACCTCTGACCTCAGAGATGACAAATGCGCTTCAACAGTGCCTTCAACCTTTTAATGTCAGACCTGAATGTGAATTCTTAATCAGAGTGATATTTCAGTCTTATTGCATTTAAACTGTTTTGACATTTTCGTAGTTCTCTTGAAACTATGAGGAAATGAAGAATTTCTCCCAGGCTCACTTATTTTAACGTTGTGGAGTCGAGGAACCGAAATAGTAAAACCTATGTTGCGCTTGGTTATTAGCTTTGACTTTGGAATGGCTAAAACCACTGACCAAAGGATTTTCATATTGAATTCACAGTAATAAGTACTCAGGAGGTCTGCAGAATTCAGTTGCTTGACCTTTTAAATGTGATCATTTTGTAAAATGTATTATTGTTAGGGATGTGAATCGTGCAACACCTCACGATTCAATTCGATTCCAATTCTTGGGGTGACGATTCGATTCAAAATCAATTTTCGATTCAAAGAGCTCTGAGAAATAGTTATATTACTTAAAAAATGTTTATGTTTAAGAAAATGCAGCTTTACACGGTTAATCAAGTGATTCTAAAGATGTAAATTACTTATCTGCTTTGCTCGTTCAGAGTTGACTGGCAGTTTAGCGAAGCGCTAGTCAGTAGTCGGCAGAGACCGCTGCGCCACTCCTTTTAGCTCCGGGTGATGATGTAGCATGTGGGCTTGCGGATTTGAAGTGTTTCCGAAGTATTTGACTTTCATTTTGCAGATTTTGCACACTGCATAAGTCATGTCAAGCTCCTTATTACGCAGCAAATAATATAATCCAAAATGTGCCCAAACATTTGCCTTCAACAAAGGCGGTGATGGCTGAATTAGCTCTTCATCCGCCATGCTAAGCTTCAGCTCACGAATGTTTGAAGCACGCCGGACCCCCCCGCCCCTTGCGGAGACGCTGTAGTACGGAAGCCATTGCCTGACAAACAGTACACGCAGCGAGTAAGCAAGGAAATGTTTAATAAAATGCTTTTTAAAAATCGATTCTTGGACATTTTGGATCGATTCAGAATCGTAATAAAAAAGAATCGCGATTCAGACGTGAATCGATTTTTTCCGACACCCCTAATTGATGTGCTGTTGAAGTTAGGGTGAGAGGTCAAGCTACTGCAGTTTGTATTACCTGCAGTAGTTTGACCAGAACTGACTCCACCACATACCTGGTGGAGTCAGTTACTTGATGATGATGTTTGTGCTCAGATATCAAGACGTCATTAATTTACAGGTACAATAATTTGTTAATAAGATGTAACTTCTGAGTTTTGAGAAATTATGTATTTTTTTGTAGATGTAGAGTATTCAAATGAAACATCTCATGCATGTATTGTTAATTCATTAATTACAGCTTGAGTAACTAGAAAAGGTTCAATAGCCTGTATGCTCACAAAGCTACTCTGTGACTATGAAATATCCCATGTAGTCGGCCCCGTGGACTCTATGCTGTGACCTGGCTGATGCAAACCATTCTATTCCTGCAGTTTCACAAATTCCCCAGTCCTTTGTGGCTTTTAGTTCAAAATGTTACAATAACAGCAAAACCCATTTTTGAAAATTTCTGCGTTGTTGGAGAAACATGTCCACTAGGTAACATGTCCACTAGGTATTTTTAACTGATGTTTAATAGACTACCTACTTAACTCCTTGTATCACTCAGACTGATGCACAAACCATCCGGCTAAACACTTGAAATGTCCAAAAGGTTATCAGTGGATAATAACAATCACATGTTTTTCAGACTTCGCCATCGGACACATTATGCCTTTCATGAGAGTTCAAAATGGAGAAGAAATCATAGAACGTCTCTGGTATTTTGGAAAGCAGTGATGCTTTATTGTTGAGGGCAATGGGCCATGATATTGTGTTGAATAATTGGTGCTACCTTTGTACTTTAGTTACTGAATTAGAATTTTTCAAGTGAGAGTGACAGTCATCACTGGCATACCTCAGGGTATATGGGGACCCACTATTTTTCCTGAAACTTTGACTCTGTGAAGTATTTCAATACAAATACAGGCCGGGGCCAAACGTGGCCCACGAGCTGCAAATTGGCAGTCTTGTTTCAGGTGTTGCACAGCAGGTAATCAAGAAGCCACTGTTCAACAAAACATTAGGCTGATCATCAACTTTTTATGTGTTTTGTTTAAATGACACTTTACCTTCAACGATGCAAATGTCTTGTGTGAAACAAGCGATATGGAGGAATTTTAATGGCTCCAGTGGATCACACTAATGGTGATTGTGTTTCATGAAAAAAGATATGTGCTGCGCAGAATGTATTCAAGAAAACAGGAGGTGGAGGGTCTGACTTATGTTGATGTCCGTCAGATTCTATTCAAAGCTGTGACTGCTAATGTTGATGTTGCATAGCAGCTATTTAATGGAAGTTTTTAACATTGCACTGTTGTCAGCTGACCTCTGGTAAGATATAATAATAATAAGAAGAAGAAGAAGCAGCTGATTTATTCCGCAAGTCACTAACAAAAACAGTTTCTTCTAAGAAGGTAGTGTTTGTGTTGGGAAAGTGTAGGTACACGGACCCACAACAGGGGGCGCAAATGAACGGACAATGGAAGAAGTCAAATAACAACACTTTACTGTTGTGAAATGGGCACAACATACACAACAGATTACAACAATAGACAAAAGCCAAATCACAAAAGGTGTCGTGTGGGCAGGCTCGAAGATAGAAGACGTCTGTCCAAAGCAGAACCGGAACCACACGATTTCCTCCGCCACCAGACCCCGGGAATACTGGAGCCGCCAAGTCCCGAACTCCCAGGTGGCCACTGCCTCCGCGTGTCGGACCTGGTACTGCTGGCGAGGAACAAAAAACAATTAAATGTGGGCGCGTTTGCACTCAGCAATCCACACGGCAGGAAAACTACCTCCACCTCTCGTTGGAAAAAGAGTCTGCTATACTATGCACAAAAGTCACAAAAGGTTACTGTCGAAAAATCACACAGTCAGCTGAGAACGTTACCTTCCAGGTAGAGCGATATCTCGGCAAAGAGGTGGAGACGTCGTCCTGCTGATGTACCCCTGCTGATCAGGTGATTGGTAACAGCTGTTGCAGGTGATGCGTGACAGCTGTCACCCTGGCTGCTCCTGTGAGGCGGCTGCGCCCTCTGGTGCCTGGAGCCCGCACTCCAGACAGGGCGCCCTCTGGTGGTGGGCCAGCAGTACCTCCTCTTCTGGCGGCCCACACAACAGGACCCCCCCCCTCAACGGGCGCCTCCTGGCGCCCGACCAGGCTTGTCCGGGTGGCGGCGGTAGAAATCGGCCAGGAGGGCCGGGTCCAGGATGAAGCTCCTCTTCACCCAGGAGCGTTCTTCGGGACCGTACCCCTCCCAGTCCACCAAATACTGGAAGCCCCGGCCCATCCTACGGACATCCAAGAGCCGGTGTACAGTCCAAGCTGGCTCGCCATCGATGATCCGGGCAGGAGGCGGTGCCGGACCCGGAGTACAGAGGGGTGAGGTGTGATGCGGTTTAACTCGGGACACATGAAACACAGGATGGACTGATGACCTTAAGGATCTTGAAAGGGCCGATGTAACGTTCCTGTAGCTTGGGGGAGTCCACTTTGAGGGGAATGTCCTTTGTGGATAACCACACCTCCTGCCCTGGCCGATACGCAGGGGCCGGGGTCCGCCGACGGTCTGCATGGGCTTTTGCCCTCGTCCGGGCATTTAGCAAAGCAGAACGGGCGGCACGCCACACCCGACGGCACTTCCGTAGGTGGGCCTGGACCGAGGGCACACCGACCTCTCCCTCAACCACCGGAAACAACGGGGGCTGATACCCCAGACACACCTCAAAAGGGGAGAGGCCGGTGGCTGAAGACACCTGGCTGTTATGGGCATACTCGATCCAGGCCAAATGGGTACTCCAGGCCGCCGGGTGCACGGCAGTCACGCAGCGCAAGGCCTGTTCCACCTCCTGGTTTACCCGTTCTGCTTGCCCGTTGGTCTGAGGGTGGTACCCGGACGAGAGACTCACCGTGGCCCCCAGTTCCCGGCAGAAGCTCCTCCAGACTTGCGAGGAGAACTGGGGACCGCGATCGGAGACGATGTCTGTTGGAATCCCATGCAGCCGGACGACGTGGTGGACCAGGAGGTCCGCTGTCTCCTGGGCTGTTGGGAGCTTCGGGAGGGCCACGAAGTGGGCCGCCTTGGAGAATCGGTCCACTATCGTGAGGATGGTGGTGTTACCCTTGGACGGCGGGAGGCCCGTGACAAAATCCAGGGGACCAGGGGCGATGAGGCACAGGCAGCGGCTGGAGTAGTCCTGATGCCCTGCGATGGTCAGCCTTGCCCCTGGCGCAGGTGGTGCAGGCCTGGATATAATCCCGGACGTCGGCCTCTAGGGACGCCCACCAGAAGCGCTGCCGGACAACTGCCACGGTTCTTCGCACCCCTGGATGACAGGAGAGCTTGGAGCCGTGACAGAAGTCCAGGACTGCAGCCCTAGCTTCTGGTGGGACGTATAGTTTGTTCTTCGGCCCAGTTCCGGGGTCGGGGCTTCGTGCCAGGGCCTCCCGGACGGTTCTCTCTACGTCCCAGGTGAGGGTGGCCACGATAGTGGACTCCGGGATGATGGGTTCCGGTGGATCCGACAACTCCGCTTTGACTTCGTCTTCATGTAGCCGGGACAAGGCATCCGATCTCTGGTTTTTGGTCCCGGGACGGTAGGTGATCCGGAAGTCAAAACGGCCGAAGAACAGTGACCAGCGGGCTTGCCTGGGGTTCAGCCGCTTGGCGGTCCTGATATACTCCAGGTTCCGGTGGTCAGTGAAAACCGTGAATGGCACGGACGTTCCCTCCAACAGATGTCTCCACTCTTCAAGAGCCTCTTTCACCGCAAGGAGTTCTCGATTGCCGACGTCATAGTTCCGTTCGGCCGGGGTCAACCTGCGGGAAACATAGGCACACGGGTGAAGGACCTTATCGGTCTTCCCGCTCTGGGAAAGCACAGCTCCTATCCCTGAGTCCGAGGCGTCCACTTCAACCACTAACTGGCGACTAGGATCGGGCTGCACCAGAATGGGTGCAGACGAGAAGCGCCGTTTCAATTCCTTGAACGCGGCATCGCAACGATCCGACCAGGTGAAGGGGACTTTTAGTGAGGTCAGGGCTGTCAGGGGGCTAACTACCTGACTGTAGCCCTTAATGAACCTCCTGTAGAAATTTGCAAAGCCGAGGAACTGTTGCAGCTTCCTACGGCTAGTGGGTTGGGGCCAGTCTCTCACCGCCGCAACCTTGGCCGGATCAGGAGCGACGGAGTCGGGGGAGATGATAAACCCCAGGAAGGACAAAGATGTGCGGTGAAACTCACACTTCTCGCCCTTCACAAACAGCCGGTTCTCCAACAACCGCTGCAGGACCTGACGTACATGCCGGACATGAGTCTCAGGATCCGAAGAAAAGATGAGTATATCATCTAGATATACGAAGACGAATCGGTGCAGGAAATCCCGCAAGACATCATTAACTAATGCTTGGAACGTCGCGGGGGCGTTTGTGAGGCCGAACGGCATGACCAGGTACTCAAAGTGACCTAATGGGGTGTTAAATGCCGTCTTCCACTCGTCTCCCTTCCGGATCCGAACCAGGTGATACGCATTTCTAAGATCTAGCTTAGTGAATATTTGGGCTCCATGCAGGGGCGTGAACACTGAATCCAACAGGGGCAACGGGTATCGATTACGAACCGTGATTTCGTTCAGCCCCCTATAATCAATGCATGGACGAAGTCCGCCATCTTTTTTACCCACAAAAAAGAAACCTGCACCCATCGGGGAGGTGGAATTCCGGATCAACCCGGCGGCTAAAGAGTCCCGGATGTAGGTCTCCATTGATTCGCGCTCAGGTTGTGAGAGGTTGTACAGCCTGCTGGACGGGAACTCAACGCCTGGAACCAAATCAATGGCACAATCGTACGGACGGTGGGGGGGAAGGGTGAGCGCCAGATCCTTACTGAACACATCCACAAGGTCATGGTACTCCACCGGCACCGTCCCTAGATTGGGCGGGACTCTGACCTCCTCCTTAGCCTGGGAACCGGGAGGAACCGAGGAACCTAAACATACCCGATGGCAGGTCTCGCTCCACTGAACCACTACCCCGGACGGCCAATCGATCCGGGGATTGTGTTTTAACATCCAGGGGAACCCTAGAATCACACGGGAGGTGGCAGGAGTCACAAAAAACTCGATCTCCTCCCGGTGATTCCCTGACACCACCAGAGTTACTGGTGGTGTCTTATGTGTGATTAGAGGGAGTAGGGAGCCATCTAGTGCCCGCACCTGCACAGGCGAGGTAAGCGCCACCAGAGGGAGCCCTATCTCCCTGGCCCATCTGCTGTCTAACAGATTCCCTTCAGAGCCCGTGTCCACCAGTGCTGGGGCCTTCAGGGTTAAATCCTCATAAAGGATTGTCACTGGGAGTCGTGTGGCAATATGGGTATGTCCCACGTGAATGTTTTGGCCCACCCCTAACCCAGTGTCTAGGGGCGGGCGTTGGTGTTTAACCGCTCGGGGCAGTCCCTCACTTGATGCTCTATTGAGCCACAAACAAAGCACGCTCCGCGGGCCAGCCTCCTCTGTCTATCTGGTGCCCTAAATGTGGCCCTGCTCGTGTCCATAGCTTCGTCAGCAGGGGGAGCTGTCACCACACGGAGCGTAGAGGCCGTGGAGCGTGGGGAGGGCGGAACTCGGTCGGAACCGGAAGGGAGAGGGACGGCGCGTGCCCGGCCACGCCCTTCGTCTCGTTCCCGACGGCGTTCTTCTAACCGATTGTCTAATCGTATAACGAGATCAATAAGCCCGTCTAAATCCCGCGGTTCGTCCTTGGCCACCAGGTGCTCCTTCAGGACCAACGATAGTCCGTTTACGAAGGCGGCGCGGAGGGCAGTGCTATTCCAGCCGGACCTCGCAGCCGCGATGCGGAAGTCGACTGCATAAGCAGCTGCGCTCCGGCGCCCCTGTCTCATTGACAGCAGCACGGCTGAAGCGGTCTCTCCTCTATTTGGGTGATCGAACACTGTTCTGAACTCCCTCACAAACCCATCGTATGTCAGAAGGAGCCGTGAATTTTGCTCCCAGAGCGCTGTAGCCCAAGCGCGTGCCTCGCCGCGAAGCAGATTAATCACATAAGCTATCGTACTAGCATCAGTCGCGTACATGACGGGACGTTGTGCGAAGACGAGCGAACACTGCATAAGAAAGTCCGCGCATGTCTCCACACAACCCCCGTACGGTTCTGGAGGGCTTATGTATGCTTCAGGGGAAGGTGGGAGGGGTCGTTGAACGACCTGTGGAACGTCACTATTGCGCACAGGATCGACAGGAGGGGGAGCCGCAGCAGCGCCCTGAGGGCGCGCTTCCACCTGCGCGGCGAGAGCCTCCACCCTGCGGTTAAGGAGGACGTTCTGCTCGGTCATCAGATCCAGCCAAGCCGTAAAAGCGGTGAGGATTCACTGCAACTCACCGATCATTCCTCCTGCAGATGCCTGTGTGCCCTGCTCTTCCATTGGCCGTTCAACGGCCGGTTGACGCCCCTCGGGGTCCATGACGTTGGCCGAGATATCCTGTTGGGAAAGTGTAGGTACACGGACCCACAACAGGGGGCGCGAATGAACGGACAATGGAAGAAGTCAAATAACAACACTTTACTGTTGTGAAATGGGCACAACATACACAACAGATTACAACAATAGACAAAAAGCCAAATCACAAAAGGTGTCGTGTGGGCAGGCTCGAAGATAGAAGACGTCTGTCCAAAGCAGAACCGGAACCACACGATTTCCTCCGCCACCAGACCCCGGGAATACTGGAGCCGCCAAGTCCCGAACTCCCAGGTGGCCACTGCCTCCGCGTGTCGGACCTGGTACTGCTGGCGAGGAACAAAAAACAATTAAATGTGGGCGCGTTTGCACTCAGCAATCCACACGGCAGGAAAACTACCTCCACCTCTCGTTGGAAAAAGAGTCTGCTATACTATGCACAAAAGTCACAAAAGGTTACTGTCGAAAAATCACACAGTCAGCTGAGAACGTTACCTTCCAGGTAGAGCGATATCTTGGCAAAGAGGTGGAGACGTCGTCCTGCTGATGTACCCCTGCTGATCAGGTGATTGGTAACAGCTGTTGCAGGTGATGTGTGACAGCTGTCACCCTGGCTGCTCCTGTGAGGCGGCTGCGCCCTCTGGTGCCTGGAGCCCGCACTCCAGACAGGGCGCCCTCTGGTGGTGGGCCAGCAGTACCTCCTCTTCTGGCGGCCCACACAACAGTTTGGGAAAACCATAATCACAATGCTGTGGATGCACAAAAATTATTTGTATTGATATGAATTTGAATATATAATTTTTTTTCTGCTCTGGTGCAATTCTCATTGGCCTGGTGGACTGCCAGGCCTATAATACTGTGTGAGGGACAATGCTAAGAGTATTTGAGTGAATGCAAGATACAGTTTTCAAATAATAATTTCATTTATTGATGTGAAGAGTTAACCAGCACAATTTGGAAGTATGGAAGTGTGTGTGTGTGTGTGTGTGTGTGTGTGTGTGTGTGTGTGTGTGTGTGTGTGTGTGTGTGTGTGTGTGTGTGTGTGTGTGTGTGTGTGTGTGTGTGTGTGTGTGTGTTGTGAGGGGGGTTCCTCAAATTGTCATCTACTTGGTTAACTAGGTAATGAAATTTAATTGGCTTTATTAGACTAGTTATGCCAAGTGTTGAATCTCATCATCAAATGGAACCCTTCAAGCTAAGTGGTACAGAATAAAAGTTCTCAGTGGTCATCATCTTATGCCACAGTCAAGACTTTCTGTGATGGGAATGTTAATGAAATATGTCAGTCCAGACAGGAGTGATTAGCCTCCCTCACTGTTATCAACGGTTTATCAATAACCCATCCTAGAAGCCATAAATGAAGCCACAGAAATAACTGAATACCTCTGGATCTCACTCATCACAATTAATATTTGATTCCACCAATTAGCATGAGGCTTGGCAAAAACTGTATCCTCTGGGGAGAGTTACAAGGTCAGCAGAGAGGAGCAGAAAGGCCTGATGAGCACTTTCCAAAAAAAGACAAAAGCCTATTCGCATAATATTATGGATGCAGTCATGAGTTGAAAGTGGAACTTTTTGAATTGTGTGAAGCTTACAAAGTATTCACGAATAAGACTGTTGTAGCAGGAGATGCTTGACTGCTTTGGGACCTCAGTGATTCCCATCTTAGATATTCAAAAACATATGAACAAGTCCATCTCTGCAATGCTTTAAGGAAATTAAATCAAATCAATTTTATTTATATAGCGCCAAATCACAACAAACAGTTGCCCCAAGGCGCTTTATATTGTAAGGCAAGGCCATACAATAATTACGGAAAATCCTCAATGGTCAAAACGACGCCCTGTGAGCAAGCACTTGGTGACAGTGGGAAGGAAAAACTCCCTTTTAACAGGAAGAAACCTCCAGCAGAACCAGGCTCAGGGAGGGGCAGTCTTCTGCTGGGACTGGTTGGGGCTGAGGGAGAGAACCAGGAAAAAGACATGCTGTGGAGGGGAGCAGAGATCAATCACTAATGATTAAATGCAGAGTGGTGCATACAGAGCAAAAAGAGAAAGAAACAGTGCATCATGGGAACCCCCCAGCAGTCTACGTCTATAGCAGCATAACTAAGGGATGGTTCAGGGTCACCTGATCCAGCCCTAACTATAAGCTTTAGCAAAAAGGAAAGTTTTAAGCCTAATCTTAAAAGTAGAGAGGGTGTCTGTCTCCCTGATCCGAATTGGAAGCTGGTTCCACAGGAGAGGAGCCTGAAAGCTGAAGGCTCTGCCTCCCATTCTACTCTTACAAACCCTACAAGTAAGCCTGCAGTCTGAGAGCGAAGTCCTCTATTGGGGTGATATGGTACTATGAGGTCCCTAAGATAAGATGGGACCTGATTATTCAAAACCTTTTAAGTAAGAAGAAGAATTTTAAATTCTATTCTAGAATTAACAGGAAACCAATGAAGAGAGGCCAATATGGGTGAGATATGCTCTCTCCTTCTAGTCCCTGTCAGTACTCTAGCTGCAGCATTTTGAATTAACTGAAGGCTTTTCATGGAACTTTTAGGACAACCTGATAATAATGAATTACAGTAGTCCAGCCTAGAGGAAATAAATGCATGAATTAGTTTTTCAGCATCACTCTGAGACAAGACCTTTCTAATTTTAGAGATATTGCGCAAATGCAAAAAAGCAGTCCTACATATTTGTTTAATATGCGCATTGAATGACATATCCTGATCAAAAATTACTCCAAGATTTCTCACAGTATTATTAGACACCATGTTTCTAAGATTTGTGGGGCCAAGTACAATAACTTCAGTTTTACCTGAGTTTAAAAGCAGGAAATTAGAGGTCATCCATGTTAAAAAAAAGCTGGGTATCATCTGCGTAACAATGAAAATTTAAGCAATGCTGTCTAATAATACTGCCTAAGGGAAGCATGTATAAAGTGAATAAAATTGGTCCTAGCACAGAACCTTGTGGAACTCCATAATTAACCTTAGTCTCTAAAGAAGATTCCCCATTTACATGAACAAATTGTAATCTATTAGATAAATATGATTCAAACCACCGCAGCGCAGTGCCTTTAATACCTATGGCATGCTCTAATCTCTGTAATAAAATTTTATGGTCAACAGTATCAAAAGCAGCACTGAGGTCTAACAGAACAAGCACAGAGATGAGTCCACTGTCTGAGGCCATAAGAAGATCATTTGTAACCTTCACTAATGCTGTTTCTGTACTATGATGAATTCTGAAACCTGACTGAAACTCTTCAAATAGACCATTCCTCTGCAGATGATCAGTTAGCTGTTTTACAACTACCCTTTCAAGAATTTTTGAGAGAAAAGGAAGGTTGGAGATTGGCCTATAATTAGCTAAGATAGCTGGGTCAAGTGATGGCTTTTTAAGTACTGGTTTAATTACTGCCACCTTAAAAGCCTGTGGTACATAGCCAACTAATAAAGATAGATTGATCATATTTAAGATCGAAGCATTAATTAATGGTAGGGCTTCCTTGAGCAGCCTAGTAGGAATGGGGTCTAATAGACATGTTGATGGTTTGGAGGAAGTAACTAATGAAAATAACTCAGACAGAACAATCGGAGAGAAAGAGTCTAACCAAATACTGGCATCACTGAAAGCAGCCAAAGAGAATGATATGTCTTTGGGATGGTTATGAGTAATTTTTTCTCTAATAGTTAAAATTTTATTAGCAAAGAAAGTCATGAAGTCATTACTAGTTAAAGTTAAAGGAATACTTGGCTCAATAGAGCTCTGACTCTTTGTCAGCCTGGCTACAGTGCTAAAAAGAAACCTGGGGTTGTTCTTATTTTCTTCAATTAGTGATAAGTAGTAAGATGTCCTAGCTTTACGGAGGACTTTTTTTATAGAGCAACAGACTCTTTTTCCAGGCTAAGTGAAGATCTTCTAAATTAGTGAGACGCCATTTCCTCTCCAATTTAAACATTTCACACCCAGAGCAGAAAAGTGCGGGAGAGACAGGAGAAGCCGCCATGCTAAACCGGCTAAGAGCTAGTAGTTGCGCTAAGCTAGCGGATTCCTAAAAACACACAAAGTGAATAATGTGTAAATAATTTAGAGGTGATTCAGCAGAGGGAGTGCTTTAGTTAAGGCACGTGAAGATTACACTGTGAAACAAATCATTATCTAGTTATCTAGATCAATCTAACTGTGCAGATTAAACAGCTAGATACAGCAAACACTGCTGTGCTCCGGAACAGGAAGTGATACAATACCGCAGTGAGAGCCAACCACGAGTAGAGGCTCTAGAAGCTTCTACTGGAAACAAATGAAGTTTTTGGAGTGGTTTGACTAAAAGTGCTAACTTGACCCCATTGGGATGCACTGGCAAGACCATATAAAGGCAACTCATTTCAAAACCCTTGAGTGTGACTGAAGTACACCAACTCCACACAGAAGAGCGTGCCAAAATGTGTCCGCAAATGAAAGACTGTCAAGTTATTTGTTGCTGCTAAAAGTGGCACTGCCATTTATTAACTTTAGAGAGAAATTACTTTTTCACATGGGTAAATGTGGTCACTTAATAAAATTCTCATTTAGAAGCAATTTATTGCTTCCCTTGCTTGTTTTTTTCCCCCCTTGTTTGGTATGAGCATCTGAGACAATTTAGTGTGACTAATATGCAAAAATGGAAGAAATTAGAATGAGCCATTGTCTTCATTGAACAACTTTACACGGCGCTGATAACTTTCAGTGTTTGAGAATCCAGACCAATAAATGTGACATGGCAACACATACGTTTGTCAGGATTACTCAAAGTGTACTCTTATTGTCTTAGTGATGTCCTAAAAAAAGATTTTGATATGAATCAGATCCAGATGTGCCTTAATCTATACAGAACTATCGCTGGACAGTCTGACTCGGAATCTGTTCGTATTGGCTAATACAGTCAAGTTTCATACTATTTTTGGTCTGCTGCACAGTACAGGGTGAACACAAAAACACTTCTTGGTTTCAAATATGTGTAATATCAAAAGTTACATGAATAATTTTACAATTTTGAATTTCTGCAAAAGAGAAAAAACTGCAGCTGCAACAGTTTCTGCAGCTGTAGATACCAAAGTCATAAAATTAATCATGTAACTTTTGATATGAATATTTGAAACCAAGGAGTGTTTTTGTGTTCACCCTGTATTTGCATAGCATACATAGAAAAGCATGGTTTACTGTCACAGACCAGTTAGTTGTGTATTTAATTTCCTTTGTGTGTTACGAAAGGTTGGATTTCTGTATTCCCGTGGGGGGTGGGGGTGGTGGTGGTGGGGGGGTTCTTGTTATCGGCGTCCAGGTTTCTCATCTCCTTGGCGTCTGTTGAAATGCTTCTGTCTGCTTGACCCACAAACCTTTTCCATCTTTGCCTTCTCTCCACGCACCACTGGAGGGCGTTAACAGGGGACCTTGCAGCTCCTGCTCTGTGCTTGTTTGACACGAGTATTGTCATGTTTTGAGAGCGCCTCACTGAACATGCAAATTAGATGGAACCAGTGCAGCCGTGCTGAATAGCCTGGACTATACTTTGCTCATCCAGAAAGCACGTTCAGTTTTTTTGCTAAATTGGATGAAAGTGAACGCGTTCATTTTTGTTGTGCATAGCTGGTGAAGAATAGGTGAAAGATGCATTTAAGATCAGTATTTATTTGAAAGAAGACAAATTGCTGACACAGCAGGCCTTGGGCGAATGTTTTAAACTGACTATTTTAAATGGCGCTTCTCTTTCCTTTTTATATTATGGACAGATTAAGGTACCACTTTTGGTGAGACATTCATGAAAATGAATTTCATGCTTTGGGGACAAATGTTAATTCCCACTTACTGCTGAATACTAGCTTTCCTGGAATTTTTAACTCCTAAAGGTATTTTTTAGTGGTGAGTAACATTTCGGATTTGCAAGAATACCAGGCGAACTTTGATACTTATCTCATTTTATGTTTTAATTTGTTTTTTTTTTAATGTTCTGGATATTTATTTTAGATAAAAAAAATTCACCCAATTTATGACTATCTACACAATCTGCACAGGGATTGAACCCAAAATGTCTTGTTTTGTATGTCTTAAGCTGCATTTACGTTTGTTTTTATTGTTGCCATTTTCACACTAAACCATTCATCTTCATTTCGTGAAGTTTGATTTCGGTCTTGTGATTGACTGTGCCACTGTGGTTTTTTCTATTTCTTTGCCTTATACAGAAGTCTTGGGTTGTTTTTGTGGTGTGTCTTTTGTCTGTTTTGGTGTTTGGAGGGAGTTCAGTTGGTGGCCATGCATGACCACGTTGTGGTGTCTTGTCCGCCATGCTTTGGTATGGTATACTTGAGGTCTGAGGTGGTTCCATCTTTTCTTTATAGTCTTCTGGTGACATCACTCCTATGTAGTCACTTTTTTCTTTTCTGCTCTTGCTGTGTTGTTACAGAGCTCTGAGTTCGGGTAGTATCCCACTGGGCTGCGACAGTCTGCGAACAGCATCTGTGAGAAAATTGTGAGGTTCACAGCTGTTTACCATCCCCTCGCCTCAGTCGTGGGACAGCACCCACGCTCCCCTTGATTTTTGAACAGACCAAAAAATTTACATGAAATTTGCTTGATTGTCAGGTGGGCACTTTGTGCCCCTCACCACATAGTCTCTGTAACTCAGAACATGCACAACATGAGACAAGTTGTGAGGGGTTGACACTAGGCCTGTGCGGTTTAGGTGGTTTATCTGGTTTATCCGGGACATGGCATAATTTTGGCCGACGGTAGAGATATGGACTCCACTGACTAATCGCCATAACAGCCACTGAGTTTTTCGAGGCTCCGTCATAACCTGAATCAAACATTTGAGAAAGCACCACATTTAATAATGCAATTTTTTTTTTTTAACCAGTGCAGAAAGACAGAATCCACCAGGTAACATCATTTTACCCAGACTGACTTCAAATATGAGTAAATTAAGTATTTTTTTATAAAATGTTTTGGTGGTTTCGTGATGAGCTTTGTAAATGAGGACGTAACCGTCCTGAAAGCGCTTCATGTATTCAGAGCGGGTGTGCCATCTAGTGTTCAAGAGAGTGAACTTCAGCAGCTGACCATAAATTTATTTAAT